>NW_024704770.1:1483745-1930413 GCF_018977255.1 Callorhinchus milii
GGGGTTAGCAGGTCACGGCTGTAAGGAAGTGGAGCGTCTGGAGATGGGCCTTGAGGGAGGCAAGGGAGTGGGAGGTGAGACCAAGGGACTGTCCTGTTCAGTTCCAGCAACTCAAACGCAGCCAACGACATCTCACAAACAACGCTGAGATCAGTGACCAATTCATCTGTATTTTGGCCCAAAGTGAATATTGGACAGGAAAGGCACTGTGAGAATCTCCCTACTCTTCCAAAGAGCCCTGGAGATCTTTTAACATCTGTAATAATAATAATAATAATAATAATAATAATCCTTGCGTTTGATACAGAGTCTATCATGTCTTCGAGACGACTCAAAGGGCTTCACAGGATGGACTATGTATTTTGCAGCCTACCCTCCCCGCCCTCCACCCCCTCCTGATCCCAACCCTCAGCTGCGGGGGCCAAATCCCTGACTGTCCAGCGCCTTGGGACGTCCTCCTGACGCAAACGTAATGCGTTGTCGCTGTTGTTGTTGTTGTTGTTGTTGCTGTTGCTGTGGGAACTGGGAGGATGTGGTATATGGAGATGGAGGAGGCCGGGTTGCTGACTCACACGCAAGTTATTGGTCTGATCCCACGCAGACGAGCCTTTCAAGGTCCCTGAAAAATTTCAGTCGCTCTCAGAAGACCGTCGGAAAACCAACTCTGCAGCCAGTAAAGCCATCATTTTCCATTGGCCCATTTCCCGGGAATTTGCTTCATTCTTGGGATTTGCTGCCGTCTGGACGGGAGGCTCTCAGTTCGCAGTTTGTGTGTTGTTTTTCTCTCTCTCTCTCTCGTTTCGTCAGCTGAGCGGCTGACGCCCACGGAGCCAAACTGGGGTCCAGTCCAAACCCGACTCCCCGGATCGCAAGCGAGGGTGGGAATTTTCTCGCGTTACCTTTGTTAGACGAAACTCCTCTTCGACCGGACCTTCGGTCAACCTCCCAAACCCCCCCCCCCCCCCCGCCCTCCTGATCCCAACCACCGGCTCGGGTCCAAATCCCCGACTGTCCAGCGCCGTGGGACGTCCTCCCGAGGTGAGAGGCGCCGGGTCAATGTCATTTGTTCTTGTTGTTCATTCCGCGTGCAATTAAGGACTCACCTCGCAAGCGAGAGGACCCGGGTCTGATTCCCGGGTCAGGGCGAAACCTCGGGCAAGTTTCCTTACTCAACACACACGCACACGCTTCCGTTTACCCGGCAGTAAGCAGGAACCCAGTTGTTAGTCGATGGGCGGATCGCTTTTCCGGGGGTAATAATCCCTTCAACAAAACAGTCAGTTCACTTTACAGCGTATTGACCGTAGGCGCGGTCGAAGAGGAAGGTCTTCACGCATGACCTGAGGACGTGGAAGGAGGGAAGGGATAGAGGAAGAGAGTTCCAGGGTTTCGGGGTGTAGTGGCTGAAAGCGCGGCCACTGATGGTGGGATGGAGGGGATGAGGGTTTGCGCCTTTCATCTCGGGAGGACGCCGCAAAGGCTTCTCGATAGACTTCTGGGGGTCAGGGAGGGTGGGGAGATGTCAAGCAGGCTGTGCAAAGGGAGGGAGTGACCGGGTCGCTGGGGGTGAAGGAGGTCACAAAGATAGGGACGGGGCGAGGGGTTTGAATGCGAGAAAGAGGATCTGGATTTTCATCCGTCCTCAAGTAGTGAAAGGCAATGTATATCCCTCAACTCTGGAACTCTCTTCCTCTATCCCTCCCCCTTCCTTTATCCCTCTTCCTCTATCCCTCCCTCTTCCTCTATCCCTCCCCCTTCCTCTATCCCTCTTCCTCTATCCCTCCCCCTTCCTCTATCCTTCTTCCTCTATCCCTCCCCCTTCCTCTATCCCTCTTCCTCTATCCCTCCCCCTTCCTCTATCCCTCTTCCTCTATCCCTCCCCCTTCCTCTATCCCTCTTCCTCTATCCCTCCCCCCTTCCACATCTTCAGGTCGGGCCTGAAGACCTTCCTCTTCGACCGCCACCTCCCCCGCTCCCCCTCTCCTGGCGTCCTGGCCAACAACGGTCACTCAATCACTCAATCCACGGCTGTTTGTGGGACATTTGCTGTGTGCGCAATCGGCTGCTGCGTTTGGCTCACAGAACACACAGAGAAACGACGACGACAACTTGCATTTATTTGGATTGCGCCACTCACTCGGGGTGGCGTCTGAAGAGTGCCGGAAGCTGATCGCTGAGCCGGGGGTGGGGGATGGGTGGGGTGGGGGATAGAGGGGGGAAGGAGGTGACCGTAAGCACTGGTGCCTTAAGTCACTGCAATTTACAGTGCATTCCTGCGAAGCGCTTTGAGACGTCTCGACAACGTGATACGGAGCTGTATCCAAATGCAAGGATTATTATTATTATTATTATTATTAAATGTGAATTGCACATAGATGGGGCAGAACTCACCGGGGTGAGGGGTGGGGAAGGAAGGAAGCTGAAAGATAACAAAGAGCGTTGGTTGACTCATTGCTCGCTGCGTCAAAACAGTGCGCGCAGCGTTAAACCAGACTAACAGGATGCTGGGCTCTCTTGCCCAACGTCGGATACTGCCCGGAGTCCTGTAGCTCAGTGGTTAGCCCTCTCGCCTCGCAAGCGAGAGGCTTGGGTTGGATTCCCGGCAGGGTGCAACACCGGGCAAGTCTCCTTACGCCTCACTCCTCTGTTTACTCAGCAGTAACTAGGAACCCGGCTGTTAGTCGGTTGGCAGATCGCGTTCCAGGGGGTAATAACCCCTTTTAACAAAATAATAATTTGGTCACTCAGTCCACGGCTGTTTGTGGGACGCAGTTGGCTGCTGCGTTTCGCCCACAAAACGTGCAGTCAATTCACTTTACAGTATTTCTCATGAAGAATGAGGAGAGGCGATATGATCTGATGGTACAATCTGAAAGGGGGTGAAGGAACAGAGAGACCGGGGGGTTCATATAAGTCCATCTTTGAAGGTGACCGGACGGGGAGATAAAGCTGTTAAAATAACATATGGGATACTGGGCTTTATAAATAGGGGCAAAGAATACACTGGTTAGGCCTCAGCTCGAGATTGTGTTCAGTTCTGGGCCCCACACGTTAGGAAGGATCTCAAGGCATTGGAGAGGATACAAAGGAGATTGACCAGAATTGTACCAGGAATGAGGGACTTCAGTTATCAGGAGAGATAGAGAAGCCGGATTATTCTCCTCGGAGCACAGAAAGTTAAGAGGAGACTTAATAGAAGTTTTCAAAATTATTTTGGGGGATTCGATAGGGTGAACGAGGATTGATCAGGGCTATGGGGAGAGCGGGGGGAGTGGGGTTGATCAGGGCTATGGGGAGAGAGCGGGGGGAGTGGAGTTGATCTGGAAGCTCTTTTCAAAGAGTCGACACAGACACGATGGGCCGAATGGCCTCCTTCTGTGCTGTATAATTCTATGATCTCCACACACCCACACACACACAAACACATACACACACGTGTGTATTGACTGTATATTTTATGGCGCTGTCATCAAATGTAAGTCTTATTATTATGATTATTAAATTGTTGTAGCTGTCTGTGTAGTTGTAGTGATTCCCATTGTGCCTGTGGTCGTCTCTCTCTGGACAGGATGGTTTGGGATGAGTTGGTGCGAGCTGTGGGTCTGGATCACTCCACGGGTAGGGCCTACCTGCTGGGCGCCACACTGGTCCTGGCACTCACTGTGGTGGGCAGCGCCATCCTCCGGTTCCTCTGCATGGTCCACGGCTTCTGGGTCAACACGAAGAGGCTGAGGTGCTTCCAGGGACCACCGCCCCGCAACTGGCTGATGGGACACCTGGGACTGGTAGGAGCTTCACTTCACTCGGACTGATCTCCGGTCCCTGGTTAGGGCAACCTGGCCACCGCTGTGTATCTTGCCCCGTCCCTCCCTCCCCACCTCCCTCCCGCCCCTCCCCACCTCCCTCCCTCCCTCCCTCCCTCCCCCTCCCTCCCCACTGTCAAATCCCCCCCTAAAGACCTTCCTTTTTGATCGTGCTTACGGTCACCTCCCCGTCTCCTTCTCCCCGTCTCCCTCCCTCCCTCTCCCCCGGCTCGGGGTCAGACTCCACCATGTGAAGGGCGCTGTGTAAATACAAGTTGTTGTTATATGTGTATGTAGATGTGTGCGGGTGGGGGGATGGTACGTGTGGGTGGTGGGGGGGGGGGGCGGGTGTGCCCGTGTATGTGTATGCGTGTGTATGTGCATGAGTGAGTGTATGTGTGTGTGTTTGGGTGCGTGTGTGTTTGGGTGCGTGTGTGTGAGACCTCCCTGGTTTGGTTGACGCTCTATTGGGCCTCGAAGCAAGTCGGGACTTCACATCGGGACTTGATCTGTCAGTCCGGGTTGACCCCCCCCCCCCCCACCCAGTGCAGTGCTGATGGGTGTTTGTGCTCAACACTGTATTGTCAGAGATGCAGTGACGCATCAAGACAGTAAACCTCACTCCCCGTCCGTGCCCCGGTCAGGTGGACATTAAAGATCTCGCGGGGCAGCCAAATAGGCTGCTGCATCCGCCTACAAGAGAACACTGGTGATTTGCAGATCCGTTTTGAGAGGATAAGGTGCTATGAAACACACGCTTTTCTCCTCGCTCTTTAACACGCATTGATTGCAGGTCCTCGCCAGGCTCCACCGGCTCCCTCTCACAGAACGGATCGATTTCCAGACCCTCGAACTCGTCTGCAAAGCCCTTCACGCCCCGGCACCTCCCTACCCCTCCGACCCTGCTTCCTCCCCCCCCCCCCCCCCCCCCCCACCATCTTCTGCCTCCGCTCGGCTGGCTCTGACCTCCCTCTGCCTCGCGCTGCGCCCACCCCTCCCCACCACCGCTTTACGGGTTCACTGGTATAAATGCAAGATGGAAAGGTGTGCCCGTGCTGGAAAAGACCTTGGCTTCTTCTGGCTTGGCTCCAAGCTCTTGCGTTCAACACAAAGTGCTGAAATCCTGCCACAACGTCCCGGATATGCTTTGCTGCGCTGGGTTTGTGCTTTGGCACTACTGTTCTCTCCGCCGCTGTGTCGCGTCTAACCCTGAGCTTCTTTGTGTTTTCTGTTGCTTTGGCCGCAGATCAACCCAGATGAGGAAGGCCTGAGATTCATAGCGCAGTTGGTCTCACAGTTCCACTTTACTATGAAGACTTGGTTGGGGCCCTTCATCCCCTTAATCTCACTGTTCCACCCCGATTACCTTAAACCAGTGCTCCTCGCATCAGGTACTGAATGGTCGTCAGGTGATGTTGACCGTTAAGAAGCAGAACCAAATAGAGTCCCGTAGAGTTGGTGGTCAGAACAAGCAGAGAGGACCGGGGTTCGATTCCCGGGCGGGTCGGGGTGAAACCTTAGGCAAGTTTCCTTACTCCACACACATGCCTCTGTTTACCTGGCAGTTAGTAGGAACCCGGCTGTTAGTCGATTGGCAAATCGCTTTCCCTTCAAATAAATAATAATTTGGTCACTCAATCCACGACTGTTTGTGGGACGCTGCTGTACGCAATTGGCTGCCGCGTTTCACCAGCAAAAACACCTTACGGTAGGTATATGCTGTGAAGCGCTTTGGGACGTCTCGTCGACGTGATAAGACGCTGCATCAAATGCGAGGATTATTATTATTATTATTATCAATTAGCAATGTTCTGCCAATTAATCTACCGATCTCTCAGTTCCTCGGTTTCCTGTAGCGTCACAGACCCTGTGACGAGGTGCATATCACCCACACACGGCAGAGTACAGAGGCCACTCTCCACACTCTGTTCTTTGTAGTTCGAGCAACACATCTGCTTATCTCGTGCCCAATGTTCCCAGAAATTGATCCTAGCAGAGATACTGATCAGATATGCGATCAGCCGGCCTATTTGCATTGTCAGGTCAGTCTGGCTCAGTCGATAGAGCCCTCACCTCTGAGTCAGAAGGTTGTGGGTTCAAGCCCCCACGTCAGGACTTGTAGGGAATGGGGAGGGGTGGAAGAGATGACACAAGGCACGGTCAAAGTTGGACCTGGAAGGAGATGAGGGAAGAGGTGAAGGGATGGAGTTCCACAGAGCGGGGGCAGAAATGCTGAAGGCCTGGTGGGCAAGGCTGGGTGGGGGGGGGGGGTTCGTGAAGCGGGCCATTTGCCCACCGAGCGGTGTGGGGGGGGGGGGGGGGTGGGTAAGATTTAAGAAAGTCTCTGAGGTAAAGCGTTGGGATTTAGAAGTGAGGAAGAGGATTTTGAACTCAGTCCTCTGGGAGCCGGAGAGCCGGTGTAGCTGAGCGAGGGTGAGGGCGTGGGTGGGGCGGGTGGGGCGTGTGTGTGTGTGAGAGAAGCTCATGGTGCCTGGTGCGAGAGATAATAATCCAGAAACACGAGTCATTCACCTCCTTGGCTGTTTGTGGGACATCGCCGCGTGCCAATTGGCGGCTGCGTTCGTGTGGCAAAACGCACAGTCACCAGCCTTATCGGGAAGCCGGTGCGAAGCGCTTTGAGGTGGTTTCGACGCGATAGATGTCTTATCGGAGGCAGCGTCTCGGTAGCCTGGCTCGCTGACGTACGACCAGGATGTGGGTCAAGCGTCTGTGAAGATAAAGAGTCGGAGGACCAACTGAGAGAGGAAATTGCACAAAACCTAAAGACTTCTCCCTGACGGCAATTGCACGTCGACGCGCGCAGCTCTCGACTAAACGAAACATTGGGCAAGTTTCTTTACTCCGCGCACGCACACAAACCCACCCACCCACACACACACACACACACACACACTACCCGCCCGCCCGCCCACCGCGAGCCCGGTTGGTTGGTCCGTTGGCTGCCGCGTTTGGCCCACAAAATACACAGTCCGCTCACTTTGCAGCGCATTCCGTGAAGCGCTTAACACGTCCCGAAGACGCGATAAGGCTCGGTGTTAACTTCGAGGATTGGTATTATTAGTGGTGGTAACTGGAACTGGACATAGGGATGTAGTGTTGAGAAGGGTATTAGAGGGGACGGGGAAAGAGCAGGAGGTTAGGATGGTTGGGTGGTTGGACCAACACGACAGATAGAGTCTGAATGGCCTCCTAATGGGTCCGTTTCTGTGGTTCTTCTTGTATTGTAGTCCTGGTAGACCTTGAGTTTTTGGGTTGGGTGCAAGAAAATGGCCGGCCTTGTGGAGTTAACCTAATAGCCCACAGTCCACACTGTGTTTACAATGCAAGAGGAGGCCATACACTTCTTCCCCCCCCCACCCCACCCACGGGTGCTCTCTCTCTACTCTAACCCCAATCGCTGCCCTCTCTCTCTCTCCCCCCCCATCGTGTCTGTGCTGATGCTCGCTTCCCCCCCCCCCCCCTCCCCACTGGAGCTCTCTACTCTACTCTAACCCCATTCAATGTGCTGGAAAGATCCCCTACTTGTTGCAAGGTGGGAGCCCTGTAGGGTATGGATTAGAGCACTCGTGTCGTAAACAAGAGGACCTGGGTTCGATTCCCGGTCAGCGCCAACCCTGAGGCAAGTTTCCTTACTCCACACACACACACACACGTCTCTGTTTACCTAACGGTGCGTAGGAACCCGGTTGTTAGTCCATTGGCGGATCGCTTTCCGGGGGGGTAATGAGCCCTTAAAAAAACACAGGAATAATGATAATTTGGTCCTCTAATCCACGGCTGTTTGTGGGAGGCAATTGGCTGCATTTCGCCCACAAAATATACAGTCAATTCGCTTTACGGCGATACCCGCAAAGCGCTTTGAGACGTTTTCAACGACGTGATAAGGCGCTGTATCAAACGCGAGGATTATTCTTACTGTCATTTAAGTATAAATTGTTCAGAAATCCCGGTGAGAAACGCTGCTTTGTGATTCCTCCCCGTTCCCAGTTTACGATTGGAATACTCAAACTTTGTGAAGCTTTCTGATCGTAAACTGGGAATGGGGATAAATGTGGATTAAGTCTGAGCTGAGCTCCAGTCGAACCCGAGTTTGATTTGCATGTTCTAACCCCCATTCCTTTCTCTCCCTCCCTCTCTCTCTGTATCTCTCTATCTGCTCTCTCTCTCTCTGTGTATGTCTCTCTCTGTCTCTCTCTCTCTGTCTCTCTCTATGTGTCTCTCTCTCTCTCTCTCTCCCTCCTTTTCCCTCTCCCTTTCTTCCATTAGATTTGCAGCTCAGAGGAGGGTCTAACAATGGTCAATGGCATTGTCGAGCGCTACGTACACTGCTGTCTCACGTGGTTTGGACCCATCTACCCGATAGTGAGGCTGTTTCACCCAGATTACATCAAATGTGTCCTGCTGGCATCAGGTAGAGAGAGGCGTGAGGGGAGCCCCCCCCACCCTTCTTGCTACTGTTTTTGGTTTCATCTCATGGATTCCCGACCCGGGTTCGATTCCCGGCCATGTCGGGGCAAGTTTCCTTACTCCACACGCACACGCACGCACTCACGCACTCACGCACGCACGCGCCTGTATTTACCGATCAGCAAGTAGGGACCCGCTTGATAGTCGATTGGCGGATCGCTTTCCGAAAGGGTAATAAACTCATCCCAATAAGTAAATAGATAAATAACATCGGTCACTCAATCCACGACTGTTTGTGGGGACGCTGTGCTGTGCGCAATTGGCTGCCGCGTTCGTCCCGCAACATACGCCGCCCCCCCATTGCAATGTATTCTGCGAAGCGCTTTTGAGACCTGACATTTAGGAAGGAAGAGATCAGATGGGTTGAAAGTTGACGTCACTCGCGAGTGATCGTTCAGACAGCTGTCTGTCTCACTCGTGGCCTGGGGCTGGGGTGGGGGGGGGGGGAGAGGGGAGGGAAGAGGGTCGGGGTTGGTGGGTGGGAAGCGTTCTCGCGCCCAGTGCCCAGTGTTATCAGACTTCCAGGAAGTGGGGGGTTTGCATACAGGACATTCACGTAGCAAACTTCCTCTTGGGTCAGCGTGTGTTCATTGCACATCCTCGCCACCCTCTGTGTGTGAAGAAATGTTTCCTGATTTCACAGCCAACCTGCCTCGGCATTAATTTTACCATCGTCGCCCTTGTTTTGACACTAACCGGGGGGGGGGAGAGGGAGAGAGAGAGAGCGAGAGAGAGATTGACCATTCCCTTAACAGTTCAAGACATGCCCCAAGACAGTAAAACACGAGCACAAGGGCTTTGGAGTTGCAATACAATACAAAATATAAAACTGTGTTTGTATAGCGCCTTTCGCGTCGGGCGTACGTCCCAAGACCCTGAAGTGCCAAAGGGGTTGTTAGATGTTTGGATGGATCGCTTTCCGGGGTGGGGTGGGGAGGGGGGGGGGGAAATAATCCCTTCAATCAAAAAGTGTGGTCGCTCAATCCATGACTGTTTGTGGGAGACTCAGCTGCCATGTTTCGCCAACAACAACAACAACAACAACTTGGATTTACAAAGCGCCCTCCACGTCGGATGGAGTCTCGGAGCGCTTCACAGTAACGGATCCCGGGGCCGTGCCCGGGGGGAGGGGGGTGGGCGAAGGTGACCAAAGGCGCGGTCGAAAAGAAAGGTCTTCAGCCGAGACCTGAAAATAGGAAGAGAGGGCCGAGGCGAAGGGAGTGAGGAAGGGAGTTCCAGAGCCTCGGAGCACAGTGGCTGAAGGCACGGCCCCCGAGGGTGGAGCGGAGGACTCGGGGGATGAGGAGGAGACCAGACCCGGAGGAACGAAGGCAACGGGTACTGTGCTGGGGAGAGAGGAGGTCAGAGAGGTCGGGGGTTGCAGAGGGATTTGAATACGAGAGCGAGGATCTTGTAATCGATCCTCTCTGGGACAGGCGGTCAGTGCAGTCTGGCCAGGACTGGGGGGGTAAGCGGGGACACACAGTCACTACACTTTACAGTCTATTCTGTGAAGCGCTTCGAGGTCACAGATTCAAAATGGTCTCCAAGAGAAGCCGAGGGCAGGTGAGAAGAAATGCTCTCACCTGGGGAGTGGGATTGACATTAACGGCTCTAATCAAAGAGCCGGCACGGACTCGCTGGGACGAATGGCCTCTCTTTGACGCTACGATGACATTCTCGAAAGACGTGATAAGGCGCTGTGACAAATCCAAGGATTATTACCGTTGTCGTTGTTGTTGTTGTTGCTGCTGCTGCGGCGACAGGTTTGGCCCTGTCTGGGTGGGGCCTGGCTGGGAAGCGGGTGGGGCCTGGCTGGGAAGCGGGTGGGGCCTGGCTGGGAAGCGGGTGGGGCCTGGCTGGGAAGCGGGTGGGGCCTGGCTGGGAAGCGGGTGGGGCCTGGCTGGGAAGCGGGTGGGGCCTGGCTGGGAAGCGGGTGGGGCCTGGCTGGGAAGCGGGTGGGGCCTGGCTGGGAAGCGGGTGGGGCCTGGCTGGGAAGCGGGTGGGGCCTGGCTGGGAAGCGGGTGGGCCTGGGTGGGAAGCGGGTGGGGCCTGGCTGGGAAGCAGGTGGGGCCTGGCTGGGAAGCGGGTGGGGCCTGGCTGGGAAGCGGGTGGGGCCTGGTTGGGAAGCGGGTGGGGCCTGGTTGGGATGGAGCGTTAGCGGATGGTGTGGGGGAACTTTGCTCATCGTTGGCCTCTGTTGCAGCTCCCGTCGCCCTCAAAGACGAGCTTTTCTATGGGTTCCTGAGGCCGTGGTTAGGTGAGAAGTTTATACGTTTTTATGTCCCTTTCTCCAGCCCGAAGGTGGGGTGTGCGTTAGACGCGCAGCAAAGGGTTGGCGTCAGACGCGCAGCAAAGGGTTGGCGTTGGACGCGCAGCAAAGGGTTGGCGTTGGACGCGCAGCAAAGGGTTGGCGTTGGACGCGCAGCAAAGGGTTGGCGTTGGACGCGCAGCAAAGGGTTGGCGTCAGACGCGCAGCAAAGGGTTGGCGTTGGACGCGCAGCAAAGGGTTGGCGTCGGACGCGCAGCAAAGGGTTGGCGTCGGACGCGCAGCAAAGGGTTGGCGTCGGACGCGCAGCAGGTTGCGTCGGACGCGCAGCAAAGGGTTGGCGTCGGACGCGCAGCAAAGGGTTGGCGTCGGACGCGCAGCAAAGGGTTGGCGTTGGACGCGCAGCAAAGGGTTGGCGTCGGACGCGCAGCAAAGGGTTGGCGTCGGACGCGCAGCAAAGGGTTGGCGTCGGACGCGCAGCAAAGGGTTGGCGTGGGACGCGCAGCAAAGGGTTGGCGTTGGACGCGCAGCAAAGGGTTGGGGTTGGACGCGCAGGTTGGAGACGCGCAGCAAAGGGTTGGCGTCGGACAAAGGTTGGCGGCGCAGCAAAGGTTGGCATTCGACGCGCAGCAAAGGGTTGGCGTCGGACCCGCAGCAGTTGGCGTCGGACGCGCAGCAAAGGGTTGGCGTCGGACGCGCAGCAAAGGGTTGGCGTTGGACGCGCAGCAAAGAGTTGGCGTTGGACGCGCAGCAAAGGGTTGGCGTCGGACGCGCAGCAAAGGGTTGGCGTTGGACGCGCAGCAAAGAGTTGGCGTTGGACGCGCAGCAAAGGGTTGGCGTTGGACGCGCAGCAAAGAGTTGGCGTTGGACGCGCAGCAAAGAGTTGGCGTTGGACGCGCAGCAAAGGGTTGGCGTTAGATACACAGTAAAGTTTTGGCGTTAGATACAGAGTAAAACAACAATAAAACATTTCTCCCCATAGCCCTGATCAACCCCACTCCCCCCGCGCTCTCCCCATAGCCCCGATCAGCCCCACTCCCCCCGCGCTCTCCCCCATAGCCCTGATCAACCCCACTCCCCCCGCGCTCTCCCCCATAGCCCTGATCAACCCCACTCCCCCCGCGCTCTCCCCCATAGCCCTGATCAACCCCACTCCCCCCGCGCTCTCTCCCCATAGCCCCGATCAGCCCCACTCCCCCCGCTCTCTCCCCCATAGCCCTGCAAGCTTGTCCTCCCTTGTGAAGAAGAACTTGTGAAGAAAGTTGTTGAGGTGTTGAACGTTTCGCTGCAGGTGAGGGTCTGCTGATCAGCAGTGGGGAACGTTGGTCCCGACACCGTCGTCTCCTCACCCCGGCCTTTCACTTCAACATCCTCAAACCCTACGTCAAGACCTTCAGCACGTCAACTAATGTATTGCATGTGAGTCTGTGCCCCGAACAACAACAACGACACCTTCCAACAACGACAACAACACCACCTTCCAACAACACCACATTCCAACAGCACCTTCCAACAACAACACCTTCCAACAACAACACCTTCCAACAACACCACCACCACCACCTTCCAACAACAACAACAACTTCCAACAACACGTTACATTGGGGGAGCGAGCCCCAGCACAGACACGATGGGCGGGGTGGGGTGGGGGGAAGAGAGAGAGAGAGAGAGAGAGAGAGCGAGAGCGAGCGCAGGGGAAAGGGATTAGAGTAGAGAGAGCTCCAGCGGGGGAGCGAGGTGCGGACTGATGCCGTGACTATTGCGTTGCAGGAGAAATGGCGGCGTCTGCTAACAGAGGGGGCAACGAGCCTGGAGATGTTTGAACACGTCAGCCTGATGACTCTGGACAGTTTGTTGAAGTGCACCTTCAGCTTCGAGAGCAACTGCCAGCAGTGAGCGTCGGGCGGAGAACAGAGAGAGAGGGGGTGGGGCGGGTCAGGGTGGGGCCGGGTGGTGGGTTTAGAGGCAGGGCCAGGGGGAGGCGGGGCCTGGAGTGGGCTCTGGGGCTGGGGTCAGGGTGGTGGGCGTAGGGGTGGGTACTGGAAGGGTTAGGGGGCGGGGTTAAGACGGGAGGCTCAGGGGCGGGGGCCTGGGTGGGTTCGAGGGCGGAGTCCGTGGGCCGTTTGGGGTGCGGAGTCAGGGGTGGGATCTGGGGTGTGGTCAGGGGCGGAGTTAGAGCAGGGCAGCTCAGGGGCGGGGTCTGAGATAGTGTTAGAGGTGTGTGTGGGGGGTGTGGACAGGTTAGAGGGCGGAGTCTGAGATGGGGTTGGAGGGGGGTGGTGCCAGGGCCGGGGCGGAGTCTGAGATGGGGTTGAGGGGTGGGACCAGGGTAGGAGCCGGGCTCTGAGATGGGGTTGGAGGGTTGGGGGGGCCAGGGCAGGGCGGGGTCTGAGATGGGGTTGGTGGGGGGCAGGTTAGAGGGCGGAATCTGAGATGGGGTTGAGGGGTGGGACCAGGGTAGGAGCCGGGCTCTGAGATGGGGTTTGGGGGGGCAGGTTAGAGGGCGGAGTCTGAGATGGGGTTGGGGGGGGCAGGTTAGAGGGCGGAGTCTGAGATGGGGTTGGAGGGGGGCAGGTTAGAGGGCGGAGTCTGAGATGGGGTTGGAGGGGGGCAGGTTAGAGGGCGGAGTCTGAGATGGGGTTGGAGGGGGGCAGGTTAGAGGGCGGAGTCTGAGATGGGGTTGAGGGGTGGGACCGGGGTAGGGGCCGGGGTCTGAGATGGGGGTGGGGGGGGGTAGGGTCGGGCGGGCGGGGTGGGGGGGATTAACCCTTCGCCCTCCTGCCTTACCGACCTATCGCTCTTCCAGAGAGTCGAGCGAGTACATCGCGGCGATCTACGAGCTGAGCTCCCTGGTGGTGGCCCGCGAGCGCTGTCTGCCCCACCACTTCAACGCCATCTACTGGCTCTCGGCCAACGGCCGCCGCTTCCGCCGGGCGTGCGGGCTGGTCCACGCCTACTCCCTGGGGGTGGTCCAGCGGCGCCGCGAGGCCCTGCCCGAGGCCGACATGCCCGCCTGGCACCAGGCCAAGAGGGGCAAGGTCCTGGACTTCCTCGATATCCTGCTGCTCTCGAAGGTACGTCAACGGCACGGCTGGCGTCCGCCCGAGCGCCGCCGCCTCGCGCCGGGACTGCGCTGGAGCGCCATGCAGAGCCTGGGGGGGCACGAGGGAGGGGGGAGATGACTGCAGGCGCTGGTCGAAGAGGGAGGTCATCAGGCTTGACCTGAAGGTCGGGCGGGGGTGGGGGGGGGGGGGGGGGCGGTGGGGGAAGGAAGGGGTTAAGGCCGAGGGAGGGATAGAGGGAGAATGTTCCATAGTTTTGGGGGAGCGGAGGCCACACGGGACAAGCGGGAGGCCGGAGGCCGGAGGGGGGGGGGGGGGCAGCGGGTGGTGGGGTGGGTGGGGAGTGAGACGGTATGAGGTACTTCGGCCAAACTGTCCCAATATTTTGCACTCGTTGCTGCGCAATAACAACAACGGTCCCTGCGTTTGACCCGGCGCCCGATCACGTCTTCGAGGCATCTCCGAAGTGTAGTGACTGTGTGTTGTGTGAGAGATTGTTGATCCCCTGGCGTGTAAGCGCGGAATGAACCAAATCGCGGCCAGTGGTTAATCCCTTATATTGAGGTTCCCTCTGAACGTCTGGTTTACACGTAGTTTCTGCGCAGCACAGTTTACACACAGCACAGTACAGTTTACACACAGCACAGTACAGTTTACACACAGCACAGCTTACACACAGCACAGCTTACACACAGCACAGTTTACACACAGCACAGTACAGCTTACACACAGCACAGTTTACACACAGCACAGCGCAGCTTACACACAGCACAGCTTACACACAGCACAGCGCAGCTTACACACAGCACAGCTTACACACAGCACAGCTTACACACAGCACAGTTTACACACAGCACAGCTTACACACAGCACAGCACAGCTTACACACAGCACAGCTTACACACAGCACAGTTTACACACAGCACAGCTTACACACAGCATAGCTTACACACAGCACAGCACAGCTTACACACAGCACAGCACGCAGCACACAGCGCAGCTTACACACAGCACAGCTTACACACAGCACAGCTTACACACAGCACAGCTTACACACAGCACAGTTTACACACAGCACATCTTACACACAGCACAGCACAGCTTACACACAGCACACAGCACAGCACGCAACGCAGCACGCCGCACAGCTTACACGCAGCACACAGCATCGCCCGTCGCCCAGCTTACGCACAGTACGCAGGACAGCACACGGTTCACACACAGCACAGCACACAGCTTTCACACAGCAAAGTTGACATGGTTTACCCACAGTATAGCAGGTGGTTTACACACAGCGCGCGGCTCGCACGCAGCTCACACACAGCACAGCACACCGTTTGCACGTGGTGGGAGCTGGGAGGCCGGCCATGGAGCTGATGGAGCGTTCTCCCTGCAGGACGAAGAGGGGAACGGGCTGACGGACGAGGAGATTCAGTCGGAGGCCGACACCTTCATGTTCGAGGGTGAGTCTCGGGGCCCGGATCGCGGGAGACGAAAGCTGAACACGCGCTCTGTTCGTGCCGCAGGAACCGCGGGCAGTTTCCGAAGGCGCGGTCGAAGAGGAAGGTCGTGAGATAATAACAATAATAATCTTGATCCGCTTGATCCGGCGCCTGATCGCGTCGTCAAAGCGCTTCACGGGATACGCTGCAAAGCGGAGCGACCGCGTGTTTTTGCGGCCGAAACGCGGCAGCCGATCGCGCCCGGCGAACGCCCCCGCAAACGGCCCCCTGAAAGCACTCGGAGACGCTACCCCGCGCGAAGGGCGCCCTATAAAGGCAAGTTGTCGTGTATCAAATGCAAGAATTATTATTATTAATGATCATTAATGATTATTACTTATCATGAATTATTATCACTGGTTATTCGTACCTGCTATTAATATTTTGTTGTGATCAATTATTAGTTATTTGTTATTAATTATTATTACGATTGTGAAAGACCCCGTTGTCGTTTCTGCCTCAGGACATGACACCACGGCCAGTGCCATCTCCTGGGCGCTGTACAATCTGGCCAGACATCCCGAGTACCAGGAGAAATGCCGGGAGGAGATTGCGCAGCTGCTGAAGGAGAACGGCAGTGAGGACCTGGAGTGGTGAGCCCTGGAATCTCACGACGCTCCAATGCAGCCCTGGGGTGGGGGGGTGTGGGGGGGTTGTTGCACTGTCGGTGGTAACTGGTTGCCACGTTTCGCCCACAAAAAACTAGAGGAAGAGAGCTCCGGAGTTCGGGGGCGTAGTGGCTGAAAGCCCGGCCGCCGATGGTCGGAACCGATGTGAATTCTGACTCAGTCCTTGCGTTGGATATCGCGCCTCTCGTCCCGTCTTTCGAGGCGTCTCGAAGCGCTTCGCGGGACGAAAGGGTGTAGTGGAGCGACTGTGTGTATTTTTGTGGGCCAAGCGACCCACCCGCGTGTGGCTGCATTATGTGCAGCTGGGGTGGTGCGTGTGGCGGATCGGGTCGGGCATCTTGGTTGTTGGCGGGTGGCGCGTCGGAAGCCGGTTGGGCTAATTCTCTGCCCTGACGTACGTACCTTGTGCCCAGGGACCACCTCTCGCAGATGCCCTTCACCACCATGTGCATCAAGGAGAGTCTACGCTTGCACCCAGCCGTCACCACTGTGGCTCGCTCCTGCACGGAGGACATCCGGCTCCCGGACGGCAGAATCATCCCCAAGGGTGAGTGAGAGATAATAACGGCCATCACAATGATCCTTGCGTTTGATACAGCGCCTTGTCACGTCTTCGAGGCGTCTCCAAGTTGGCCGTGTTTCGTGGGCGAAAGGCGGCAGCCAGTCGCGCACGGCGGCGTCCCACCAACAGCCGCGGATTGACTGACCAAACTATTTATTGTTGTTAGATTTTCTTTGAAGGGATTATTACCCCCAGGAACACAATCCGCCGATCGACTTAACAACCGGTTCCTACTTACTGTTGGGTAAACCGAGGCATTCGCGCGCACGCGCGTGTGCGTGGAGTGAGGAAAGTTGCCCAATATTTTGCCCTGTCCCGCCCGGGAATCGAACCCAGGTGTCTCGCTGGCGAGGCGAGCGCTCTATCCGCTGAGCTAACGGACTCTCCGCCTGGGAGCGAGTCCACAAACTCTGGGGGGAGGCGGGCGCACATTGTGGGGGGGGGAACCACAAGAGAAGTTGTCGTCGTTGATTCAACCCATCGAAGCCTTTCCGCCGGTTGATTAGATCTAAGCAGACCTTTTCCCGGGCGGGTCAGAGCGAAACCCGAGGCGAGTTTCCTTACTCCGCACCGAATATATACACACCGCGAATTCACTTTATCGTATACTCTGTGAAGCGCTTTGAGACGTCTCAATGACGCGATAAGATTACCACGAGCCTTTGCGGGGGGAAAAAAAACGCCTCCTGAATTCACTCCTAAAGAGACCGTGTTGGATACACACTGTGGGGGATGGAGGGGGGGGGGTTTGGGCGGAGGAAATGTGCCTGGAGCGGAATGGTCTCTTATTTGGGAATTATCCGTGCCTACGGTCGGTCACGTTCCCCCCACCACGTCCACCGGGCTCGGCATCGAGCTCCGCCACTGTTAAGCACCTCGAGATGCTGTCCGGTGTGAGAGCAAGTTGTTGTTGTTGTTGTTGTCCCTTGTTCGGGGATTTATTTACTGGGAGTTTTGAGAGACTTCGCCTCCTTTTTCTTTCTGTTGCAGGAAACATCTGTTTAATCAGCATCTACGGAACTCACCATAATCCCACGGTGTGGCCAGAGCCTGAGGTAACCTCTTCCCCCCCCCCACCACCGTTCTACCCCGAGGGGAACAGAGCTGGGAGCTGTCTGCCGGGGGGAGAGGGAGGGGTGGGGGGGCGAGAGGGAGGGGCGAGGGAGGGGTGGGGGGGTGCGAGAGGGAGGGTGGGGGGGCGAGAGGGAGGGTGGGGGGGCGAGAGGAGGGTGGGGGGGCGAGAGGGAGGGGTGGGGGGGCGAGAGGGAGGGTGGGTGGGGGCGAAGAGGGGGAGGGAGGGGGGGAGGGGGCGAGAGGGAGGGGTGGGGGGGGCGAGAGGGAGGGGTGGGGGGGGGGGGGACGAGAGGGAGGGGTGGGGGGGGAGAGAGGGAGGGGTGGGGGGGGCGAGAGGGAGGGGTGGGGGGGACGAGAGGGAGGGGTGGGGGGGATGCGAGAGGGAGGGGTGGGGGGGGGCGAGAGGGAGGGGTGGGGGGGGGGACGAGAGGGAGGGGTGGGGGGGGGGCGAGAGGGAGGGGTGGACGACTGGCTCAGGGAGTGACGGGGGGAGCGTTGCTGTTACAGGTTTATAACCCCGATCGCTTCAGCCCCGAGAACTCCGAGACCCGCTCCTCTCACGCCTTCGTTCCCTTTTCCACGGGGCCCAGGTACGTGTCTCGCCCACTCGTCCAGTCTGCGGTTCAGCAACGGTTAACCTTCGACTCTCTCCCTCTGTCCCTCCACCTTACCCCCCCCCACCCCCCCCCCCTTCCCCATCTCCAGGTCGTGCCTGAAAACCTTCCCGTTCGACCGATGGGTGGGTGGGTGGGGGGAGGGTTTGAGGAGGCCTTAAGTGCGGTCAAAAAGGAAGGTTCTCAAACGGGACTTGAAAAGGGGGATAGAGGGGGTGAGGCGGAGGGTTTGAGGGAGAGCGATAACTACTTACTATTCCCGGCTTCTCTATCTCCTGATAACTGAAGTCCCTCATTCCTGGTACAATTCTGGTCAATCTCCTTTGTATCCTCTCCAATGCCTTGAGATCCTTCCTAACGTGTGGGGCCCAGAACTGAACACAGTCTCGAGCTGAGCCCCAACCAGTGTATTCTTTGCCCCTATTTATAAAGCCCAGTATCCCATATGTTATTTTAACAGCTTTATCTCCCTGTTCGGCCACCTTCAAGGATTTACTTATATGAACCTCCAGGTCTCTCTGTTCCTTCACCCCCTTTAAGATTGTACCATCACCTTATATCGCCTCTCCTCATTCTTCCTCTCAAAATACATCACTTCACATTTCTCCACATTAAACTTCATCTGTCACTTCTCGGCCCATGTTACCAGTCTGTCTATGTCCCCTTGTGGTCTGATACTGTCCTCCTCACTGTTTACTGCTTTTCCAGCTTAGTATCATCTGCAAATTGTCCTCTCTATACCCAAGTCCGAGTCATTTATACAGATCAAAAACAGCAGTGGGTCTTCATCAAAAAACTCTTATCAGGTTTGTTGGACATGATTTGCCTTCAACAAATCCACGTTGGATATCCTTTATTAACCCATATTTTTCTAAGTGAAAATTTATTTTGTCCCGGATTACAGTCTCTAGGAGTTTCCCCAGTACTGACGTTGGGCCGACTGCCCTGTCGTTCCCGGGTTTATCCTTCTGCCCCCTTGTGTACAGGGGAGTCACGTTTGCAACCCTCCAGTCCTCTGGCACCAGCCCTGGGTCCAAGGAGGGCACATTTCCACCCTGACTTCCCTCAGTAGCCTAGGATGTATCCCATCTGGACCCTCGGATGTTACATCCTCATTCCCTCCTCCCCTCGAAATTAGTTTGAACCCTTCCCCACAGCTCGTTAACCTCCCTGCGAGGGCACTGGTCCCAGCCTTGTTTAGTTGGGAGTAATCCGGAGATCACCATACCCGAGGTCCTGCTCTTCAGCTTGTTCCCTCGCTTCTGATACTCTCCCTGTAGGAAATCAGCTTTTTTTCCCCCCTTTACGTCATGGATTCCAATGTAGACCACGACCTCAGGATGTTCCCCTTTCCCGTGTGGAATGTTTTGCCCCTTTTCCTTGATGTCTTCAACCCTGGCACCAGGGAGGCAACATACCACGTGAGAGTCACGTCTTTGATGGCAGAAACGCCTATCTGCTCCTTTCACTGTTGTGTCCCCAATGACAATTGCATTGACACTCTTCCCTGTGTCCCGCTGTGCATCCATTTTCATTTGACTCCTCTCCCCAGAGATGTCATGATCCTGACTGGTGTTCAGTACAGAGAACCGGTTTGTGATGGTTTCCTACCATGCCAGGTGGTCACCCACTCACTCTCCTTCTGAACCCTCTGTGGCTGCGTTGAATTCCCACTCTCACCAAATTCCTCAACAGAATTCTCGCTCTGTTCCACTTCACTCAGTTCCCTCCTCACGCTGCTGGGCTCTCTGATCGAGTGAGGGCTCTCGCGATCCTCCCCTTTATAAAGGCCTCTGACACAACCAGTTTCAACGGGTCAGCAAATAATTACTGATTAACTAATCCCTAACACTTGGCCTGTGACTAACTATCCATTTGACTTGTTCACCTGCTTTGCTTCAAAAGTTCTCTCTGGCTCAAGAAACAATTCCCTCTCTTTTGCTGAAAGTAAGTGTTTTCTCTTGGTCTCTAGTTCTTTCTGGCTCAAGAATTCCCACTCTCACCAAATTCCTTAACAGAATTCTCACCCTGTTCCACATCACTCAGTTTCCTCCTCACGCTGCTGGGCTCTCTGCTCGCTCAGGGTGGGAGGGGGCGAAACATCTGGTTGGTAACCGTGTAGCTTAACATCCATTGTGGAGCCCTGTGTAGCTCAGTGGTTAGAGCACTCGCTTCGCAAGCGAGAGACCTGGGTTCGATTCCCGGGCGGGTCAGGGTGAAACCATAGGCAAGTTTCCCTACTTCACGCCTGTTTGCCCAGCAGTAAGTAGTAACTGGTTGTTAGTCGATTGCCGGGTTGCTTTTCTGGGGGTAATAATTCCTTCCCCCAAAAATACCAATTCGGTCACTCAATCCATGACTGTTTGTGGGGTCGCTGCTGTGCGCAATTGGCTGCCGTGTTTCGCCCACAAAATACACGGACAATTCACTTTGCAGTGCACTCTGTTAAACTCTTTGAGACGTCCTGAAGATGGGATCAGGGGCTGTATCAAATGCCAGGATTATTATTATTCTGTTAATTTTCTCCCATCAGGAACTGCATCGGGCAGAACTTTGCCATGGCGGAGCTGAAGGTTGCCGTGGCCCTGACCCTCCACCGCTTCCGGTTGAAGCTGGAGCCGACGGCAGTTGTGCGCAGGAAGCCGGAGCTCATACTGAGGACCGAGCGAGGGATCTGGCTGCAACTGGAACCTCTGGGAGCGCGGGCGAGCGCAGAGCGGGAGCCGGAACCCAGCGTGGAATAAAACCAAGGCTTTTTACGTCCAGATCTGTCTGATTGTTCGAATCATTAACAACATCCTCGAGACGTATCCTTCGCAGGATACACTGCAAAGCGCGGTGACTTAACAAATGGGTTTCTATTGACTGTTAGGTAAATAGAGGGGTGTGTATGTGTGTGTGCGTGTGGAGTAAGGAAGTTTGTCTCAGGTTTTGCCCCGCCCCAGGTCCTCTCGCTCGCGAGGGAGTGCTCTAACCAAAGCTGCAGAGCTCCATATAACCATAACCTGTAAGCAAACGTAAGGGAGCCATTTTGAAGCAGAACAAGTGCCTTAAAGTGGTGAGGAAGTGTTCACCTCTAAAATAGTCAACACCCAGAAGCATCGTGCGATGTTCTTCTGATGTATACTAATCCCCCGTCCCCTCCGCTCTACCGTTGGTGACCGAGCTTTCAGCCACTACGCCCCGAAACTCTGGAACTCTGTCCCTCAATCCCGCCGCCTTGCCCCCTTCCCTCCCCGCCATCAAATCCTGCCTGAAGAGGTTCCTTGGATGGACCATTCCTTCCATCACCCTCTCGTGATAAGGCGTTGTGTCAAGTGAAAGGATTATATTATTATTAAGGGAGCTGGAGAACAGGAGCTCACAAACTCCCAACAACTTCCGATCCCTCACAATGGTGGGCGCTTTCTCCAGTCTCTTTCATTAGCATTATTGCTTGCTATAATAATAATAATAATCCTTGCATTTGATAGAGCGCCTGATCACGTCTTCGAGATGGTTCAAAGCGCTTCACAGGATACGCTGTGAAGCGAATTGACTATTTTGTGGGCAAAACACAACAGCCAATTGCACGCAGCAGCGTCCCACAAACAGTTGTGGATTGAGTCACCCAAGTTTTTTTAAGGATTTGTTACCCCCGGAAAAGCGATCCACTGATCGACTAACAACTGGGTTCCAACGTACCGAAACTTGCCCAACATTTCACCCTTCCGGGAATCGAACTCAGGTCCTCTCGCTTGCGAGGCGAGTGCTCTGACCGCTGAGCTACGGGACTCCTGAGGGCATGAGATCTCCAGGCAGGAGAGATAGGAACCTGGGATAATCGGACCAGGAGAATAGATCGGATACAAACATAGCAAGTAAAACTGAGAAAAGGCTTAAAGTCAGCAGGTCACGTGGACGGAATTAGAAAGGAGGACTGAAACATCAGGGACATGGCGTCAGGTAGTCTGGTCGGGAAGATGGAAGAGGAGGAGCGTTGTTCTCTTGCAGAAGATACCACCACTCGCTGGTACAAGGAGAAACCACGTGAAGATAGGGAAAAGTGCAGAGAGTGGGAACGAAGTCATGAGAAGAAAGGAGATAGAACACAGACGGCCGGCAAAAAAAAAGGGGCGTAAATTAAAAAAATAGGAGCCGGAACTTAGAAGGATTTGAGCCTCTGAGGAGAGGAAGGGAACGAACCTCTGCGGAGAGGGAGAAGAGAGCGGCTTTTGAGGGAAAGAGGTCGAGGCCGGCTTTCGCCGAAGCGGTCCGCAAAGAGACGACGTACCAAGACGAGCCAGAGACGGTGTTTAACTTTCGCGTCGGTCTTGCCCTTCCTTGGTCACGGTTGTCCTGCCTGCCGGAGAGCATCTCTCCCGCTCGACTAAAACACGCGCCCAACATACGTACAAAGCAGTTGAGAGATTATTTAGGCACATCTCATACGTCACACATTTTTTTTTAATATGTCCAGAATGTTAGCGTCGAGCGCATCTTGTTAAGATAGAGCTTCAGTAGCCGTTTCAGCGCGACGGGTCACGATTAATGCGCCGGGTGTAATTTGACGCTTGCGCTTGTGCTGTTTTATGATTGCTAATAAAAGGTTTTCGTGATGTCCTTGGCGTGGTTTCTGACAAAACGCTTGAACCACTATGTTACACCTCTCAGGACAGACCTGTTCCCTTTGCCATTCAGGCAACGGTCAAGCAGAACAGCGACAACGCCCGACGACCGGCGGCGCAGAGAGAGGAGTGGCGGACGCGCTGAGAGCCCTTCGGCGTAAAGCGCGAGAGAGGAAAAAGACACCGGAATTAAGTGGAGCGTCGGACGAAACTCCAGCGGGTACAGTTCAGTGTCGTCGACATTTATTAACAGTTAGTTGGCTTTGGACAGCATTGCACACGAGACGCTGTACAAAACACAGCAAAATTAATTCCCCAAATAAACGATAAACCAATCTGCCCCCACACCCCCTCCTCTCTCTCTCTCCTCCACAAAAATATTTGGACTGTACAACTCTTCCCCCCTCACCCCCCCCCCCCCCCCCCCCCCAGGCTGACTGTGCCCCTCTCTCTCTTGCTCTCTGCAGTGCCTCTTTAACCCGACATTTGTTCCCATGTGCGGGCGGGCGGGTGGGACGCGCGGAATTCTCAGTTGGGTTTGAGGATCTTAAGCAACAGTGATGGGTTTCCGTGCGTGTCAGACGCCCGGCTGATCACGGCGACGGGTTTCCTTGCGTGTCAGACGCCCGGCTGATCACGGCGACGGGTTTCCTTGCGTGTCAGACGCCCGGCTGATCGCGGCGACGGGTTTCCGTGCGTGTCAGACGCCCGGCTGATCGCGGCGACGGGTTTCCGTGCGTGTCAGACGCCCGGCTGATCACGGCGACGGGTTTCCTTGCGTGCCAGACGCCCGGCTGATCACAGCGACGGGTTTCCATGCGTGTCAGACGCCCGGCTGATCACGGCGACGGGTTTCCGTGCGTGTCAGACGCCCGGCTGGCTAAAAAAGAACAGTTGATGTCGGCTCCGGCAGGCGGTGCGCACCCACGCTCTCCAGTGTCCCTTTGCGTTGCGGAGAAAGTGCTTTCCTGTTGCAAGTGACAACTGTCCTCGTCGTTTCCGTTGGCGAAATAAAATATTTGTGCTGAAATCCCAAGAGAAAGTCTCTTTCGCTTCGATCCATCTTCCCTCTTCCTCCGAGCTGAGTTCCCTTTTGCCAGTGCTGGACTCTTTAACAGCAACAGCTACGTATGTATACCAAGATATTCCCCCAACCCCCCCCCCCCCCCGTCCTAAGCTATTACGGTAAGTCCGATCTGTATAAATTGTGCGATTGCCTAAGTTGTACATCTGCCGAAGCGCCGCTGAATTTCCTACAGCGTATACAGGTTTCGCATTAACTCGTGATTGAAAGAAATTCAGAACGACTCTGCAGACGCACTACTTCAGTGAGCGAGGAGTAAACCTATGGAAAGAGGCTTCGGAGGGAGGGAGGGAAGGAGGGAGGGAGGGAGGGAGACAGACGGTGAAAGCAGAAAGAGTCGTTCGCTTCTAGAACAGAGAGAGACAGATTTCTGCTGGAAAATAATACCTGGGGACGCGGTATATAGTTTGGGACGTGAAATGTGCAAGCGACGGCCCGGATGGTGGAAGGTGAACTGGATGGACCTTGGTCTTTTTGTCCAGCAAATTCTTACGACTCTTAACTCTTATACTTTGCATAAGTCATATCAAATGTCTGGTCCCGACGAACGCAGCTTCTGTGAGGTCTCCAGTGTAGAACGTCAGTGCATCAGAGTTAGATTGGGGACTTGCGCCATGAAGGGAGATACAAACACAGGTATATACAGTATTATATACGCTGTCCCCCCTTCCTCTCCCCCCCCCCCCACCACTCCTGCGGCCCATCGATCTTCGTGTTAACTGTCACAGCAGCTGTCCACACAGCACAGCACAGCACAGTTGGCAGGAAATGTCCGACTGCAGCTGCCTATTACATATTACGCTCTCCCCCATCCCCCCCACCCTCCTCCACCCCCCCCCACACACACACAACCGCGCGCACACCCACCCGCGCACACACACCCGCACGCACACACCCGCGCACGCACACACACCCGCGCACGCACGCACCGCACCCGCACAAATTGAGGAACTTCTTTGGCTCGCATTCAGCCGCGCAGCCACCCGGCACCTGCGCACGATTCACACCAACCGTGCAGTGCCTGCGACTCGGGCGCCGGGGCAGTCGTGCGGCCGGCGGCGTCGGCCGACGACTCAAAAGCAGCCGTGTGCAGCCCTCGCGAATCGCGTTCGTGCAGCGTCTGCCCGCAAACGTCCCGAGCCGCCTCGCAGCCGCTGCAGATAAACTGCAGCGTAGCTGTCGCAAAACCCGGCAGCCAATCGGGCACAGCAGCGTCTCCCTCGCGCACACTAGTCGTGGGTCGAGCGACCGAGTTATTATGATTAGGGTTATTTTTAGGGGCTGGCGGGATTATTACCCCCCCCCCCCCGGAAAAAAGGAAACCTGCCTGAGGTTTGCGCTAACCCGCTCGGGAATCGAAGCCGGGTTCTCTCGCCTGCGCTCTAACCCCTGAGCTGCAGGACTCGGCAGTGAAAAATGTCCCACGCGCAGCAATCATCTCTCCCGTTCCCTCTGGCTGGGGCTGGGTGGGGGGGGGGGCAGCTCAGCACTTAACGAGCACATCCTGAGCCAGGAGAACGCCTCACACCCCCCACCCCTCCCACGACTGGGACTGTGTACGCAGCCTCACTCCGTCAGCCCGAAACTAAGGGGTGTGAGTGGAGAAGTCATCACCGGTTTTCTTTTCTGCGGTTTAAAAAAGGTTGGTTTTGCTATTTCCCTTTTTCGTGCAACTCTCTCCCCCCCTTTCTCCCATGTTGCTGACGTGGGCCAAGGGCTGTGTGTGTGTGTGTGTGTGTGTTTGTGGGGGGGGGGAATGTGTGCGTGTAGGGGGGGCTATTTATGTATATGTGTGTGTGTCTGTGTGTGTGTGGGGGGGGGTATTCATGTGTCTGTGTGTGTGCGGAGGGGTATTCATGTGTCTGTGTGTGTGTGTGGGGGTATTCATGTGTGTGTGTGTGTCTGTGTGGGGGTATTCATGTGTGTGTGTGTCTGTGTGGGGTATTTATGTGTATGTGTGTGTGGGGTATTCATGTGTGTGTGTGTGGGGTATTCATGTGTGTGTGTGGGGTATTCATCATGTGTGTGTGGCGGGGGGTGGTTTATGTGTCGGACTGGGAGAGCGATTCCTCCGAGGCCTTCAGAGATGTCCGCTTCCTGACGTTTCTCTCTTCTTCCTGCGGGGGCACGAGATCCAGGGTCACATTTTGATGCAAAACAACCATAGGCTCTGACAACAACAACAACACTGACTGCCTGCATTGATGGGGCCCCTTCACCACACCGCAGCTCACAGTTGCCACACTCAGAATAATAATAGCCCTCGCATTTGATACAGCGCCTTAACACGTCGTCCAGACATCTCAAAGCCCTTCACGGGATACGCTGTAAAGCGTAGTGACTGTGTATTTTGTGGGCAAGGCGCGGCAGCCAATTGCCTTGATGTGGAGGGTGTCCACCAATCCTGGTTACAAAACAGCGATGTGATACGAGACAACGGGGGCACTAAAACAGGTTGTCAGAGACGCGGTTTGTCTCCTCATTGAGTCCCATCAGCGTTACACAACGTGTGGCACCAAACATGGCGACCGATCATTGTCTGCCTGAAAATGATGGCGCCCTCGCTCGCTCCCTCCCTCCCTCCCTCCCTCCCTCACTCACACTCACTCACTCACACACACACTCACTCACACACATACACGCACACTCACTCACTCACACACACACACACGCGCACACACACTCGCTCACACACTCACTCCCTCACTCACACACGCACACACACACTCACTCACACACTCACACGCACTCACTCACTCCCTCACACGCACTCACTCACTCACACACACTCACTCACTTACACACACACACTGATCCTCTGGACATCTAAATGCAGTTAATTAAACACTTGTACTGAACACAATGCAATCGCTTCTAAACATAATGATCATCGTTCTGCCACATGTTTCAGCTGTTGGTCAGCGCGCGGGGGGGAAAACACAAAGTGGGGGGGGTAACGGGATATGGGGGATTGTGGTAGAGAGAGGCTGCGGGAGAGAAGATGGAGAGACGTTGAGGGAGAGGTCAAAGCAGCAGAAAACATTCATCTCACGTCGGGAGGTCGTCCCAAGGCGCTGGACAGTCAGGGATTTGGACCCGAGCCGGGGGTTGGGATCGGGGGGGCGGGGTGGAGGGCAGGGAGGGTAGAGGTAGGAGGGTGACCGAAGGCGCAGTCGAAGAGGAGAGTCTTTGAGACTTGCCTTGAAGAAGGTGAGAGAGGGAGGGAGGGAGGGAAAGAAAGAGGGATGGAGTTCCATAGGGTGGGGGCAGAGGCTGAAAGCCCGACGGCCGATGGTGGGGTGGGCCTGGCGGGGGACATGGAGCAGGTTGAGCGGAGGGAACGGACAGGTTGATATGGAGTTAGCAGGTCACAGAGGTAGGGAGGAGCGAGGCCGTGGGGAGCTGAAGGTGAGGCAGTCCAGTCCAGTCCAGTAGGAGGTGCTGCGTTTGGGGGGGAAACGGTTGGTTCAGTGGCTCACGGGTTCGAAGACGGGATCCTGGTTCCACTCGGCCCCCTCTGGCTCCTGACCCTCCTCCTCCTCCCCCCTCATGGCATCCATGGCTTCATCCTCGTATTCTGTCAGGTAATCTGACTCTTCAGCTGCGGGGGCAAGACACGGGGAGGTCAGTGAGAGAGGGGCTGGCGAGAGGAGGTAACACACACACACACATGGACACACACACCCAAACACACACCACACAAGCACACAGACATACACGCACCCAAATACAGACACATACACCCAAACACAACACAGACACAAACATAGACACACACCCAAACACATACACCATACACACATACACAGACACGCAAACACACACACACACACAACCACACCTACACACATAGACACACACACACACACGCACATAGATCCTCCCCACTGTTTCCCCTCTACCCCCTCTGACAACTCCTTCCAGACTCACCATCTGTTAAGTGGTAGCTCTTGGGGGGATCGATGCGGGAGACGATCTCGGCGAGGTCTGTGAAAGCTGCGTTGCCCCCCAGACTGGCCTGTGGGGGGTGTGGGGGGGGGGATGTGGAAGGGGGAGAAAGGGAGAGAGACATCAGAGAAGCCGGGAGCATAGGGAACCGCAGCAAGGCTGGGCAGATCCCTCAATGGGAACAACCACATCAACAACAACTTGCATTTATATAGTTGTCCCTGAGGCTGGGCAGCGTCCCAGAGCGCTCGAAAGGAAAGGGGACATTGCGCACCTCGATTCCCTTTGCCGCATAGTCTGTGAAGCGCTTTGAGACGACGGGAAGACGTGTTAAAGCGCGATATCAAATGCGAGGATTATTATTATGGTTATTATTAAGGGACGTGTGCCAGGGCTGCGGACGGGAAGCTGGGGGCAATGGTCTCTGCCCGTTTCACGCTGAGCTGTGTTGCACGCAGGGAAGCTCGCAAGGGGTTCCTGATACCCACCGTCCACCTCGTGAGGCTCAAAACTCGTCGGATGTCGAATTACCAATCCACCAACCCACCATCGAACCCACTCACCATCGAACCCACCCACCATCGAACCCACCCGCCATCGAACCCACCCACCATCGAACCCACCCGCCATCGAACCCACCCACCATCGAACCCACCCACCATCGAACCCACCCCCATCGAACCCACCCACCATCGAACCCACCCACCATCGAACCCACCACCATCGAAACCACCCACCATCGAACCCACCCACCATCGAACCCACCCACCATCGAACCCACCCACCATCGAACCCACCCACCATCGAACCCACCCACCATCGAACCCACTCACCATCGAACCCACTCACCATCGAACTCACTCACCATCGAACCCACCCACCATCGAACCCACTCACCATCGAACCCACCCACCATCGAACCCACTCACCATCGAACCCACTCACCATCGAACCCACTCACCATCGAACCCACTCACCATCGAACCCACCCCCATGAAACCCTATGGAAGCAACCCTATGTGACGGTCTCTAGTCCCGGTTCCTGAGCCAGGAGGGGCCGCAGTGTCCCAGGGCACTCACTGCCGATGACAGCACAGCCCGGCCTCGGCTCATCGGCAGGACCTGGAAGGTCAGACCAGTCACTGGGGGCAGGGAATCCTCCCTCTCAGCTCCTGTTAACCCCGCAGCCAAA
Source organism: Callorhinchus milii (assembly GCF_018977255.1). Classification (NCBI taxonomy): domain Eukaryota; kingdom Metazoa; phylum Chordata; class Chondrichthyes; order Chimaeriformes; family Callorhinchidae; genus Callorhinchus; species Callorhinchus milii. Next base: position 1,512,580 of record NW_024704770.1, read on the forward strand.
GCCCTGACTAATGGGGTAGGGTGGTCCTCGCTGGACAAGCAGCGGGAAAGCTCGGCCAGACAGGGCTCTCCATGGCCAAGCTGTGTGGGTTTAGCTGGTTAGACTCCAGCAGTTACCCCCAACGCACACTCTGGGCTCCCCCCAAAGCCTTGGCTCTTGCCAACCTGCGCCTAATACTCTCCGGAATTAAATAAACAGGATGTGTCCCTCCAGGGAGAGAGAGAGGGAGAGAGAGCGCATTCCATTCCAACAGTCTATCTCTGGATTTCCAGGTGTGGGGGGGATGCGGGGAATTCTCGGTCGGGTTTGGAGACTCTTAAGCAACGGCGATGGATGTCCGCGTGTGTCAGACACCTGGTTGTGACACATGTTACATGGGTCAGTCACGGGGACTACACTGATGGTTATTATTATTGTTACTATTACCCTGAGCCCTCCACACCCTCAGGGTAATAATAATAATAACAATAATAATAATCCTTGCATTTGATATAGCGCCTTATCACATCTTTGAGACGTCTCAAAGCGCTTCACGGGTTTTACTGTAAAATGAATTGACTGTATATTTCATGCCCCCACCGTCTGGAACTCCATCCCACAGTCCCTTCGCCTCGCACCCACCCGTGCCTCCTTCAAGGCCGGCCTCTGGCCCTCCTCTTCGACCACTCCACCCTACTACCGTCTCTGTACCCCCACCCCACCACCTGATCCCAACCCCCCCCCCCCCCCACCCAGCTCGGGTCCTAATCCCTGACTGTTCAGGGCCTTGGGACGTCCCCCCCCGACCCGAAAGGCGCTTTACAAACGTAATTTTGTGGGCGAAACGCGGCAGCCAATGGCGCCCAACAACAACAACTCGCAGATCGAGTGATCAAATTATTATTATTTTTTCCGGGGGGGTGGGGGTGGGGGAGAGGAGAGGCCGGCGGAAGGATTATTACTGAAAGTCCCAGAAAAGCGATCAGCCGACCGATTAACAACCGGGTAGCGAGAGGCACGCGTGCGCGGAGTAAAAAGAAAATCGTTTCGCCCCGGGGCCTGCCGGGAATCGAACCCGGGACCTCCGGCGTGCGCGGCGCAATGAAATGAGGCGACAAGAATTAATAACGTTAAATAATTGCACGAGTAAATGAGGCAGATTTACGTTTCGCTCTTTGCTCTCGGAGAAATCCAGAGACTTCCTGTCCTTCAGCATCTTGTCGATGATGTCTCCTCGGCTCCAGCCGCCGAAGACCACCTTGCCGTGCTGGAACCCCACGTCCTGCCGGCACAGAGGGGGCAGAGAGCGCGGGTGAGAGAACAGCACCCACCCACCCCCCCCCACCAGACCAGCTGCCCCGCGAGCCCGCAGCCATTAGTGCAGTGTAGTGACTGTATATTTGGTTCGAAACGCGGCAGCCAATTGAGCACCTCGGTGGACCAACACTGGGCGGGGTCTAAGCCCCCTCCCAACCATCCACCCGCCCACCCACCTGTGACCATGTAATGGTTGGTCGGCCCTATTGCTAGGCGGAGGGGCCCCGTGTGTGTCGCCAATGTGTGGGCGTCGGCTGATGCGGTGGGGAACCGGTTCGGGGTCTGGGTGCTGGATGTGATCCATCGGTTGGACCACCCTGGACCTACAGGGCAACCATGTACACGCACATGCCCACGCACGCACGCACACGCATGCCACACGCCGGCGGCTGCCCTCGGGGACGTCATTCATCGGCGTGGGGTTCGCCCGGGACGGAACGGACTACGTTGCGTAGCAAAGGACGGATTTCGCACTCACGTAAATTTCGTCAAACTTGCCGAAGTCCATGGTTTTGAAGCGGTCGATGGGAGGCCTGATGTACTCGCAGTAGGCACTGCCCTTCACCACCTCCAGCTGCCGCACACAAGACACGTAGGCCAGGCGCGACTGGATCTCCGACATGTCCGGCACCTGCCAACAGCACGGGGGGAGGAACGCTGAGCAAAGGCGAGACGCGGGAGCAGACGCCGAGGAGATTAGGGAGCAACCTTAGGCAAGTTTCCTTACTCCACACACACACGCACACGCACACACACACCTCTCTTTAACTAACGGTGATTAGGAACCCACGATGGGTTTGGGGTTGGTGGTGGTGGTGATGGTGATGGTAGGTAGGGGGCTGCGGAGGGGGCTCTCTTCTGCATCTCTTCCAATGAGGTAAACTCTATCCACCCCCAACCCCCCACCACCCACCCCCCGAAGCAGACAATTGCCCCCCGATACGTCTGGGTCAGAGGGCATCACTGGCGTTAAGTGTGTGCTGTGCCATCTGTAATAATAATAATAATAATAATCCTCGCATTTGATCCAGCGCCTCATCCCGTCTCAAAAGCGCTTCACAGGATATATATACTGTGAAGTGTAGTGACTATATATTTTGCGGGCAAAATGCATTGCGTCAGCCTGGCTCAGCCGGGAGCGCACTCTCATCTCGGAGTGAGAAGGTTGTGGGTTCAAGCCCCCAAATCGGGACTTGGAATCGCGCACAGGTCTGATGAAAGATCATCATCGACCTGAAATGTTGACTCACTTTCCTCTCTCTCCATAGACGCTGAGGGTTCCCCGGCCACTTCTGTTTTTTTGGCAAAGATTATTATTATTATTATTATGATGATGATGATGATGAAAAAAAAATCAACAGTGCTCGTTTCCTACTTTGACTTTTTCCGCCCACGGATTCAGGCGTTTCCATAGCAGCCACCACCCCGAGAGGCTGTCTCCGTAGTTGGACAGATCGGTTTCGTCCTGGCTCCCCACGTCGATGGCGATCACCGTCTTCGCTCCCAGGGTCTTTGCGATATCCGCTGCGATCGTTAAAGAGAGAGAGATCGTTAAAGAGAGAGAATGAAAACCTGGGGGAGCTTGAGTGACCCCAGAGAGCGAGAGATCTCAGCACATCTCTCTGTACCACTGTAATAATAATCCTTGTATTTGACATAGCACCTTCGCATGTTGTAGAGACGTCTCAAAGAGCTTCACAGGATACACTGTCAAGTGAATTGGCCGCGTATTTTGTGGGCGAAACGCGGCATCCAATTGCGCACAGCAGCGTCCCCACAAACACGATTGAGTGATCAATTTCTTTGGGGGGGGGGGAAAGGGGAGGGGAGGGGAGGAGAGGGATTATTACCTCCGGGAAAGCGATCCGCCATTCGACTAACAACCGGGTTCCTACTCACTGTTGGATAAACAGATTTGTGGGTGTGGGGTAAGGAAACTTGCCGAAGGTTTTGCCCCTTACTCCACGGGGGGAGGGGGTAGTGTGGGGGAGGGTTGGTGGTGGGGGGGGGGGGGAGAGCTGACTAATTTGTGAGATACACAGAGGATCTATAAATATCCCCACTGGACACCCTCCAACTGTGCCTCAGAAAATCCTTCGAGGAATTCACTCCAAAGCCTGATCTCAATCCCCGAATGCCCAGATCCGGTCTCCCGGTGCCCGGCAGGAGATGGGGATGATCCCTCGCGCCGGCCATCGCGGCACGCGACACGGCGAGCGACCTCCGAACCCGTTCTTTTCCAACATGGCACGATAGGCACCCATTAGCTCATCCCTTGCACCAAAAGGGGGTCAGCCCGGCTCAGTCGGTTGCTGTGCTCTCACCTCGGAGTCAGTAGGTTGTGGGTTCAAGCCCCACATCTAGACTGGAACTCACGCAGACGAGGCTACAGTGCGGGGGAGTGGGGAGGGGGGTGGGGGGAGCGCGTGTCAGAGGTGCTGTTCTTTGGATGAGGCGTTAACCCAAGCTCCCGCGTGCCTCTTCAGGTGGACGTCAGAGGTCCTGTTCGAAAAGAGGAGGGAGTTTCTCTCTCTCTCGCTCTCTCCCGGTGTTCTGGCCAACAATGCCCCCAAATAAAATCGGTCGTTCCCTCCGTGGCTGTCTGTGGACATTTGCTGTGTGCAAATTGGAGCTGTTTCCCGACAGATAAGAACGTAAGACGACCCAAGGTCCACTTAGTTTCGCCTTCCACCATCTTGGCAGTCGCTTGACATGTCATGTCGCAGCCACTACACTTCACATTAAATCCCGTGAAGTTCCTTAAGAGGTCCTCCTGGAGTTGTATAAAATGTAAGGAGTATTACGACTTATTATGAACACAAGACAAGAAGCCTTCACGTGCGTTAGTAGCTTTTTTTTTACTGAACAACTTCTACGTCAGTGTGACCAGGGGAAAGAGAGCGTTTCACAAAATAAAACTGATTGGAAAATTAGAAAGCGAATGTTGCGTTACAGGCAACAAAAAAAAAGCCTCACAAAAAAATGTTAGTTTTAAGCTGCCAATAGATTTGAATTTGGAAATTAACTCGAACACAAGAACGTAAGAGTTAGGAGCAGGAGGAGGCCATTCAGCCCCTCTAGCCTGCCCCGCCGTTCAATAAGATCATGGCTGATCTACTCTAACTCCACCTTCCCGCCTCATCCCCGTATCCCTTAATCCCTTTATCCACAAGAACTCTATCAATCTCAGTCTCGAATATGTTCAAGGACTGAGCATCTACAGCCCTTTGGGGGGTAGAGAATTCCATAAATTCACTGCCCTCCGAGTGAAGAAGTTTTTCCTCAACTCAGTGCGAAAGGGCTTACCCCGAATTTTAAAACCGTGACCCCCCGGTTATAGTTTCTCCAACCAGGGGAACAAGTCTCCCACTATCTATTCTGTCGTGCCCCTTAATAATCGCATAGGTTTTCATTAGGAGGGGAATATGAACCAGGATAACTGCAAAGAAAGATTCTCTCCCCATATCCTTTTGTGTTCACTTGAATCAATAGGCTCATTGTATTACATTAAGTTACATACGTGTGTCAGCCCGACTCAGTCGCGTAGGGCTCTCTCTCTCGCCTGAGTCAGAAGGTTGTGGGTTCAAGCCCCCAAGTTGGGACTTGGAATCACAGTCTAAGCTGACGCTCCAATGCAGCGCTGGGGGTGGTGGGTGGGGGTGGGGGTGGGGTGGGGGCGGTGTTGCATTGTCGAAGACGCCGTTCTTCGGATGAGACGTTAAACCTCAATCCCCGTCTGTGCCCTGTTCGGGTGGACGTTAAAGATCTCGCGGCGCTGTTCGAACGGAGAAGGGGGTTCGTCTCTCCTGGTGTCCTGGCCGACAATCCCCCAGATACAATTGGTCATTGACTCCGCGGCTGTTTGTGGGACACACCGCTGTGGGTGATCGGTTGCTGTGTTTCGCCCACAAAATACACAGTCACAACACTTTACAGTATGTCCTGTGAAGCGCTTTGAGATGCCTCGAAGACGTGATAAGGCGCTGTATCAAATGCAAGGATTATTCTTATTATTTGGCAGTAAACGGTCGGTTGTGGGTCCAAGTCCGGCCCAGATACTTGTGCTCACAGTCTCGGTTGCTGTCCTGCGGTTGAGACGTTAAACTGAGATCCCGTCTGTCCGTATGTTCAACTTAAAGAATCCTCGAGTCAATTATAATACAATAACAATTCTCGAATTTTATTATTTCCAACTTACCTCATCCGGAAAAGAATTCGACAAATACTAATAATCCTCGCATTTGATACAGCGCATTTATCGCGTCGTTGAGAGGTCTCAAAGTGCTTCGCAGGATACGCTGTAAGGTGGAGTGACTGCACGTTGTGTGGGTGAAACGCGGCAGCCAATTGCGCCCAGCAGCGTCTCACAAACAATTCGGGGATCGAGTGACCAAACGACTATATATTTTTCAGAGATTACTAAACCCCGGAAAAGCGATCTGCCAATCGACTCTAAAACAACTGGGTTCCGACTTACTGCTGTGTTAAACAGAGGAAGGAAACTTGCCCGATGTTTTGTCCTGCCCGGGAATCGAATCCAGGTCTCTCGCTCGAGGGGCGAGCTCTCTACCCACTCGCATTTAACACTCTCATGATGCTTACTATTATCAATAATTCAAATTATAATTATTAAGAACATTGCCCAATACTCTGCGGAATCAGGTAAGCAGGATGTGTCCCTCCAGGGAGAGAGAGAGCGAGCGAGAGAGAGAGTGCGTATCTCTGAGTTTTCCGTGTGTGGGTGGGATGCGTGGAATTCTCAAGTCGGGTTTGGAGACTCTTAAGCAACGGCGATGGGCTTCCACACGTGTCAGACACCCGGCTGACCACCCCCCACCCAAAAAAAAAAAGAACGGGGGATTATACAGGGTGTCCAAAAAGTCGTGATACCATTTATTTTCAATGATAAACGCTTTATTTCTTCATCGTTTCTTTTTAAGACTCATTAGACACTGCGACGTCCCTTCCTCACTTTGAAATCCCGCCCGAAGACCTTCCTTTTTGATGGTGCTTACAGTCAACTCTCACCGTCCCGCACCCCCCCCACCCACCATCTCGGGGGTCGGACTCCGCCACTGTCAAGCGCTCCGGGATGCTACCCCGCGCGAAGGGAACTATGTAAGTGCAAGTTGTTGTTGTTGTTGTAATGGTATCACGACTTTTTGGTCAGCCTGTAGTTCGCTTTCAGCGCGTCCAACACTATTGCTATCAGCCTCACCTTTCTCCTCCGCTCTCGCCCCGGACGCACACACATACGTACCTGGCAGGTTGTTGATGTAGCCTCCGTCCATCAGCAAATGTCCGTCCTTTGGGTCGCAAAGTGGCGGCAGGTACCCCGAGAGAGACATGCTTGCTCGCACGTAACGCCACAGGGAGCCTAACCACGAGGAACAGATGTAATCAGCGGCCGAGAGAGCACACGGTGTGTGTGTGTGTGTGTGTGTGAGAGAGAGAACAAGAGCAAATAATAAAGGAGAAAGAGAGAGAGAGAACGAGAAAGTGAGGGGGGGGGGTCACACCATTCTACTCACAGGCCAACAGAAATCTGCACAGCTCCTGAGGTTGGCAGGGAATGAACCTTACAGACAGATCATCGCATCGCAAAGTGACTGCACAAGACAAGAGCTGCGCTGCTTTTCCTGCTGCGGTTTCTCTGAACCACAGTGGGACAAGTCAGCGTTCTGTTTACCTTCCCCACCACCAACGCCCCCCACCCTTTCTCTCCCCCCCCAAACCCCACCCCACCCCGCTTCCCCCAGCCACAGTAGCAACTGAATCGCAGCTACGTCAAAAGCTCCTGAAAAGTATGGGAGAGGATAATAATAATAATGATAGTAATAATCCTTGCATTTGAAATAGCGCTTTATCACGTCGATGTTATGTCTCACAGTGCTTCGTGGAATACAGTATAAAGTGCAGTGACTGTGTATTTTGTGGGCGAAACGCGGCAGCCAATTGCGCACAGCAGCGTCCCCACAAACCGTCGTGGATTGAGCGACCAAATTATTTGTTCTTGAGGGATTATTACCCCGCCAAGCGACTAACAACCGGGTTCCTACTTACTGCTGGTAAACAGAGGCGTGTGCGTGGAGTAAGGAAACTTGCCTGAGGTTAGACCCTGCCCAGGAATCGAACCCGGGTCCTCTCGCTTGCGAGGCGAGGGCTCTGACCACTCTGCCACGAGTAGCGGAAAAGGGCAGGGAATTAAGATTACAGCCAGGACCAGCCTCACACGATACATTTTCACTCCGTTGCTGGGAACACTGCAGTGGAATTTGAATTCACTTATTGTCACAAAATTAATATTTGCCGCTAACGATCCCGATTCGATGTCGTACCCTTTTCTCACGTCGGGAAGTCTTCTCAAATTGCTTCACAGAATTTACCGTGCGGTGCAGCGACGGTGTATTTTGTACGGTCTTTCTCCCACAAAACACACCGTCAAAATCCACTTCACAGTACGTCCTGTGAAGCGCTTTGAGACGACGTGATAAGGCGCTCTATCAAATGCGAGGATTATTTTCATCATTCTTATGAAACCTCGCAGCCAATTTGCACCCGATTGTCCGCAAAAACCCGGGTCCCGCAAACAACAACGACTTGCATTTATATAGCGTCCCTCACGCAAGGGCAGGGTCCCAGAGAGCTCACAAACAGCCACAAAGCAAAGGACCGGTTTGGGAGGAATTGTCAGCCAGGACACCGGGAGGAGAAACCCCTTTTTCTTTTCAATGGCGCCTTAGGATCCCGAACGACCATCGAAACAGGTGTGCAAAGGACAGATTAACATCTCATCCGAAGATCTTACCTCTCTCAACCCCTCCTCGCACAATAGAAAGAGAAAACACTGACTGAAGGACCCTGCGGAGGGGTGGGTGGATGGGGGGGGGGTGAGCAAACATAATCTTCGAAGAACTGAGAATGGAGACTCTCTTGACGCTCTAGTTATTCTGTTCACCACAACATATCAACAACATCAACAACAACAAATTACATTTGTGTCGCGTTTTTCACATCAGGAGGACACCCCAAGCCGCGAAGAGCAGAAGCCAGCCGAGGGTGGGGGGGGTGGGGGTGGGGGGGGAATAGCGAGGGGCGGGGGGCTCACGGGACTGGTCAAGCGTGTTTGTACGAGAGATTTGGGCGCGGACCGAAGCACGATGACTTGATGCCTACAAAGCGCTTCACAGAATATACTATCCGGTGGACTGACTGTGTATCTTGTGGGCGAAACGCGGGCAGCCAATTGTTCACAGCAGCGTCTGTCTGTCCCACGAACAGCTGTAGGTCGAGTCATCCAAATTTTGGCCGGCAGGGAGCGGACGGGGGCCCCGAGGAACGACTGGATAAACCCGGAATGGAATCCTGCCTCGAAAGCGCACGGTGAGAGATAAATAAAATACCTGAAGGGACCAACGGACTGTGTATTTTGTGGGCGGCCCAACTGTACACAGCGACATCCCTTCCGCCAAACAGTCCTGGATTTAAGAACCTGATTTTTTTTTGTTGCAGACACCTCCCCACAACACCCCCGCCCCCCCCCCCCCCGCCGCTCCCACCCCAGCCACCCCAACCCCACCAGATGGTGACGCTGGTTTGACTGTATCTCGCCTCCGGCCCCCGATGTGCACCGACCTGGGACATTGTTTACATAGCAGCCGTCCACAAGCAAATGGCCATCCTTCGGGTCACACAGAGGAGGTAAATAAGGGACATACGAGGCGCTGGCTCTGACGTAACGCCAGACACTGCCTGGTGAATGAAGATGGAGAGTAAGTATCCACAGAGCAGAGGCTGGGAGCGGGCGGTTGGTTGGGGGTGGGGGTGGGAGTTGGATGGAGGGAAGGGATCAGAAGGGAGGGAAGGGACATTGGGCAAGGGGGTAAGAGGCTGCGTGCAAGGTGAAGGGGGTGGGGGGGGGGTGGGGTGGGCAAGGGGCAACATGCAAGGGACAGCTACCGTCAGAAACAGCAACACACCACACCAGGAAGGCACTGCAAGGCAAGGCCAACAACACTGAGAACATTCCCTGTGAGCCTGAGAAACAGCACGTTCCACCCCCCCCAAGTGTGTGCGCGCGCGCGTGTGTTTGCGTGTGTGTGTTTGTGCGTGTCTAACCCTGGGCTCTTGCCAACCTGTGCCTAACACTTGCTGGAATTAGGTAATCAGGATGCCTCCAGGGAGAGAAACAGAGAGAGAGAGAGAGAGCGCGGTCCGTTTCAACAGTCTATCCTGAGGATTTCCTGGTGTGGGTGGGATGTGGGGAAGTCTCAGTCGGGTTTGGAGACCCTTGAGCAACGGGGTTAGAGTTTGATGGGTTTCCCCGTGTGTCAGGACACCCGGATGGCCAGAAAACAAACGTGTAAATAGCGACAGGAAGGCTAAAAGTGAGGGATTGAGACAATAATTATTCTAAGCAGCACAAGTGACCGGGAGAGATGGGGTGGGAGTGTTTAAGCACAGGAGCATCATGTTGGGTAGAGGTGGCTCCTAACACCAAACAGGTTTTTTATCCTATCATCATTAGGAACAATAATTTATTACACTGAGGATCGTTGGAATGTGGATGCTTTACCACAACATGAAGCCTTTAAAAGGGAACTGAATAAATATGTCAGGGGAACTGGTAAAGGCCGTGAGGGAAGAGACGAGGGAAATTGGATGAGAGTAGAAAGCTCCATTGGGGGAGCGAGCCCCAGCACAGACACGATGGGGGGAGAGAGAGAGAGAGCAGGGAATGGGGTTAGAGTAGAGAGCTCCAGTGGGGGAGCGAGCCCCAGCACAGACAAGATGGGGGGAGAGAGAGAGAGAGAGAGAGCAGGGAATGGGGTTAGAGTAGAGAGCTCCAGTGGGGGAGAGAGCCCCAGTACAGACACAATGGGGGCAGAGAGAGAGCAGGGAATGGGGTTAGAGTAGAGTAGAGAGCTCCAGTGGGGGCGCGAGCCCCAGCACAGACACAATGGGGGGGAGAGAGAGAGAGAGGGAGAGCGAGCAGGGAATGGGGTTAGAGTAGAGAGCTCCAGTGCGGGGAGCGAGCCCCAGCACAGACTCTATAACACTCCCGGGGTAGGTAAGCTTTGAGCTCTGGAGCAGTGCGGACATTCCCCTTCAGTCATCGGAAACTTCCACGGAGGGTGGGAGTGGGCTCCAGGAACCATATACCTAACCATTACCAGGACTAAGACTGAGGTGGATAGATGTTTGTAGCTCAGGGTATCAAGGGATATGGAGGTTAAGACAGATGATTGGAGTTGAGGTACAGATCAGCCACCATCTAACAAAATGGCAGAACAGGCTCGAGGGGCTGAATGGCCTCCTCCTGTTCCTACGAATCACTAATCTCCCGCCAACCAACTATGCTCCCGTTCACTGCCTCCGCCACTTCGGACTCTTTTTACTCTATGACTGACTGTCTGGCTGCTCCTGTTCATTGCCCGACTGCATGCCTTCTGCAGCCGAAACCCAGAGATAGTCCACGTTTTATTATTAATAATCATAATAATCATAATAATAATCCGTGCATTTTGATACAGCATCGCTGAGATGTCTCAAAGCGCTATTGTGGATTATTAACCCCGGAAAAGCGATCCGCCAATCGACTAACAACTGGGATCCTACGTACTGCTGGGTAAACAGAGGCGTGTGCGCGTGTGTGTGTGTGTGTGTGTGTGTGGAGTAAGGAAACGTGCCTAACGTTTCTCCCTTCCCAGGAATTGAACCCGGATATATACTGCAAAGTGAATTGACTGTGTGTATTCTGCGGGCGAAACGCGGCAGCAAATTGTGATGTGCCGGGGCTGGGGTGTGCTGTTTGGCGCAGGCTTCAAGGAAACGTTCTCTTAAAGGCTTGTTTGATGGATGCAACGCTGATTTAAGTCCTTCCACAATTCTCGTTAGTATTTTTAGAATAACAATAATAATCCTCGCATTTGAAATAGCCCCCATCACCTCTTCGAGACGTCTCAAAGCGCTTCACAGGATACGCCGTAAAGTGAATTCACTGTATATCTTGTGGGCGAAACACGGCAGCCGATTGGGCACAGCAGCGTCCCACAGTCATGGATTGAAGTGACCAAATTATTATTGTAAAATAGTTTAGGAACAAGACAACAACTTCGGCACTGAGCTGGACAGGATAGAGACAACTCCATCTCTGCTCTGTGTCAATCTCAGTCACAGCTATAATTGCGGTCAGGAAATTCTCCTTAGACCAGAGAAGATTAAGGGGAGGTGTAATAAAAGTGTTCAAAAACTATATAATGTAATAATAATCCGCGCATTTGATACAGCGCCTTATCACGTCGTTGAGACGTCTCCAAGCACTTCACAGAATATATTGTAAATATATTTTTTGTGGGCGAAACACGGCAGCCAATTGCACACAGCAAGGTCCCACAGACGGTCGCAGATTAAGTGTACTGCCGGGTAAACAGAGGCGTGTGGAGTAAAGAAACTTGCCTAAGGTTTCACCCTGACCCGGGTATCAAACCTGGGTCCTCTCGCTTGGGAGGCGAGTGCTCCAACTACTGAGCTGCAGAGAGATACGCAGAGCGTGTGAGAGATGGAGAGGGAGAGGCAAAAAGAAGAGAGAGATGGCGGGGGACGAGGACCAGAACATAGAAGGTGGGGTAAATAAAGCGAGGAGACGGAGAGAGAGGCAGGAGATTGGGGGGGGGATAGGATAGGAGAGGAGAGAGTGAGAGAGAGAGACACACAGAAAGGGAATTATGTATTTACTAAGAGTAATACAGTATGTTAGGCTATCCAACCCAACTAGTCTGGTCACAGCTCCAAACATAGCCTAACCAAGCATTTACATACATTTAGTATTCCGTTCCTATTTTGCACCCTATTTCCCTGGACAGGAAACCACGGACTCTATCTGCATTCTTCATTGCCTTGTCCACCTGAGCTGCTACTTTTAAGAGTCCGTGAATCTGAATCCCTCGATCCCTTTGTGCCTCCAGTGTGCACGTTAGGCTCCTAAAATCCAGGAAAACACGAAACACAGCCCCTCTGACAATGCAGTACATCCTGTGGAGCATCCCGAGACCCGACATAATAATAATCCTCGCTTTTGACACGGTCTTCGAGACGTCTCAAAGCGGCGCTTTTCGCAGGATACACTGCGAAGTGAATTGACTGTATATTTTGTGGGCGAAACGCGGCAGCCGATTGCCCACAGCAGCGCCCCCACAAACAGCCGTGGATCGAGTTGACGAAATTATTATTTATTGACTCTTTTTTTTTTTGAAGGGATCATTACCCCCGGAAAAGCGATCCTCCAACCGACCAACAACCGGGTTCCTACTTACTGCCGGGTGGGGAGACTTGCCCAAGGTTTCGCCCTGGCGGGAATCGAACTCGGGTCCTCTCGCTTGCACGTGCTCTAAGCACTGAGCTGCAGGGCTCCCCTCCTGACTTGAAGTGGGCAGGTTACAGCAGAGGTAAAGGACTATCCTGATTATTTTATTTTCCAGATATAGTCTTTGCTCTACCTACCAAAGTGAACCGCTTTATATTTTCCCCCTAATCGTCTTTATCTACTATCTATCTGCCCATTCCGCAAGCTTATTTATGATAGAGAGAAAGAGAGGGACTTGGAGAGAGAGAGAGAGAGAGAGAGAGGGAGGGAGGGAGGGGGAGGCAAACAGAGACAGAGAATGAGACAAATACTGAGATGGAGGGAGGGAGGAACACATGCACTTGCACACAAAAGAGCCAGAGACAGGGAGAGAGGAGGACGAGCGAGAGAGAGAGAGGGGGGTGGGGTGGGGGGGAGGGAGAGGGAAGGAGAGAGAAGTTGGGGTCTGCGGAGATAAAATTCAGAGCTTACAAAAATAATTACCTTTGTGGTAAAGTATAAATTAGAGAATTGTAGTGCTGGGATAAAGCAGTGCACATCCATTAAACACCCGATATCTAATGAATCATTCATATATATATATATTATATATAATACTGTATATACATTTACAAAAAAATGTACAATTTTAGGTTTTCGAATATAGTTTTTCAATTTTTTTGGTGAAGAAATGAGAACTCACTGAGTCAAGAGCGGCGCTAACGAAGCTGCTTATCCAAGTTGGAAATACTGAGATGGATCCTGACCCCGTTTAGGAGCCACTTGTGGTTATCGGGTTGATTTTAAAAGGAGGAATTAGCTTTGTTAAAAAAAAAATCAGGCCAGTGTTTCGGAATAATATCGCAAAGAAAATAAGAATTTGCCGGGCCAAAGAAGACCAAGGTCCATCCGGTTTGCCTTCCAGCGTCCTGGCAGACGCGCGCACAAACTATATACTGTGTCCCAAACTATATACTGTATCCCCAGACATTATTATATCGTGAACAGGTACTTGAGAATGAAGTTAAAGTGGGTGGGTTTAGTACGTTCTATCGCCAGACTGAGAGACATCCAAACACTCAGACCCGCGTCTGGTCTTGGGTGACGTTAGCAGCTGTGAGGTTAATAAAAGCTCGGAAAGGGGAAATTGTCTCCTCGTTATCCCGGTTTTCCTGTTAAAAAGGATCAGCTCGCGGGGAAGTGACAGCAAGAATAATAATGATCCTTGCATTTCATACAGCACCTCGTCACGTTGCTGAGAAGCCTCAAAGCGCTGCACAGAATATACCGTAAAGTGTGCATTGCGTACGTTTTGCGGGCGAAACGCAGCAGGCGATTGATTGCGCGCAGCAGCGTCGCACAAACACTCGCGGATTGAGTGACCGGATTATCCTTTTTTTTTTGAAGGGATTATTTCCCTCCGAAAAGCGATCCGCCAATCGACTAACAACTGTGGGGTAAACAGAGGCGCGCGGAGCAAGGAAATTTGCCTAAGGTTTCATCCGGGAGTTGAACCCGGTTCCCTCTCGCCTGTAAAGCGAGTGCTCTGACCACTACACTGGAGGATTGCACCATCTCAGGCAGTCGCCCGCCGAACGTTCGCACCAGCTCGGCGCGTGCACGTTAATAGTAATAATAAAAACTATAGAACACTCTTCCTCAATCCCTCCTCCTCCGCCTCGCCCCCCCCCCCCCGCCCCCCTTCCTTCTCCATCTTCAGGTCGCGCCTGAGGACCTTCCACTCGTGCGCGCCTACGATCGCCTCCCCGCTCCCCCCACTCGCCCCGTGCTCCGCGCTCTGGGACGCTACCCCGCGTGCGGGGCGCTGTGTAAATGCAAGTTGTTGTTGTTTCACGCTCGCGACAGAAAGACCAAGGGGTTGGAAAGACAAGAAAGGAAAGCAGACGGCGGTGGCAGGAAGGGGTGACCACAACCCTGGTTAGTTTACAGCCTCTACTCTCTCAAGGGCCGGACAAATGCTTGTGGGTGACAAACGGTAATGCCCCACCCAGCACGCCAGCCCAGTCACTACGCTAACGTGAACGGAAGGAACGCAGCCGGGAGTTTTAATAAGCGGTTGTTACGACGTGCAACTTAGTGGGCGCGAGACTAAACCTAGTCTGCGCCGCCGCGACTCGATCAGTCTCTGCGGAAATCGATGAAGAAACAAAAGAAGGCGACATTATCAACAAGAGAGAGATATAGAGAGGAGAGGGAGAGGGGGAGAGAGAAAGACAAACAGGAGGCGCTGATCTCCAGGGCGGAGTGGAGCTTTGCTGCGATCACCACAGGTAAAACTACCTGAACCAGTTGAAGCAAAAATCTGCAGCTGTTTGTCTGTGTCCGACCCCCTCCCCCTCTTCTTTTCTTCTACCCCAAATCAGAACCATTTAATTTTCACCGTCAATACTGCTCAGCACATCCTTTCCATATCAATCGTTTCTCACCTGATGCATTTGTGTCTGGGCCGAGCTTTCCCGCTGCTTGTCCAGCGAGGACCACCCTCCCCGTTAGTCAGGGCTTTGGCTGCGGGGTTAACGGGAGCTGAGGGGGAGGATTCCCTGCCCCCAGTGACTGGTCGACCCTTCCAGGTCCTGCCGATGAGCCGAGGCCGGGCTGTGCTGCCATCGGCAGTGAGTGCCCTGGGACCCTGCGGCCCCTCCTGGCTCAGGAACCGGGACTGGAGACCGTCACAGAGGGATGGCACTGTTCTGACAATCTACTGCCGGGCATGTCACCGTGGGGCCAGTTTAGCTCCAAGGAGACCCTGCTGACCTCCTCCACCTCTCCCGGCCCCCCCATCCCAAGGAGGGTAATGCATTTCAGGGCAATAAAGCTCTCGAGATTCAGGCCATTCTCCCCAGCCCTGGCTGCCGGGGGCTGCCGGACAGCAGGGGATGCTGCACATGAGGGAGAACGAATGCTTTGCGATGTCCTCTCGCGGTTGAAAAGCACTAACTATGTCCAGTAAAGTCCTGATAACTTGTCGCACCGAGGTAAGAGGGGCTTAGTAGTGAGTCATCAGGAGCGTCGGGTTAAGCGTATGTATAAATACATAAAAATGCGGCCGGGATCTTGACAGCGTGATGACTTAAGTCAGGGTGGTCCAACTGGCGGCCCGCGGGCCGCATCCGGCCCTCAGACTGATTTAATTCCTCCCCCACACTCTCTCCGTTGCATCCGGCCCGCCCCCTCCCTCCGTAACCTGTAAATCTTGTTACGTTATGTCTCCGGAAGGAAAAATACCCCCAAAAATATTGCTTACGCGGCCCACGGATGTTTCCCAAATGGGGCATCCGGCCCTCGGCAGCCAAAAGGTTGGACCTTACTGACTGAAGTGGTCGTGGCGAGTTAAGCCAAGGACGAGTTATCAGGAGTTCACAGCAAATGTAAATTGTATTGCAGTGTGAAGGGGAACAATTAACACGCCCCCACCCCCCTCCCCCAACTCCCTCCCCATTACTCACGTGCCTGGGGGCTCATTCTCTAACGTGACAATGAACAACAGCCCCTGGAGTAAGGTGTCGAGAACCTCATGTGGGACAATTTCCCCCCACTCCCCCCCACCACGCCCAACACCACAAGAAATAACATAGTGAAAGGTCTTGAGGAGAGGAGGGAAAGAGAGGGAGGAAAACTATAAAAACACAGAGAGATGAAACCGAGATGACACGAACCTTTCGAATTCCTTGTCTTACTGACTTACTGCTGTACAAAGTGCCCACAAAGCCCTGTTACACCCCCCGAACCACCCCACCTCCGCCCACCTGCACTGGCCCGACAACTGAAACATGATCATTGTATTTAGAAGTGACTTTGTTGCATTCAGTGCAAGTGTTTAACTGCATTGAGTGAGAGTGAGTGAGCGAGCGTGTGAGTGAGCGCCACTCATTTTCACGGCAGATAACGATCTGTCGCCACGTTTGGTACCACATAAAATCATACAGCGCGGATCGAGGCCATTCGGCCCCATCGTGCCTGTGCAGGCTCTTTGAAAGAGCTGTCCAGCTCGTCCCACAAATCTTCCGAAACACGGATGGAGTGAGGAGGCGAACTGTTATCTTTTGGCGGCTTGTTTCAGCTCCTCACTCAATGCAGTTATCTCATATCTCAATAACAACCCTTGCATTTGATAAAGAGCCTGATCACGTCTTCGAGACCTCTCAAAGCGCTTCACAGGATACGCTGTAAAGTGAAGTGACTGTGTATTTTGTGGGCGAAACGCGGAAGCCAATTGCGCACAGCAGCGTCTCCACAAACCGCCGTGGATTGAGTGACCGCATTATTATTTTTTTTATTTGAAGGGATTATTACCCCCTGGAAAAGCGATCCACCAATCGACTAACAACCGGGTTTCTGCTTACTGTCAGATAAACAGAGGTGTGTTTGGAGTAAGGAAACTTGCCCAATGTTTCGCCCTGCCTATCGCTGTGTTGTAACAGGACTTTGTGGACACCCTGTACGGAGCCTCGAGCTATGCTCTGTGTGTGTCCTCCCGTCACTCGCCTGTGCTTTCTAACGACTGGTCATCCCCAAGCTAACACTGAGCAATCAGATAGTTTTAAAGATGTCCTTAGGTTTCCCTTGTCCCAGCCCACAGCGAACGTGTTCCTCTTACCATCCTTGTGCACTCGCATGGCGGAAGCTGTGATATCTGTCGTCACGTTGAAATACGGAATCCACAGGTCCTGGGGAGGAAAGCGAAGCAGATTAGCTGGTAACTAATGAGGTGTAGTGAACAATAAAAACAGTAATGCTTGCATTCGATATCAGGCCTCATCACATCTTCGGGACGTCTCAAAGCGCTTCACAGGATATATGTAAAGTGAATTGACTGTATAATTTGTGGGCGAAACGCGGCAGCCAATTGCGCACAGCACCGTCTCCACAAACAGTCGCGGATTGAGTGACCAAATTATTTATTTGTCTTGGAGGGATTTTTACCCCCGGAAAGCGATCGGCCAATCGACTAACAACCGGGTTCCAACTTACTGCTGGGTACACAGAGGCGTGTGGAGTAAAAAAAAAATTTGGCCCCGCCGGGAATCAAATTCAGGTCTCTCGCTTGTGAGGCGAGTGCTCTAACCACTGAGCTGCAGGACTCCGCTGAGATATCTCAAAGGGCTTTACAGGATTTTGCTGTGGAGTGGAGTGACTGTGTACTTTTAGACGAAGCTCTTCACGGTGTCTGCTCACCTCGATCTGCTTCTCCTCAAAGACCTCGGCGATGCTGGTGTTGAACGCTGAGCCCGAGAGCATGGAGGTGATGGGGTAGGTCAGATCCAACACAGTTTTGAAGACTGAGTTCATGGCCTGAGGGAGGAAGGAAATACAGTCGTGATATCTACAACAACTTGCATTTACATAGCGCCCTTCACGCTCGGTATATCTACCCTATTATCTAAAACAAAATCATCATTTCTTTAAGACTTATTAGGCAATGTAATGGTATCACAATGTCTTGATCACTCTGCAACACAATTTTAAATTTTTGGGGGTCAGCCAGGTGTCCGACACGTGCGGAAACCCATCACCGTTGCTTAAGAGTCTCCAAAACCAGCTGAGAATTCCCTGGATCCCACCTACACATGGAAATCCCCGAGATACAGTTGGAATGGAATGTGCTCTCTCTCTCTCTCTCCCTGGAGGGATGCATCCTGATTATCTAATTCCAGAGAGTATTAGGCGCAGGTTGGCAAGAACCAAGGCTTGGGGGACCCAGAGTGTTGTTGGGGGTAACTGCTGAAATCTAACCAGTGTAAAACTAAATACAGTTTTATCTTGTAATGAGCAGTAGAACCAGAGGACACAGTCTGTGATTGAAGTGGGGTAGAGGGTTAGGAGGTCACAGAGGTAGGGTGGGGGGTGGGGGAGTGAAGCCATGGAGGGCTTTGAAGGTGAGGACCAGGATCTTGAACTGTATCCTCCGTGTAATGGGAAGCCAGTGGAATCAAGGGGGCGGATGGGGGTGATAGGGTCACGGAGCCCGGTGCGGGAGGGGACACGGGCTGCAGGGTTCTGGATGATCTGCAGCCTGCGGAGGGAGGAGTTGGGGAGGCCGACGAGCAGGGAGTTTGCGTATTCGAGCCTGGGTGTGATGAGCGAGCGAGCGAGCGAGCAGCTTTGACGGTCACTCACTTTGGCCCATTCTCTGGCTCGCTGTTTGGTTCTCACGGCACTGCGCTCCTCGGCGTACAGGGCTCCTATGAACGAGCCGATGGAGGTTCCCCCGACGATGTCAATGGGAATGCCGGCCTCCTCCATGGCTTTCATCACCCCCACGTGTGAGCAGCCTCTGTCGGCCAGAGAGAGAGAAAGAGAGAGAGGGGGGGGGGACTGAACTCAGCAACAACAGCAACTCGGTGGCTTCTGGTCCTTATACTAATAATAATCTCCACATCCCCGACCCTGCCCACCATCGGCGGTCGGGCTTTCAGCCTCTCTGCCCCCACCCTCTGGAATTCCATCCCACTCCCACGATCCCTTTGCCTCCCCCACCCCCCCACCTCGCTTGCCACCTTCAAGGCCCATCTCAAGACCCTCCTCATCGACCACATCTTCAGCCGCCCTCCTCCCTCGACCCTCCACCCCTCCTGATCCCAACCCCCAGCTCGGGTGCAAATCCCTGACTGTCCAGCTCCTTGGGACGTCTTCCCGACGTGAAAGGCGCCGTGTAAACAAATTTTGCATTGTATTTGAAATAGCGCCTTATCACGTCTTCGAGACGTCTCAGACACTCCACAGAATATACTGTAAAGTGCGGTGACTGTGTACTTTGTGGGTGAAACGCGGCAGCCATTTGCGCACAGCAGCGTCCCCACAAACAGCCGTGGATTGAGTGACCAAATTATTATTAGCATTTTTTTTTGGAAGGGATTATTATCCCCGGAAAAGCGATCCGCCAATCGACCAGCTACCGGGTTCCTACTTACTGTTGGGCAAACAGAGGCGTATGTGTGTGTGTGTGTGTAAATGTGTGTGTGTGTGTGTGTGTGGAGGAAGGAAACTTGCCCAAGGTTTCGTGCTGCTGAGGAATTGACCCCAGGTCCTCTCGCTTGCGAGGGGAGCGCTCTAACCAAGACACTATAGGACTCTCTACGTGCAAAATGCTAAAGATTCCTATCATTAATTTGCTCCAACTTCGCCACCCACCACCACGACAAGGCTGTGTTAGTTACCTGGCTCCACCTCCGCCCAGGACTAAGGCAATGGTGTTCCCGGTCAGGACCCGCGCCAGACGGGAAAAGTCACTGTGCCGGTCAACCGTTTTCTGAAACACCTTTTCGTACATCTCTTTCTGAAAAGGACAGACGCGGATGATATAATAATGATGATGATAATAATCCTTGCATTTGATACAGCTCCTTATCAAGTCTTCAAGACGTCTCACAAAGTGGAGTAAGGGAAGTTGCCTAAGGTTTCGCCCTGACCCGCCCGGGAATCGAACCTGGGTCCTCTCGCTTACGAGGTGAGCGCTCTAAACCACTGGGCTACAGGACTCCACTTCCACCTCGACAAGGCTGTGCTGGCTATCCTGACCGCCCAGCACCAAGACAATATTATATAATATTATTAATATTGACCATCTCTCAAATGACCAAATAGCAAATAATACATAATAAAATCCCAGGGGGGAGGAGGGGCTCCAGTTATAAGGAGAGACTAGAGAGACTGAGATTGTTCTCCTCAGATCAGAGAAGATTCAAGGGAGATTTAATAGACGAGGGGAGAAGAGGGGAGGTGAGGAGGGGAGGCGAGGGGAGAGGAGGGGAGGCGAGGGGAGAGGAGGGGAGGCGAACAGGGGAGGTGAGGAGGGGAGAGGAGGGGAGGTGAGGCGAGAGGAGGGGAGAGGAGAGGAGGGGAGGCGAGGAGGGGAGAGGAGGGGAGGCGAGGAGGGGAGGCGAGGAGGGGAGAGGAGGGAAGGTGAGGCGAGAGGAGGGGAAAGGAGGGGAGGGGAGAGGAGGGGAGGCGAGGAGGGGAGAAGAGGGGAGGGCAGAGGGGGCAATTACCAATTTGACAAGACTCCGACGTGAGAAGATCCTCCGGGGGCACCTGATGTGGAGATGCCCCGAGCACCAGCTTCTCATATTCAGCCACTCGACAGTGCGGGCGGGGCTGGGACTGTCCTCCTTGTGTAACAGGATCAACTGCTTCAGCGCTCGCACTGCGGTGTTCTCCAACATCTGCTCCAGCTGCAGGGGAGGCGTGGGGCACAGGCACACAGGGTCACAGAGACACAGGCACACAGCCGAAACCCTCGTGCATGTGCTTGTCACCTCCCGCCTGGATTACTGAAACCCCCTCCTCGCCGGTCTCCCCAGCTCCACTATTCACAAGATCAGCTCATTCACACTCTGCCGCCCACATACTGACCCCGAACAAACTCCGTCCCCACGTCTCACCAGCTCTGGCC
Source organism: Callorhinchus milii (assembly GCF_018977255.1). NCBI lineage: Eukaryota > Metazoa > Chordata > Chondrichthyes > Chimaeriformes > Callorhinchidae > Callorhinchus > Callorhinchus milii. Next base: position 1,533,633 of record NW_024704770.1, read on the forward strand.
CAGGCTCCACTGGTTCCCCCCATCACCCAACGCATCAACTGCAAGATCTTCACTCTCGCGTTCAAATCCCTTCCCTCTCTGGCACCTCCCTCCCCCTCCGGCCTCCTCACTCCCCAATCCACCACCCGGTCAGCGCCTCCGCTCATCTGGCCCCGGGCCTCCCGCTCGTCCCTCGCACCCTCCGCCCCACCATCGGAGGTCGCGGTTTCAGCCACTACGCCCCGAAACTCTGGAACACTCGAACCCGGGTCCTCTCGCTCGCGAAGCGAGTCCACTGCACTACGGGACTCCTGTAGCGCTGTTGTGGGGCCTGTACTCACCTCTCCCAAAGCAGGTTCCTGATCGCCCAGCCCCACGATGAGGATACAGTCAGCTTGGCGGACACAGCGCTGGGTCCAGGGGGTCATGGTGTAGTCGGTCTGGTACAGGACAATGCGGTGGATGTCTTCCTGCTGCACCAGCCAGCCTGACAGCCGGTATTCGTGGATGCTACAAAATAATATTACAGCTCCTTATCACGCCTTCGAGACGTCTCAAAACGTTTCACAGGATAACACTGTAATGTGAATTTGAATGTATTTTGTGGGAGAAAAGTGGCAGCCAATTATACACAGCAGCGTCCCACAAACAGCTGTGGATTGACTGACCAATTTTATTTTGGGGATTGTCAGCCAGGACACCGGGAGAGAGCAAATAGCGCCGCGAGATCTTTAACGTCCACCGGAACAGACTGACAGACAGACAGGTAGACAGACAGATAGACGGGAGCTCGGTTTAACATCTCACCTGAAGGACGGACGTGTAAATCAAGACACGGATGGTGGAAACAGATTCAATAACAACTTCAAAAAAAGGGAATTAGACAGGTACTAAAAAGGAAAAATTTGCAAGGATACGGGGGGGGGAAAAGAGCGGGGGAGTGGGATTAACTGGAAAGCCCTTCCAAAGAGCTGGCGCAGACACGGTGAGCCCAATGGCCTCCTTCTGTGCTGTAATATTCTATGATTCTGAAACGCGTAGAATTAATCTGAAAGGAGCCGCTTCGGACAGGTACCAACTGAGGGAGATGAAATTCAGCTGATGTTCTGCCCGGGCAGTTCTCACACACACGTACCTGTCCAGTGCTGATGCTCCCAGCCTCTGCCGGATGCTATCGCTGGTCAGGAGTAGGGTAGGACCTGGAGACACAGAAACTGCATTGAAGGGTCGCTTACAAGCACAAGTTAACCCGCTGAGCAATAACAACCCTCGCATTTGATACAGCGCCTTATCGCGTCTTCGAGACGTCTCAAAGCGCTTCGCAGAGTACACTGCAAAGTGAATGGACTGTGTGTTTTGTGGGCAAAACGCGGCAGCCAATCGCGCCCAGCAGCGTCCCCGCAAACAGTCGTGGATTTTATTTGAAGGGATTATTTCCCCCGGAAAAGCGATCTGCTTAACCGCCACTTCACCACCCGCTGCCTCTGGCCTCCTGCTTGTCCCTTGTCCCGTCGGTGGCCGTGCCTTCAGCCACTATGCCCCGAAACACTGGAACTCTCTCCCTCAGTCCCTCCGCCTTGACCCCTTCCCTCCCCACTGAAGACTCTCCTTTTTGATCGTGCTTACGGTCACTTCCCCCCTCCCTCCCTCCCTCCCTCTCCCCCATGGCTCGGGTTCAGACTCCGCCACTGCCGAGGGTATCCGGGACTCTACCCCGCGCGAAGGGCGCTGTATAAACTCAAGCCGCTGCTGTCGTTTATTGGCGGGTGATTAACGTGCGCCTCGAGGGTTTCTTGCGGAGATTCAACCTCAGGAATCGCCGAAGTACGGATTCCGAAAACGTGACAGGGCGAGAAGCTCTACGGACGGAAGCTCGCGAGAAAGGCTTGGAACCGTAACCGCGCTTCCGACGTCGCCGACTGACGAAACGAGGTTCGAAAAACGCTTGTTGTTGTTACGCTAACCGATGGCGTTGAGTGCGTGAGTCAACTCCAGGCTGAAGGCAGCGATTGGCACATCGTCGCACACGGGAAGCACGGCCACCGTGGACAGGTTGCTGGTTGGGTTGGTCACGTCCGCGCTGCTGGTGGACGGGAGCCCAAACCCAGTGGCTGAAAACGATCGCAAGGGAGAGAGTCAGTGGAACAGCCAACCCCACTCCAGCCGGGCGCCCAACACCCACCCCGACGACGACAACAACACATTGCATTCACACCGCGGCTTTCACGTTGGGAGGACTTCCCAAGGCGATGGGCTGGACAGTCAGGGATTTGGAGCGGAGTTGGGAGTTGGGATCAGGTTGAAGGGTCTTGAGATGTGCTTTGAAGGAGGCAAGGGAGGAGGGGGCGGAGGGACTGTGGGTTGGAGTTCCAAAGGACGGGGACTGGAAGGCTGAAGGCCCGAGCGTTGTTGGGGTGGGCCGGGCAGGAGGCGTGGAGCAGGAGAGAAGGAGTTGACAGGTCTATATAGAGTCAGTAGGTTGCAGAGGTAGGGAGGAGCAAGGCTTTGAAGGAGATCAGAACTCGTTTCAAAGCCTGCGTCCTCTTCCTCTTCAAGATCCGCAAGCTCATCAGCCTCGCCCCGCCCGCCAACATGCCTCCACATCCTCGCCCACCCTCCCTCTACAAACTCCGGTGGCCCAAGTCTGTTGGAGGGAGGCAGGGAGGGAGGAACAGATGGAGACTTGTGCATAAACACTGGCGAGGACTGGTTGGACTGAGTGGCTTGTTTAAGTGCCACACATTCTTTGTAAATAACAATAATCCTTGCATTTGATATAGCGCCTTACCACCTGGTCGAGACGTCTCAAAGCGCTTCACAGAATATACTGTGAAGTGAATCGACTGTATATTTTGTGGGCGAAACGTGACAGCCAACTGCGCACAGCAGCGTCCCCACAAACAGTCGTGGTTTGAGTGACCAAATTATTTTTATACGTATTCAAAGGAATTATTACCCCTGGAAAAATGATCCACCAATCGACTAACAACGTACTGCTAGTGCCCTACCTGGGAATCGAACCCAAGTCCTCTCGCTTACTACTGAGTGCTCTAACCACTGAGCTCCAGGACTCCAGAGTCTTACCTGGGAATGATCCATGTACCTGCTGGAGATTCCCCAGGATCTTCTGTCCCAGTAAATGGATCAGTCGAGTCACAACCTGAGATTCACGCACACACACAAAACAGAACCATCAATAATCCTGGCGTTCGACTCAGCGCCTTATTCTTAGCTGGAATTATTCTCCTTCGAGCAGAGAAGGTTCAGGGAAGATTTAAGAGAGGTGTTCGCAATCATGAGGGGTTTTGATAAGGGTAGGGAGGGAGAAACTGTTTCTACTGGCAGGCGGGTGGGTCGGTAACCGGAGGACACAGATTTAAGATAGATTGGCAAAAGAACCAGAGGGGAGACTAGATGGGAATTTTTTTTTTTTTTTTACGCAGCGAGTTGTTAACGATCTGGAACGCACAGCATGAGCGGTGGTGGAAGCCGATGCGATAATAACTTTCAAAAGGGAATTGGATCAGTACTCGAAGAGGAAACGTTTGCAATCGTTGCGGGGTAAGAGTGGGGGAGTGGGGCAAGTTGGGTAGCTCTTTCGAAGAGCTGGCACAGGCACGATGGGCCGAATGGCCTCCTCCTGTGCTGCAGGATTCTGTGATTTATCACGCCATTGAGACATCTCAAAGCGCTGTGTATTTCGTGGGACAAACGTGGCAGCCAACTGCGCACAGCGGTGTCCCACAGTCATGGAGTGAGTGACCACATTTTTTTCATTTCTTTTCCCCCGGAAAGTGATCCGTCAACCGACTGACATACTGTTAGGTAAACAGAGGCGTGTGTGTGGAGTAAGAGTAAGGAATCTTACCTAAGGTTTCTCCCCTTATAGATGGGTGGGGTGGGGTGGGGGGGGTGGGTTAAGAGTTCATAAGGGGGAGCGTAAGTGGGCCAAGCGTGCGTACCTGAGGGTACCGCCTCTTGATGTTGTTGAGGGTGCCCTCGGGGAGCTTGGCCAGTTCAGTGTCCCGCACAGCATGCATGGTGGTGGCTCGTGGCTGATGAGTCAGTGCCTCAACCTGGAGAGAGAGAGAGAGACAAACAGATCGTGAGGAGGAGAGGAGAGCGGGAGGAGTGTGGGGGGGGGGGAAAGTAACCTTTTGCCCACAAAGCGCACAGTCACTACACTTTCCAGCCTATCCTGTGAAGCGCCTCGAAGACGTGATAAGGCGCCGTATCAAATGCAAGTCTTATTATCGTTATTCTAACCTCTTCATGGCACGCAGTCATGTTACTGATGCTCCGCTCCACGTTTGCCTCAGATAATTACGATCACAACCCTTGCGCGCGATACGGCGTCTTATCACGTCTTCGGGAGGTCTCAAAGCGCTTGAAGGGGCGAAACGCGGCAGCCGATTTCGCGCAGCAGCGTCCGGCAAACAGTCGCGGATCAGGCGGCCAAATTATTATCATGACTATTATTTTATTCAAGGGATTGTTACAACCTGGGAAGCGATCCGCCAATCGACCAGCAATTGGTTTCCTGCTTACGGCTGCGTAAACAGAGGCGCGCGGTGCGCGTGCGCGCGCGTGTGGGGAGTTAGGGAACTTGCCTAAGGTTCTGGCCCGCCCGGGAATCAAACCCGGGTCCTCTCGCTTGCGAGGCGAGTGCTCTAACTACGACACTACGTGAAACGAGGCAAATCTCTGAAAAGTCGCCCAGCCGTGTGTTAATGGTGCTCGGTTCTGAGTCGCAACCGACGTGGGTTTGACCCAAAGTGTACCGTGTTGCCCTCTCTGAACCGTAACCCAAGGAGTCCGAGGTGAAGCGGGGGAGGACGAGGCCACCCCGGGCACACGGACGAAGGTGAAGGTCTTCGGGCGTGACCCGAAGATGGGGTGGGGGGGGGGCGAGAAGGGGCGAGGCCGAGGGACAGAGGGAGAGGGTCCGACAATCCGCATGCTCTACGACACGCTTCCGTGCCCGGAGAGCCGGTCGGGCGCTCACCACTCCGATCAGGTCCCCGCGCCCGTACTCCCCCACCAGCTCCTTCTTGCCGTTGCCTTTCCTGATGACGGAGCGCAGACGCCCATTCAGCACAATGTAGGTGCAGTCTGACCGGTCTCCCTGCCTGCGGGCGCAACACATCACTGAGATACGGTGGGGCTCCCACGGCAGACCCCGCCCCCGCCCGCCCCGCGCCCCGCCTCAGACCACGCCCCCGCCCCGCTACAGGCCCCGCCTCCCCTCCTCGCTACAGTCCCCGCCCCGCTCCCGCTACAGACCCCGCCCTCTGTGACCCCCCCCACCCCGTGCTCTGGCTCCTTTGCGCTGGAGACCCCGCTCCCTCCCCACTGAGACGCCACCCCCCTCCCTGCTACAGACCCCGCCCCCTCCCCACTGAGACCCACCCCGCCCCTCCCTGCTACAGACCCCTCCCCGCTGCAGACCCCGCCCCCTCCCTACTACAGACCCCCACCTCTGTGACCCCAGTGCCCCTCCACCTCCGCGGTAGGGACCCTGCCCCACCCGCTCCCCACTGGAGACCCCGACCCCTCCCTGCTAAAGACCCTGCCCCGCTGCAGACCCCGCTCCCTCTGTGACCCCCACCCCTTCGCGCTGGAGACCCCGCCCCAGTGACCACACCCCCCCCACCCCCATTCCCAGCAACCACACCCACCCCCTTCCCAGCAACCATGCGGCACTTCACTCCCTGACCTGTAGAGGGCGCGCCCCGCTTCCACCGCCATCCAGTCAATGGCGAAGTCCATCTGCCGGACGAAGGGAGACATCCTCACGGCCACGGTGTGGGCAATGCTCAGCACCACGTTCGGCTGCTCTCGCATGATTCTGTCATAGTTAATAGTTAATAAAAGTTAATAATAATAACAACACTCACAATCCTCGCATTTGATACCGCGCCATATCACGTCTCCGAGAACGTCTCAAAGCGCTTTCACAGAACATGTCGCAAAGTGGAGTGACTGTGTATTTTGTGGGCGAAACAAAATTCCAAGTTAAAGCGGAACGAAGAAAAAAAAAATCACACCCCGGGCATTGCCGTCTTTTCTCCTCCTTTCCGAACTAATCATTGCTGATTGCAAATAATCCCCGAGATCTTAGGTTCTCTCTGTCAGAACAGTCATTTGTGCCCCGAAGCTTTGGCACTCTCTCCCTCAATCCCTCCGGCTCACCCCGCGCCCTCCTTTCCCTATTTTAGATCACACCCGAAGATCTTCCTTTCCTCCCTTTCCCCCCACCCCCCGATTTGGAGTCGTGCTCTGAAGCGCGCTGTGTAGACTCAAGTTGTTGTGGTCGTTGATACTGACTCATAGAAGTCGGACTTGGAGATCTTGAGGAAGGTGCATTCGCGGTTGGCTTTGATGGTGTAGATGAGAGGTTCTCCCGTCAGCACAGCCAACTGCCCTACAATCTCCCCCGGCTGGGTCACAAACAGGCACACGTCCTCCTCCTTGTCGATCATTCGCTGGTAAACGTGCAGCCAGCCCGACAGCACAAAGTGCAGACTGACATCCTGTGTCAGAGAGGGGCACAGAGGGTCAGAGAGGCACAGAGAGGGGCACAGAGGGTCAGAGAGGGGCACAGAGGGTCAGAGAGGCACAGAGAGGGGCACAGAGGTTCAGAGGGGCACAGAGGGTCAGAGAGGGGCACAGAGGTTCAGAGGGGCACAGAGGGTCAGAGAGGCACAGAGAGGGTCAGAGAGGCACAGAGAGGGCCACAGAGGGTCAGAGAGGGGCACAGAGGTTCAGAGGGGCACAAACGCGAAGGGTTATTTTTATTATCTACACTAACGAAGACAAAATGTGTCTGTCTGCGTGTCCGCCAATAACGCAATAACGGATTGACGTAGAGGCACGATTTATACCTCAGCGGAAAGGTCTTGCATGGGGCAGTGTCACGGGCATATTTTTGTTAGGGGGCATCTCCTCTCGCTGATGAGAGCTATGACCTAAGCAAGCTCGTCACACACGTGTGTGGCAGTTTTGCTAAAGGTGTGTTAAATGGTTTATGAGTGCTATCGCATTCCACGATGGATCCTTCGGTTGAAAGCGTAGCTGTAACGGGGTGCAGCTTGTGCAATATACGCAGAACCTGAGCGACACGTCTCAGACCCACCTGGTCTCCTTGCCGAGCCAGGATGGTGCCAGCCTTGGCTTGGTGCAGGGACACACGGTTGTCGAGCAGTGTCGGATCCTGCAACAGAGGACGAAAGGTTAAAGCTCTCCTTCACGTGAACAACAACAGCAACAACAACTTGCATTTATATATAGCGCTCTTCACCCGGGGCGGCTCGACAGTGGCGGAGTCTGACCCCGAGCCGGGAGTGGGGGAGGTGACCGTAAGCACGATCAAAAAGGAAGGTTTTTTGGTGGGATTTGAAAGTGGGGAGGGAGGGAGGAAGGGAGGGAAGGAAGGGGCAAGTCGGAGGGATCGAGGGAGAGAGTTTCCGATGGTGGAGCGGAGGGGATGAGGGTAGAACAGGAGGCCAGAGCCAGCTGAGCGGAGGCAACAGGTGACGGAGTGGTGGGTAAGCAGGTCGGAGAGGTGGACAAAGTATGCACAGACATGTATGCAGATGCATGTGAGAAGGGTCACCAAAGGCACGGCCGAAGAGGAGGATCTTGAGACGTGCCTTGAAGGAGGTGAGGGGGAGAACGAGGCAAAGGGAATATGGGATGGAGTTCAAAAGGGTTGGGGCAGAGAGGCTAAAAGCCCGAGAAAGCCTCTGCTGAGCGTAAGGAGTGGACATATATAATCAAAGTCACCTCAATCTGCATCAGTTTCTGCAGCTCCTGCTTTGCCTCCTCGAATATGCTGTGTTTGCCTTGAGTTGTGCCGTAGACATAATCGGCCCCGGCGTCATGTTCCCCATCGTGGTCACCGCTGATCGAAGGTTCCTCTGAAGCCACAAATCTACGCTCCCTCGGCTCTTGCGGTGCAGACTGGGGGTCAGAGACAAGAGGATCAGTGACGGAATAACAACAACGATAACATAATAATCCTCCCGATCACTACGTAAAGTGGAGTCCTGTAGCTCAGTGGTTGGAGAGCTCGCCTCGCAAGCGAGAGACCCGGGTTCAATCCTTTGGACAAGTTTCCTTTCTCCACACGCCTGATAATAATCGCTCAAGACAGAAAAAAAAATTCAGTCACTCAATCCACGACTGTTTGTTGGGACGCTGCTGTGCGCAATTGGCTGCCGCGTTTCGCACACAAAACATACAGTCAATTCGCTTTACAGGATATTCCGTGAAGCGCTTTGAGACGTCTCAAAGATATGAAAAGCGCGATATCAAATGCAAGGATTATTAGTATTATTAATCCTTGCATTTGATGTAATTATCACGTCTTCGAGACGTCCCAAAGCGCTTCACAGATTATACTGTAAAGCGAATCGACCATATATTTTGGTGGGCAAAAGGCGGCAGCCAATTGCGCACAGCAGCGACCCCACAAATAGTCGTGGATTGAAGTGACCAATGTAATATTATTATTTGGTTGAAGGAATTATCACCCCCCCCCCCACCGGAAAAGCGATCCGTCAATCGACCTGCAACCGGGTTCCTACTTACTTCTAGGTAGACAGAGGCGTGCGTGTGGAGTAAGGAAACTTGCCCCAAATTTTGCCCTGCCCAGGAATCGAACCCAGGCTTCTCGCTTGCGAGGCGAGTGCTCTAACCACTGAGCTTCAGGTCTCTGTCTGAGCTGCTGCATGTTCCCAGCGACTTCTGTTTTTATACACTGTAAAGTGAATTGACTTGTAGCATGCGACTGACTAGAAGGCAGACTGGATGGGACCTTGGTCTTTTTTTTCTCCAACAATTCCTCTGCTCCTGCAGGGCGGGCCAGACCTTTTTAATCTGCAAGTGCCCACTTTGGGTGTCCGAGAACTAGTAATAATAATAATAATCCTCGCATTTGATACAGCGCCTTATTGCGTCTTCCAGACGTCTCAAAGCGCTTCACAGGATATACTGCAAAGCTAATTGATTGTATGTTTTGTGGGCGAAACGCGGCAGCCAATTGTGCACAGCGGCGTCCCTACAAACAGTCCTGGACACGAGGAGAGCTTTCTGCTTACTCTGGCGAGATGTAAGGGAGTCAAGGGAACGTCTTCCTGTAACGACACCGAAATCCTTCCCCGCTCGTACGCCATGTCGAAGTCTGACCGAAGCCCTTTCTGTATTCCTGCAGGAACAGATAGCGTTAGGCTCACTTCCTGCACCAACTGAACCAACCCTTCACCTTTATAATAATAATAACCTTTGCATATGATACAGTGCTTTACCACTTCTCAAAGAGATGTCTCAAAGTACCTCACTGTAAAGTGTAATAACTGTGTATTTTGTGGGCGAAACATGGCAGCCAATTGCGCACAGCAGCATCCCCACAAACAGTTGAGGATTGAGTTACTAAATTAACGGAGAAGTAGGGGGGTAAATTGATTAATGGAGGGTGGATGAAGGTGGTGCAGTTGATGTAGTTTCTATGGATTTCCAAAAGGTGTTTGATAAAGTGCCACATAAGAAACGTATAAGCAAAATAGAAGCTCACGGTATTGAAGGGACAGTGGCAGCGGATACAGAACTAACTGGGAGACAGGAAGAGGAGAGTGGTGGTGAACAGTTGTTTTTCTGACTGGAGGGAAGTGTACAGTAGTGTCCCCCAGAGGTCAGTATTGGACCCACTGCTGTTTTGGATCTATATAAATGACCCGGACTTGGGTATAGGGAGTACAATTTCCAAGTTTGCAGATGATACTAAGCTGGAATAGCAGTAAACAGTGAGGAGGACAGTATCAGACTGCAAGGGGACATAGACAGACTGGTAACATGGGCCGACAAGTGGCAGATGAAGTTTATTACGGAGAAATGCAAAGTGATGTATTTTGACAGGAAGAATGAGGAGAGGCGATATAAGGTGATGGTACAATCTTAAAGGGGGTGAAGGAACAGAGAGACCTGGGGGTTCATATAAGTAAATCCTTGAAGTGGCAGGACAGGTAAATAAAGCATTTACAAGCTTTATAAATAGGGGCTTAGAATATAGAAGTCAGGAAGTTATGATAAACCTTTATAAAACATTTGTTAGGCCTCAGCTCGAGACTGTGTTCAATTCTGGGCACCACACTTTAGGAAGGATGTCAAGGCATTGGAGAGGATGCAAAGGAGATTGACCAGAATGGTACCAGGGATGAGGGACTTCAGTTATCAGGAGAGGTGAGAGAAGCCGGGATTATTCTCCTTGGAGCAGAGAAGGTTAAGAGGAGACTTAATAGAAGTTTTCAAAATGAAGAGGGGATTCAATAGGGTGAACAGGGAGAAACTATTCCCACTGGCGGGTGGGTCGGTAACCCGAGGGCACCGGTTTTAAATAGTTGTTGAAAGAAACAGAGGGGAGAGGAGGAGAAATGTTTTCACAGCGAGTTGTTGGGATCTGGAATGCATTGCCTGAAAGGCCGGGGGAAGCCGATTCGATAACAACTTTTAAGAGAGAAGCAGATAAATATTTGTGGAGAGAGCGGGGGAGTGGGATTGAGTTAGATAGCTGTTTTCAAAGAGTCAGCACGGTTGGAGCCGGCACAGATACAATGGGCCGAATGGCCTCCTTCTGTACTGTATAACTCTATGAACCAGAGGACACAGGTTAAGAGTCACAAAGGGGCAATTTCAGGACAGACACCAGGAAGTGTGATGGTGGGGGGGAATGCCGGATCAGGGTGTGAATCCGACAATCAGTCATGGCTCAACCGTGAACAACATTACATTTACACAACGCCTTTCATGTCGTGAGGACATCCCAAGGCGCTGGACGGTCAGGGATTTGGACCTGAGCTGGGGGTTGGAATCAGGAGGGGTGGAGGGCAGGCAGGGTGGGGTGGGGGGGGGTGACTACCCCCGGACAGTTGGGTTTCTGTCACTTGCAGAGATCCATCCTCATGCTTAAGAGTCTCCAAACCCAACTGAGAATTCCATGCATTCCACATACGTTGCTTAAGAACATGGGAACAGGAGCAGGCGATTCAGCCCCTCGAGCCAGTTCTGCCATTCTATTAAATCAAATTCTGATCTGTATCTGAACTCCGATTATCCAATTCCAATTGGCCATTGAGAACGCCGTCTGTCAGGTTTTCCCGCTGCTTGTCCAACTAGGACCACCCTAGGGCTTTGGCTTGCACGGTTTCAGGGGAGGTTGGGGGCGTATATAAAAATAGACTCACCTGAGATGTCCACTGGCATGGAGATACATCTGCTGAGCACTGGAGCCCCAACCAGGTCCAATGCTCCTCCCTTTGACATGTCACTTGCTGCAGACAAACAGACGCCTCACTGATTATCCATCTGACACAACGCACCTCATGCCTTCAGCGCAAGACCTTTGGATGAGATGTGATACCGAGCTCCGCGTCTGCCTGTTCGGGTGCATGTTAAAGTTCCCGCAACCCTATTTGAGAAGAGAAGGGAGTTTCTCTCTCTCTCTCTCTCAGTCTCGGGATCCTGGCCAACAATCCCACCAAATAATACTGGTCACTCACTCCATGGCTGTTTGTGGGGCACTGCAGCGTGAAAATTTGAGCCGCATTTCCCTACAGTCACTACACTTCACATTAAAGCCCGTGAGGATCCTTAAGACGTCCTCCTGCCACTTTGGCTCACAAAATACACAGTCACTACGCTTTACAGCGAATGCTGTGAAGCCCTTTGAGCCGTCTCGACGATGTGATAATAACTGTAATAATCCGAGCATTTGATATGAGCGACTTATCGCGTCTTCGAGACGCCTCAAAGCGTCCGCCTGAACAGATAGACAGGGAGCGAGGGAGTGACAGACGGGGAGTAACGTCTCACCCGAAGGGCGCGCGTGTCTGAAACGGTGTCCGCGTAAACGGTAACAGCAGTGAAGGACCGATTCTAATCGGGGTGGTGGGGGGGGGGGGGGGGGGAGGGATTGTTTGGCCAGGAAATAAGTTTTTACAATAATAATAATAATCCTTGTGTTTGATTCAGCCCCACGTCCCATCTTTGAGACGTCTCAAAAGCGCTTCGTAGAAATGCAGCGTAAAGTGAATTGACTGTGTTTTGTCCGTGGGCCTAACGTTGGCAGCCAATTGCGCACATCAGTGTCCCACAAACAGTCGTGGATCGAGTGACCAAATTCTTACCATTATTCATTTATTTGTTTTTGGAAGGGAGTATTACCCCCGAAAAAGCGGTCCGCCAACCGGCTAACAGCCGGGTTCCTGCTTACTGCCGGGTTAAACAGAGGTGCGCGGAGTAATAATAATAATAATCCTTGCATTTGATATAGCGCTTTTCACGTCGGGAGGACGTCCCAAAGCGCTTCACAGAACACACTGTAAAGTGAATTGACTGTATATTTGTGGGCGAACGCGGCAGCCAATTGCACACAGCAATGTCCCACAAACAGTCGTAGATTGAAAATGACCAATTTTATTATTGTTTGGGTTTTGGAGGGATTATTATTAGGCTCTGTGTGGAGTAAGGAAACTTGCCCAAGGTTTCGCCCTCTGCCTGGAATTGAACTCAGGTCTCTCGCTTGCAAAGCGAGTGCTCTAACCACTGAGCTACAGGACTCCACAGTAAGGAAAGTGAGGAAATTTGCCCAACATTTGGCCCTGCCCGGGAATCGAACCCAGGTCCTCGATCCCAGAGTGCTCAAACCACTGAGCTATAGGACTCCACAAGGAAACGAGGGTGATAGTATAAAATGCTCTCCCCCCATCACCCCCCACCCTCCACCGGGATGTTTTCTTGGGATAAATCACAGACCTGAATCTCGAACCCGAATCCTGCCCTCGCTAGACTGCCTGACTGCTGGGTTCTCTTGTGTCAGGTCTTTGGGCCATCGGAGGGCACCTTTGTGGACGTGTGGCTGAGTTCCTGCCTGACCGTCGGCCTTCCAGCTCGGCCCCGCTCGACTCTTCCCTTCCTCCGTCCTCCCTGATCTCAGCCTGGCTCTGACCTCCAGTGCTGGGTCCAGTGATACCGATCGTTGCCTGACTACAGCCCGCCAATGCACACCGCTAGTCACCGCTGGGTCTTCCAATGTACCCGCTTTGGTTGCCTGGCTCCCCCTCACCGAGCCAGAACGCTCCTCTGCTCTCCTCCCCCCTGCCAACGTCCTCCTTGTCCCTGCCCTGTGGTTCTCCTCTCTCTCGGGAAACTCCTCCCTTTCCTCCTCTGCCCCCAACACTCGTACGTACAAGAAGTCGGGGTCATCGTGCGCTAAAGGCTGAGTGTGCTTCCCTTTCGAAACAAGGTCAGACACAAAGGTTATTTGTTACGCGGACGCAGGGTGCCGTGTGTAAAACCACAAGCACTTTTGTTTTTACCCGCCAATCGACTAACAATCGGGTTCCTACTTACGTTGGGTAAACAGAGGCGTGTGTGCGCGCGTGTGGAGTAAGGAAACTTGCCCAACGTTTCACCCTGCCCGGGAATCGAACCCGGGTCCTCTCGCTTGCGAGGCGAGTCTCTCTGATCAGAAAGCTATAGCATTCCACAGGGATTCGGGACAAGGTGGAGCAAGATAAATGTGACAATACAACCGCAGGAATACATTTCAACAAAGAGATCCGTTATGTTCAGCCGCCTGTGGCACGGGTTGGAAAGTTGGCGTTCAAAGCGCGGCAGTAATTACACCCTCGGATATAAAACACCTCACTTTATCCAAACAAAATTCACAAAGAGGACGCTGAGAGAGTGTGACTCCCTCGGCTGCAAATCCTTTCATTCCCTTGCGCCTCCCCCACCTTCCTGGGCCTGTTTTCTCCCCGCTCCGCTACCCGCTGCCTCCGCTTGGCTGGCTCTGACCTCCTGCTTGTCCCTCTTCCCCACCATCGGCGGCTGCACTTTCAGCCGCTACGCCCCAAAACTCTGGAACTCTCTCTCCCCCAATCCCTCCGCCCTCGCCCCTTCCCACATCTCTTTCAGATCACAACTCAAGCCTGAAGCACTTCCTCTTGGACCCCCCCCACCCCCGGCGGAGCGCTCCGCCACTGTTCAGCGCTCCGAGACGCTGCCCCGCGTTGAGGGGGCCCTGTGTAAATGCAAGTTGTTGTGGTTGTTGCGGCTGAAGCCACAGGCACTGTTCGATTTAAGAGAAAGCTTTGCGCATCCTTGCGGGAGGAGGGGAACGGGGCTCCCTATAGCGAACGCAAGGATTATGATGGTAAATCCAATCCTGGGATCATTGCATTAAAGGGGCAGCAACCTTGCTGTGACACTGACACAACCGTAAATATTGAGTGGATTATATATTTTCGCCATCTACTGGCGGGGCACAAACTTGAGCAAGAAAGACTGAGGCCAATTAAGGCTTCTTATCTTCAACCTCTCAATGTCGTCTAAAGGGGACCTTCCGAACTGTCCCTTTCTGTGGTGTTTGCGTGAACGGTGAGCACGCGTGCATTTTTTTTTGGGGTGGGGGGGGTGGGGGAGCAGCCGGGTGCCTGACACGTGCGGAAACCCATCACCGTGCTCCCGAGTCTCCGAACCAAACCGAACCGAGAATTCCACGCAGCCCACCCGACGGGCGGCCATCCCGGAGATGGCAACGGCAATGCTGAGCCCCGCATTCGACGCAGCGCCTTATCGGGTCTTCGAGACGTCTCGAAGCGCCTCGCGGGGCACGCCGCGAAGCGAATCGACCGTGCATTTTGTGGGACGAAACGCGGCAGCCGATTGGAGTGACCCAATCACGATTATCGCTGGGTTTTTTTTTTGAAGCGATAATTACACCCGGAAAAGCAGTCGGCCAATCGACTAACAACCGGGTCAGCGCAGGGCGAACAGAGGCGAGTGTGTGGAATGAGGAAACTTGCCTAAGGTTTCGCCTTGACCCGCCCGGGAATCGAGCCCAGGTCCTCTTGCTTGGGGCGGGGGGGTTGGGGGTTCGGCGGGTGGGGGAAAGAGTGGGGCGAGTGCTCTAACCACTACGCTACAGGACTCCACGGAAGTCTTAAGGTGGGATTTACAGACAGATAAAGAGGGATTCACCGGCGTAAGGACGTGATGCTGGGAGTACTCACCGCTCTCTGCTGCCCCTTTACCTGCCGGCTCTCTCTGATCCTCTGCCACGGACGTGCTGGTGAAGCGACGGCCGTGCCTGACGGGGCTGGTGCGTGAGGCGTGCGACTGCTGTGCAAACTGACGACTGGACTGGTTCTCCTGCGAAATCATGAATCTTAATCTGCGAAATCATGAATCTTAAATCGCAATGATAATAATGATCATAATAGTTTGATCCGGCGCCTTATCACGTCGCTGAAGACGTCTCAGACCGCTTCACAGGATACACCCTCAAGTGAACTGACTGTAGATTTTGTGGGCGAAATTGTGCACAGGAGCGTCCCCACAGACAGCCGTGGGTTTAAGTGCCCAGATTAGGATTATTATTAATTTATTTATTGATTTAATGTATTTTTAAAGGGATTATTACCCCCGGAAAAGCGATCTGCCAATCGATTGACAACCACTGCGCTACAGGACTCTGTTTGCCCCCAGTAAACATTCCCCCCGCCCCACCCCACCCCACCCCCGTCCCGTCAGCAGAGCCACTCACGTGAATGAACAGCTCGTTAGTCAGACCCAGGTAGTTGTGCAAAGCCACGAACGTCACTCGCTGCAGACGCACCATGATGATCTGACGGGAGAAGGCGAAACGAAACATCGTTCGAACGTCGCAAAGCGTCAGAGAGCACGCGCTCGCTCGCTCCCTCACTCACTCACTCGCCCTCCTCCATTCCACCATCGGCGGCCGCACTTCCAGACGCTTACACACCCGAAACTCTGGAGCGCTCTCCCTAAATTCTCCCAACACTCTGCTGGATCCATTCGCATTTTCAAGATGGAGGTGGATAAATATTTGTTTGGTCGGGGTATTAAAGGATCCGGGGCAAGGGCGGGCAACTGGACTTGAGATACAGATCAGCCATGATCTTATAAAGCGGCGGAACAGGCTCGAGGGGCTGAATGGCCTACTCCTGTTTCTATGTCTACGTATCTTCCCACGCAGGGGAGGGGAACAAGTTACCAGGAAGAGAGCACAAGGTCAGGAAGCTTACGTTGTTTAGAGATCAAATCGGCCAAAGGAGATCCTGCCATTCAACACCCGCCCACTAGTCTTGGAAACTCCCACCCCAATCTGTGAGCAGACGGTGTGGGGGGGCCGGCGGGGGGCACGGGGAAGAGTGTGGGGATGTTCGGGGTAGATGGGGAGGAAGGGAAGTTTGTGAGGGAGGGAGTCTGATTCTGGAAGGGGTGGGGGGTGTCATGGGATGGGGAGGGGGATGGGAATCAATTGGGAGTAACAGTAACAATAATAATAAACTGATAATAAATATTATTTACATTTATATTGATAAATAATAATAAAAAAATAAAATAGAATAATCCGTATTCGAGACAATTCAAAGCGCTTCATAGGATATACTGTAAAGTGAAGTGACTGGGCGAAACGCAGCATTGATGCGACGTGTTAATATAATAGTTACATTTGAGACAGCGCCTTATCACGTCTTCTCGACGTCTCAAAGCGCTTCACAGAATATACTGTAAAGTCTGGTGACTGTACATTTTGCAGCCAACTGCGCACAGCAGCGTCCCCACAAACAGTCGCGGATCGAGTGACCAAATCATTATTATTTTTTCTTTGAGGGAACATTATCAGACGTGTGGAGTGAGGAAACTTGCCCAGTGTCTCGCCGGGAATCGAACCCAGGTCTCCATTCCGCTCGCGTAAAATTACACGAGAGCTCAAGTGCGGGATTGGACACATTTCCCTTTTTTTCGCGCGGCCGAGGTGGGATGGGGATGAGGAGAGAAGGCAGGTCGGTCCGTTGAACGCTCTCACCTGCACCACTCTGACCAGGCTCTCCGGGTACTTCTCGAAGATGGCCTGGAACGCTTCCACCGGTAAGCAGAGGACAGTGGAGACCTCAGTGGCCCGAGCTGACACAGTGCGGTATGGCCGCTGATGACCCTGTAACACAGCACAGCATCCGAAACACTGGAACTGCAGCAAGACTCGCATACGTGTCATCGCTTTCGTGTCCCTTTACGCCCCTGGCACCTCCCTACCCGTTTACCCTCCGACCCACTACCTCCGCTCGACTGGCCTCCTGCTTGTGCCCTCCGTTCCACCGTTCTGGTGGCCGGGCTTTCAGCCCCTGGGCCCCGAAACTCTGGAACACTCTCCCCTCTATCCTTCCCTCCGCCTCGCTCCCTTCCCGCCCCATCTTCAGGTCGCGCCTGGAGACCTCCCTCCATGCCCACGGTCACCTCCCCCTGGCTCGGGCGTCGTGCTCCTCTGTCAAGCGCCCGGGGCCGCTGCCCTGGGTGAGCGGATGCTGTGTAAATGCAAGTTGTTGTTGTTGTGTCTTCAGCCGCCGTACATCCATACCAGTCGCATTTTACTGTGAAGCGCGGTGACTGTGTATTTTAAATCCCCCGGAAAACATCACCCATTGCCTCCCCACTGTTTGCTGTCCACCAGTTCACTGCTGCCTTCTCCTACAAAATACACAGTCACTCCACTGCACAGTAAATCTTGTGAAGCGCTTCAAGCCGCCCCCACCCTCCCCCCCACCCCCCCGACGCTGTATGAAATGTAAGGATTATTGTTAGCTGTTATTATGGCTGTTGTTTCCAAACTTCACCCGCAGGGAATCTCAAATTGGCAAAGTCCGAAGACAAAATCCAGCTGTTTCCTGTCTCTGTCACCATGGAGAATACATCAACGGTAACACGTTACAGTTACACAGCGCCTTTCGTGTCGGGAGGACGTTCCAAGGCGCTGGCCAGTCAGGGATCTGAACCCGAGCTGGGGTTTGAGATCACGAGGGGTGGAGGGCAGGGAGGGTGGGGGAAGGAGGGTGACCGAAGGTGCAATCGAAGAGGAGGGTCTTGAGACGGGGCTTGAAGGAGGCGAGGAAGGGTTGGGGGGGGGCGGTGAGGAGAAGGGACTGTGGGAATGAGTTCTAGAGGATGGTGGAGAGGGGAAACAAGGCAGTGGAGGGCTTTGAGAACGAGGAGAAGGATTTGGAGGAGATGGGGAGCCAGTGGAGTAAGGATGCATTGCACAGACTAGAGCCCAGTGAATTACATTAAGCGTTGGTATGTTTGCATCGGGAGCAAATTGAGTGAGATGTGCCCGAACAGCCTTAAAATAAAATGTATTCGGGCCCAAGACAAACGACAGCTTGTATTCACGCAGCGTCCTTCACGCAAGTAGCGTCTCGGAGAGTTGTGAGAAGGTGAGCTCGTACTTACTGTGATCACATCAAGAATACTGAGCAAACTGTGCACACTGTCTCCAGGAAAAACTTCCTTAACAATGTTTTCCTTTCCATCCTGCGGGTCCAGATGGAGAATACGCATGTAAATAATAATAATATTAATAATAATCCTTGCTTTTGATCTAGAGCCTTATCACCTCGTTGAAACGTCCCAAAGCGCTCCACAGAATATACTGTAAAGTGAATCGACTTTGTACTTTATGGGCGGAACGCGGCAGCCAATTACGCACAACGTCCCCGCAAACACTCGTCCCCACAAACACTCGTGGATTGACGGAGCCTATTTTTTTTGTGCGGGGACTATTTCCAAGAGGGAGGGGGTGACCATACAGGTACGGTCGAAGAGGAAGGTCTTTAGGCGCGACCTGAAGATGGGGAAGGAAGGGGGCAAGGCGGAGGGATAAAGGAAGAGTGTTCCAGGGTTTCGGGGCGTAGTGGCCGGAGGGCACAGGGGAAGCCGGGAGCCTGTCGAGCGGAGGCAGGTTGGAGAGGTGGGGAGGTGTTAATCGCTGCGAACTCACACTCCCCATCAGGCTGAGCTCCACTTTGCCGTCCTGCACCACGTAAATGCTGTTGTCAGCCTGGCCCAGGCTGAAGATGTACTCTCCCTGCTGGAACTGCAGGAACACCATGTGCTTACACAGCTCCAGGAACAGCGGCTTCTCAAAGTGACCCAGGACTCTGCGTGGGAGACAGACGCAATTCAGACAAGGAAGAATTTTCCATTAACACCTTAAATTACATGATACAGGATATCCAGCGATTACTGTCTGATCAGATTGAAAGGAAGGAAGGAAGGAAGGAAGGAAGGTAGGGAGGGAAGGAAGGAAGGAAGGAAGGAAGGAAGGAAGGAAGGAAGGAAGGAAGGAAGGAAGGAAGGAAGGAGGAAGGAAGGAAGGAAGGAAGGAGGGAGGGAGGGAGGGAGGGAGGGAGGAAGGAAGGAATAACCACTTAGCACAGGAATAACACAGCATCCCACAAACAGCCGTGGGTGGATTGAGTGACCCAACGTATTATTATTTCTTCTGAAGGGATTATTATGAAAGGATTCAGTAAGGTGGGTGTTGATTCATAGTTTCTGCTGGTTGCCAAGTCCCAAAACAGGAGGGTGTGAATACAAGACAACCAGGAGTAGAACCAATAGGGAGTTTAGGAGGAACACCTTCATGAAAGGCGCTATATAAATGTGATTTGTTGTTGCTGTTTCTTGCTCGACTTGCTCCCGCCTCCTGCATGTCCCTCGTGCCCTCCGTTCCACCATCGGTGGCTGTCTCAACGACGTGATAAGGCGCTATCATAATAGTACTAATTTGGACATTCAATCCACGACAGTTTGGGGGAACGCTGCTGTGCGCAATTGGCTGTTGCGCCCTTCGCCCACAAAACAGTCAATTCACTTTAGAGTATATTCTGTGAAGCACTTGGATACGTCTCGAAGACGTGATAAGGCGCTATATAGCATCACAGACTATTACAGCACGGAAAGAGGCCATTCAGCCCATCATCCCTGTCCCGGCTCTTTGAAAGGACTACCCAATCAGTCCCACTCCCCCGCTTTTTCCCCATATCCGTGCAAATTGTTCCTTTTCCAGTACCTATCCAATTCCCTTTAGAAAGTTGTTACTGAATCTGTTTCCACCAGCCTTTCAGGCAGTGCATTCCAGACCGTAATAACCCTGATCCAATACAAGTACTACTATTATTATTATATCAAATTCAGGGATTATTACTATTAATAAGTCTGAGAGAGATAGAGAGAGAGATAGGTCAGTAAGATTTCAGAGGGAGGGAGAGATACCTGACATTCTTCAGCATGTACAGCACCTCGAGTGGCAGGTGAGAACTCGCCACATCGAACTCTGTCAGGTCAGCCTCGAGCACAGAGGGCGGAGGTTCCTTCTGCTGAAGAGTCGGAACCTCCTTCTTAATCTGCAGGAACCTGGAACGAACATACACAACAGTAAGCGACTGTCACACAGAGAGCCCCATACACATACAAACACACACACATACACACATACAAGCGCACACCCACCCAGAGATACACACATATACACGCACTCAGCGACACACACAGCCAGACACACACACACAGCCAGAGACACACACACAGCCAGAGACACACACACGTAAACAGAGACACACACGCAACCAGAGACACACTGAGACACACAGATAGAGAGATCACACACACACATATGCAGTAAGCCAGCGACACACACATTTCCGGAGACACATACAACCGCACACACACACACACACTGAGACATACACACGCACACAGAGACACACAGGCACACACACGCCAGAGTCACACACCATGAAAAAAGCCAAGCGAAAACAGCCATCCCATCCCAGCCAACGCACATCCCTCCTTAGCGCTTCACAATGAAACCATCAGCAACATCCCTGGCTCATCCGATAAGTTGATGGCGCAGCTGATCCCGGTAGCATTTCAGAACCACAGCAAGGAGCCCCCCTCCTCCTCACGTCTCCCAGCCCCCACCCACCCCCCGCCAGCACCCCAAATCCTCCCCAACAATAATAAAATTGGTCATTTTCATTCCACGACTGTTTGTGGGGACACTGCTGTGCGCAATTGGCTGCCGCGTTCGCTCACAAATATACAGTCAATTGACTCTACAGTATATTCCGTGAAGCGCTTTGGGACGTCGGGAAGACGTGAAAAGCGCTATATCAAATGCAAGGATTATTATTATTATGTTTCAGTGACTCGCTCACCATCAATAAACCCGAAATTACCCTCACCCTATACCCCTCTGATCCCAACCACCACCTCCCCCCCACCAGCCCCCCAACCCCCCCACCAGCGGGGACAAATCCCTGACTGTCCAGCGCCTTAGGACGTCCTCCCAACACGAAAGGCGCTGTGTAAGTGTCATTTTGTGTTGTATTGTATTGTATAGCTCACGTGAGAGGAATCATGTGTCAACTTCCATCCTTAACCGAATAAGTGGGAGGAAGAGGAAGAGGATGAGGATGAGGAAGGAGAACGAAACGGAAGCTTTCCCACCAGTAAAGCATGTCCTAGGTGCAGACTGCCAAACAATTAACACCACCGCACGTCCCACCTCGGGTATTATTATAAGCTCTCTGATCGGCTGTGAGACTGCATCATTCCACTGCTCACTGCGGTAATCTTTCCTCTGCCTGTCCCTCGTGCTCTCCGTTCCGCCATCGGCGGCCGAGCTTTCAGCCGCCACGCCCCGAAACTCTAGGACGCTCTCCCTCTATCCCTCCGCTTTTGCCCCTTCCTTCCGCATCTTCAGGTCGCGGCTGAAGGCCTTCCGCTTTGACCGTGTCTACGGTCACCTCCTCCCTCCCCCGGCTCGAGGTCGTACTCGGTCGACGTCAAGTGCTCTGCGACGTCCTCCCGACGGGAAAGGCGCGGTACAAATGTCATTTTGTTGTTGTTTTTGTCGCTGTTAGTGTCCCACTTTCCTCTCTCCGTAGATGCTGCCTGACCCGCTGAGTGTTCCCAGCGACATCTGTTTTTATTTCAGATTTCCAGCATCTGCAGTATTTTGTCTTTTGTTTTTCAACAACATTCCATGTTTTCCGGTTCTGGGATAACTCTTAGTGCCCGTATCGGCCATGCAAGGATTATTATTATATTGCGTCACTTGGTCGCCCAATCCCCGACCGTTTGTGGGGACGCTGCTGTGCGCAATTGGCTGCTGCGTTTTGACCACAAAATACGCAGTCACTACTACACTTTACAGTACATCCTGTGAAGCGCTTTCAGACGTCTCGAAGACCTGATAAGGCGCTGTATCAAGTGCAGGGATTATTATTGCTGCTATTATCCTGTTGAAGTGCTGTGAGACATCTCGCAAGCGTGATAAGGCGCTGTATCAATGGCAAGGATTATTATTATTTTTATCCGCAATCACGTGCGTGATCCACTAATGGGCGCCTTACCCCCCCCCCCCCAGCGCAGGGCCTGACTCCACCTTCTAATCTGACGATGGTTATTCCCGGTCAAAGGACTACTGACTGTCAGCACACCAGCATCCCAGGCTCTCTGCAGGATTAACCTAATTGGATTCATGAACTGGGAGGGTCAGCGACCATTTTAAAATGGCCCTGGTGTTATGTCGACAGACACGGTGGAAACGGTTGGGATTACACATGAGCTGATAATAAAAATAATCCTTGCATTTAATAGAGCACCTTATCGTGTGGTTGCGACGTCTCAAAAGTGTTTCACAGAATAAAATTACATTTGTAAAGCGCCTTTCACGTCAGGAGGGGCCGGGAGGATGGGGGTGTGGGGTTTGGGATCAGGATGGGTGTAGGGCGGGGAGGGTGGGGGGTGACCGAAGGCATGGTCGAGGAGGCGGGTCTTGAGGGTCTTGTACCTTGAAGGAGGCAAAGAAGGGAGCGAGGCGAAGAGACAGTCGGATGGAGTTCCAGAGGGTGGGGGCGGAGAGGCTGAAGGCGGCCGCCGATGGTGGGGTGGGCCGGGTGAGGGACAAGCAACAGACCGGAGTGAGCGGACAGTTTGACAAGGGGTTAGCAGGTCGGAGAGCTAGGAGGGTGGAAAGGCCATGGAGGGCCTTGAAGGTGAGGACGAGAATAATCGATCCTCTGGGGGATGGGGAGACAGTGGAGCCGGGCGAGGGTGGGGGTCACGGAGCCTGGTGCGGGAAAGGACACGATCTACAGAGTTCTGGATGGTCTGCAGCTTTGGAGGGAAGAGATGGGAAGGGAGACAAGGAGACGTTGGCATAGTCGAGCCTGGTTGTAATGAAGGCATGTATGAGGGTTTGGGCAGCCCGAGGGGTGAGGCAGTGGCGGAGTCGGGCAATGTTGCGGAGGTGGGGGAAGGTGGAGTGAGTCATGGAATGGACGTGGGGGAGAAAGGACAGTTAAGGCTTCGAACAAGATGCCCAGGTTCCTGACTGGCTCAGTGAGGTGGAGTGTGCATCCTTGGATAATAATAATAATAATCCTTGCATTTGATATAGCGCTTTTCACGTCTTCTGTAGAAAGTTGGCTCTGATCCAGGACTTGATGTCCAATAGGCAGTCTGTCAGGACAGCAGTGGTCCTGGGGTCGAGGGTGGGGGCAGAGAGATAAGAGTGGAAGTTGACCCCATGTCTGCGGATGATGTCACCAGAGGGAGCAAGTACGGGTTGAAGAGGAGAGACCCGAGGACAGAGCCCTGAGGAACACCGCACAAGACGGTGAGGGGGCTGGAGGAGAAGCCATTTGTTGAGCAAAGCAGAGCCGGTGAGAGATAGGATCTGAACCATTCAAGGACAGAACCTTGAAGGTTAAGGTGAGAGGAGAGGTGGCGGAGGAGGATAGAGTGGTCCACAGTGTCAAAGGAAGCAGAGAGGTCGTGGAGGACGAGGAGACGGAGGGAGCCCTGGTCACGGATGGACAGAATGTCTTTCGTCACCTTGACCAGGGCTGTTCCCGTGCTGTGGGCGCCACGGAAAGCTGGTTGGAGGGCGTCGTAAAAGGAGTGGCAGGAGAGGAAGGGGTGAAGCAGCAACTCTTTCGAGGACCTTGAAAAGGAAAGGGAGGTTGGTGATGAGGTGGTAGTTAGTGAGCAAGGACGGGTCCAGGGAAGGTTTCTTTTAGGGTAGGGGTGATGACAGCTGTTTTTAGGGGGGTGGGAACAATGCCAGTGGACAGGGAGAGGTTGACGAGGTCTGAGAGGAGGTGGAGCTGGGAGGTAAGGGGAGGTAAGGTGAGGGGTAGGAATGGGGTCGAGGGAGCGGGTGGGGGGCATTTAACTGTGAAGTGGATTGACTGTATATTTTACGTGTGAAGTGCGGCAGCTAATTGCGCACAGCAACGTCCCGCAAACAGCCGTGGATTGAGATTAACGCCAAATCATTATTTCGTTATTTTTTTAAAAAAAATTTAGGGGACGGGAGTGGGGGGGGATTATGACCCCAGGAAAAGCGACCCGCCGATCGACTAAACCGCGGCGTGCGTGGAGGAAGGAAGCTTGCCCAACGTTTTCCCTGCTCGGCAATCGAACCCGGATCGTCCAAGCGCTGCAAACACTCTGCTCCAGGACTAAACCGGTTCATAGCATGAACCAATCCCAGGGATTATAGCCTGTGTGACACAACCTGGAAGTGTCCTAGTGACATCTACTGGCAACCCCTTGTTACTACTCCAACTTATAAACCTCATCAAGTCTATTTTGGCACAGTATTGCACAATTAGCAACTCTCAAAAGATTTCACAGGGAGTTTAGTGTCAAGCGCAGCGACTGTGGGCAAAAGCGACAGCCGTTTTGCACGCAGCAAGGTTCCACAAACACCCAAATAATCAAAATAATTCTTATTTGATGCAGGGATTTCAAATACAAGGTGACATCTACACGGCGCCTTTCCTGTCGGGAGGTCGTCCCAAGGCGCTGGACAGTAAGGGGTTTGGACGCGAACTGGTGGTTGGGATCAGGGAGGTGCGGAGGGCCGGAGGGTGGCTGAAAGACGCGGTCGAAGAGGAGGGTATTCCTAGGCACGGGAAACACTGCGCTGTGATTCGTTTTGTGGGTGTTCAGGGACGTCGCTGCGCGCGAATCACCTGCCGCCTCCGCCGGCAAAATACAGTCACGACACGCGACGGTAAATCCTGCGAAGCGATTTCAGACGTGAAAGGAGCGACGTCCCAACCGAGGGGTGATCTTATTTCTTTTTGTCGGAAAAAAAGAAACTTCATATACCCAAAAAAAACTCGGTCGGGAACTCGACGGGTTAAAGTCGCAAACACAAATGTTATCTGGAATTGCTTAAGGTTCAAGGATAAAGAGGACACGGCCTGCGGTTGAAGGGACGGGTAAATTCAGAACAAACCTGGGGAAACACTATGTCAGCGAGCGAGTAGTAAACGTATGGAACTAAGGCTCTCTGGAGAGAGACAGACGGTGGAGGCAGAAAGCGGCGAATCTTTCGAGAACAAGTCAAGACAGATTTCTGTCAGGAAATAATATCTTGGAATACAGCATATAGTTTGGGACACAAAATACACATGTGACTGTCAGGGTGGAGGAAGGTGAACTGGATGGACCTTGATCTTCTCGTGTCTAGCAAACTCTTCTGTTCTTATTTTAATTGCGGAACAGCCCCGAGTTCCCTGACTCACACACACAGACCGGTGTTTGAAGGGTTGAATAACGAGGACAGGTTACGTAAACTTGGGTCTCTGTTCCCTTGATGGTTGAGGGGTATATCGAATGCAAGGATTATTATTATTATTATTATTATGATCTGATTGAGGTGTTTAAAGTGATAAAGAGATTTGATACGGTAGCTACAGAGAAACTATTTGTCAGGTCGGGGGAATCAAGGGATACGGAGCAAGGGCGGGTAACTGGAGTTGAGGTACAGATCAGCCATGATCTGATAGAATGGCAGAACAAGCTCGAGAGGGGCTGAACAGACCACTCCTGTTTCTATGTCTTTGTGTATCTCTGCATTTGTAGCTAACCATTACCGTTTTGCAATGATCAGCATTTTCTGTTTCCTCTTCAACCTGGGTCGCGAGGAAGTCCCGACGAGCGAAGACGTGGATTGTGACACCTAGAGAGACAAGAGAAGGCACTGACAGGTCACGAACCACCACCACCACCACCAACAACAACAACACATCACAGTTACACAGCTTCGTTCACGTCGGGAGGACATCCCAAGGCACTGGACAGTCGGGGATCCGCACCCGAGCCGGGGGTCGGGATTAGGAGGGGTTGGAGGACAGGGGTTGGGAGGGGGAACCGGTCGAAGAGTAGGGTCTTGAGACGGACCTTGAAGGAGGCGAGGCGAAGGGACAAAGCAGGCAGAATCAGGGGTCCGGCACTCAGTCTCACACTGTGAGTCATTAAGGTGGAAACACTTGCCCCATCCAACAAGCATTTGAGGAGCAGCCTTACTACAACAACAACTTGCATTTACACAGTGCCCCTCACGCAGGGTAGTGTCCCAGTGACAGTGGTGGAGCACGATGCTGAGCCGGTGGGAAGGGAGGGGGGGGGGGGAGGCGACCATAGACACGGTCGAAGAGAAAGTTCTTCAGGCGCAAGCTGAAGATGGGGAGGGAAGGGGCGAGGCGGAGGGATAGAGGGAGAACGTTCCAGAACTTCGCGGTGTAGTGGTTGAAAGCGCGGCCAGCAATGGCGGAGCGGAGGGCACGAGGGACAAGGCAGGAGGCCGGAGCTTCAAGTTTTGATGAACTGCACTTTGTTGCCCGGCCCAGAAGCCAATCACAAAAATATCCCAAATAAACAAATTACTGAAAGTTTCACATGTATGTTGACAGGGCTGAAGACACCACGGAACGGGTGCAAAACATTCTACAGGGGGAAGGGGAACATCCTGAAGCCAAGTCCATGATGGGATCCACGATGTCGGGGGAAAAAAAGGGCTGAGATCCTACAGGGAGAGTGTCAGAAGTCAGGGAACAAGCTAAAGAGTAGGACCTCAAAGGTGGTGATCTCTGGATTACTCCCAGTGCCGCGTGCAAGTGAGTAATAATAATAATAATCCTTTCATTTGATACAGCGCTTTTCACGTCTTCTAGACGTCTCAAAGCGCTTCACAGAATATGCTGTGATCAAAACAAACATGAATGTCTGGCTGGAGAAATGGTCTATTCACTTTGCAGACTATTCTGTGAAGCGCTTTGAGACGTCTGGAAGACATGATAAGCGCTATATCAAAGCGCTTCACAGAATTGATCGTATATTTTGTGCACATCCAATTGCGTAGAGCACTGTCCCATAAACAGTCATGGATTGACTGACAGCATTAATATTTTTTTTTGTTTTATTAAAAGGGATTATTACCCCCAGAAAAGCAATCCGCCAATTGACCAACAACTGGGTTCCTACTTACTGCGATGGAAACAGAGGCGAGTGGAGTAAGGAAATTGCCCAAGGTTTCTCCCTGCCCGGGAATCGAACCCGGGTCCTCTCGCTTGTGAGGCGAGCGCTCCAACCACTGCGCTACAGGACTCCCACCTTTGAACCTTGTTTCGTTAATCTTCGGCGGTTCACAGCTTTCGGATACGCGGTTACAGTTACAAACCTTTCTCATGATCTTCCGTCCATAGAACATCACCTTGTCGCGTTTTCGGAATCTGTACTTTGGCGATTCCTGAGGTTGAACCTCTGTGAGAAATAATAATAATAATAATAATAATAATCCTTGCATTTGATATAGCGCTTTTCACGTCGGGAGGACGTCCCAAAGCGCTTCACAGAACATACTGCAAAGTGAATTGACTGTATATTTGTGGGCGAACGCGGCAGCCAATTGCGCACAGCAATGTCCCACAAACAGTCGTAGATTGAAAATGACCGATTTATCATTGTTTTTGGTTTTTGAAGGGATTATTATTAGGCTCTGTGTGGAGTAAGGAAACTTGCCCAAGGTTTCGCCCTCTGCCTGGAATTGAACTCAGGTCTCTCACTTGCAAAGCGAGTGCTCTAACCACTGAGCTACAGGACTCCACGAAAAGCACATTGATCACCCGCCAATAAACAACAGCAGCAGCAGCTTGAGTTTATACAGCGGCCTTCACGCGGGGTAGTGTCCTGGAGCGCTCGACAGACCCCGAGCCACGGGGACAGGTGACCGTAAGCACGACCCAAAAGGAAGGATAGGCGGGATTTGAAAGTGGGGAGGGAGCGGGCAAGGCGGAGGGATTGAGGGAGAGTAGAGTCCCAGTAGTTAGGGGCGTAGCGCCTGAAGGCAATGCCACTGATGGTGGAGAGGTCGAGGGATGAACGGGAGGCAGCGGGTGGTGGATGGGTGGGTGGGGGGGTGTTTAAGCAGATCGGAGAGGTAGGGAGGTGCGAGGAGAGGTAAGGAGGTCCTGGATTGAGTGACCAAATTATTATTTATTTATGTATTTATTTTGAAGCCATTATTACCCTGAGAAAAGCGATCCGCCAATCGACTAATAATAATCCTTGCATTTTGATATAGCGCTTTTCACGTCAGGAGGACGTCCCAAAGCGCTTCACAGAACACACTGTAAAGTGAATTGACTGTATATTTGTGGGCGAACGCGGCAGCCAATTGCGCACAGCAATGTCCCACAAACAGTCGTAGATTGAAAATGACCAATTTAATTATTGTTTTTAGTTTTGGAGGGATTATTATTAGGCTCTGTGTGGAGTAAGGAAACTTGCCCAAGGTTTGGCCCTGACTGGAATTGAACTCAGGTCTCTCGCTTACAAAGCGAGTGCTCTAACCACTGAGCTACAGGACTAACAACCAGGTTTCTCCTTGTTGCTTGTTCCTTGTTGCTCGGCAAACGGAGGAGTGTGTGGAGTAAGGAAACTTTGCCCAACTTTTCGCCCTGATCCGCCCGGGAATCGAACCCAGGGTCCTCTCGCTTGCGAGGCGAGTGGTCTAACCTGAACTACAGGACTCCAGCGGGATATGATGGTCGGATCAGGTTTCTGACCTGCTCCACATCCCCCGTCCGGCCCCCACCGCCCCACCATCGTCAATTGGGCCTTCAGCCTCTCTGCCCCCACCCTCCCATCCAGTCCCTCTGCAATGACCCCTCCCTCGCCTCCCTCAAGGCTCGTCTCAAGATCTTCCTCTTCGACCACAGCTTCGGTCAACCCTCCTACCCTACCCTCCCTGCCCTCCACCTCTCCTGATCCCTACCCCCTGCTCGGATCAAAATCCCTGACTGTCCAGCGCCTTGGGGTGTCCTCCTGACGTGAAAGGCGCTGTGTAAGGGTCATTTGTTGTTGTTGTTGTTGTTGTTGTTTCTGTGTCGGAACAGACTCGGATTCTATCGACGCTGACTTACTTCGCTGTTGAAACCTTCTGTATACGATGAGAATGATCAGGGCAATCAGCAGCACGGTGACAGCAGCACCGATTAGTATTCCCACCATCTGCAACAGATCCGCAAAGGAACGGGGGCTTTAGTGTTTCAATAAAGATAGGACACATGAGGTGACGTACAAATGAAATCAAATCAGCGCTTTCAAGACTAGCAGTTTTACTACAATAACCCCATTCCCTGCTCTCTCTCTCTCTCTCTCTCTCCCCATCGTCTGTGCTGGGGCTCGCTCCCCCACTGGAGCTCTCTACTCTACTCTAACCCCATTCCCTGCTCTCTCTCTCTCCCTATCGTGTCTGTGCTGGGGCTCGCTCCCCCACTGGAGCTCTCTACTCTAACCCCATTCCCTGCGCTCTCTCTCTCTCTCTCTCTCTATCTCCGTCGTGTCTGTGCTGGGGCTCACTCCCTCACTGCAGCTCTCTACTCTAATCCCATTCTCTGCTCTCTGGCTACACGTTTACCCAAGGATTTTATCCGATGCTTGTTACACGCTTTGTGTGGTCACACGAAGAATGAAACCGCACACAGGATAGCGCCTGCCCCGACTCCACACACAGCGAAACAAGGCGCTCAGCGTGTTTCTCGCACAGTGATCACGTACCATGGTTGTTTGTAGCTGCACCTCCACAGCTGTGTGGAATTTTGTCAACGTGCCGTCGCATTCATGCTGCAAAGAGAGATGGAAACGATAATAATATTAGTAATAATCCCTGCATTTGATATGGCGCCTTATCACGTCGTCGGGTTGTCTCAAAACACGTCACAGAACATGCTGCAGAGTGGACGTGACTGTATTTTCTGGGCGAAACGCAGCTGCCTGTTGCGCACAGCAGTGTCCCACAAACAGCGGTGGATTTTTGTTTCTTTGAGGGATTATTACCCCCGTAAAGCGAACCATCGACTGCCTTAAATGCAAGGATTATTGTCATTACATCTGTCCGACTGACAACCGACTGACTCACTGCGAGGTAAGCAGAGACGTGCGGAGTAAGGAAACCTCCCCCGAAGTTTCGAAGCAAGCGTGCTAACCAATGCTCCATATTGTTGCATCAACGACAACGGTTCGCAAGAGAAAACTAACGGTGGGGAGAGCGTTGGCCATTTCAGCAAGTCCTACGCGGCACCCGGGAAGAAACGCAAGCCACGGGGGGCCCAGGAGAACGCAAGTTCTACCCATCCCAGTTGGAAAGTGATCCACCAACCGACCAGGTTCCAATTTATTGCGAGGTAGACAGCGATGTGTGGGATGGATGTGAGCAAACTTGCCTGTGGTTTTGCACACCTGCCTGGAATCGGATGAAATGCCACGGTGTCACAGGTATTGCGCAAATCTTTGAAATAACCGTGAAGTCTGAATCACCAGGCGGCTTTGATTCAACTTTGGTCTCAGCGATAGAGAAAGTAATCTTGCAGATTAGATAGGCAAGCCTTGCAATACAAACAACACTCAATAGCTGCCCAACATACATACAACACGTACACACACACACATACTCAACACACACTCACTCAACGCACACACATACTCAATACGCTGATACTCAACAACAACAACTTGGATTTATATAGCGCCCTCCACTCCGGATGGCGTCTCAGAGCGCATCGCAGTAACGGATCCCGGGGCCGAGGGTGGTGGGGGGGGGGTGGTGGGGGGAGGTGACCGAAGGCGCGGTCGAAAAGTAAGGTCTTCGGCAGAGACCTGAAAATGGGAAGGGAGGGAACGAGACGAAGGGAGCGAGGAAGGGAGTTCCAGAGCCTCGGGGCATAGCGGCTGAAGGCACGGCCGCCGAGGGTGGAGCGGAGGACTCGGGGGACGAGGAGGAGGCCACACCTGGAGGAACGAAGGCAACGGGGGACTGTTTTGAGGAGAGAGGAGGTCAGAAAGTTAAGGGGGGGGGGGTGCAGAGGAGTGGAGGGACTTGAATACAAGGTTGAGGATCTTGAGTGGATCCTCTCTGGGACGGGCAGCCGGTGCAGTCTGGCCGGGACTGGGGGGATCGGGGAGCGGAGTACGGTGCGGGTGAGAACGCGGGCGGCGGAGTTCTGAATGATTTGGATTTTATGGGCGGTAGTGGATGGGAGGCGCCGGTCTCAAGGATTATTATTACAGTGATAGGAAGATTGTTGGAATGGAATTCACACTATCCCGGCTTCTTGCTTATCTTTCCGGAAAGTATTAAGCTCAGGTTGGCAGGAGCCAAGGCTTGGGGACGGCAGAGTGCTTCTCCCTCCTGGTGTCCTGGCCAACAATCTCCTTAAAATAACATTGCTGGACATCTATTTTATATGTAGCGTACTGGTTAGTGTGCTTGGGTTGCCAGCGAGAGACCTGGGTTCGATTCCTGGCAGTGGGTGGTGGAAGAAAGGACTTTAGGGTTGTGTTTAGCCTCCGAGATGACGTTGGAGTAGAAGGCCATTTTTGCACGTGGCGGGATCCGAGACGAGCACGCGGAGAAACGCACTCAACTGCACACAATACGCAAACATGCGCGCTCACTGAACACACACCGAGCAGACACCACACGCACGCACGCAGAGGAAGCCTCCGGGAAAGGTGAATATTTTACGACTCAGTCTGCGTGAAGTTCACGTCAGCCCACGAGAACTCAGCGCAACGTTACGCCATTCGGCGTCGGAGGCCGAGCGTCGTACGTTCCTGCGGTTTCTAACTCCAAATTCCAACACCAACACACGAAATAGAAGCAAGTCAATGTGTGCGTGCGCGTGCGTGTTGCATATAATTAGAATCATAGAATCAAGGAATATTACAGCACGGAAGGAGGCCATTTGGGCCATCGAGCCTGTGGCGGCTCTTTGGATGAGCTATCTAACCAGTCCCACTCCCCTACTCTTTCCCCCCCTTCCCCCCCCGTCCCCTTGCAATTTTTTTTTCCCTTTTCAAGTACCTATCCAATTCCCCGTTTGAAAACTGCCGTTGATCCTGTGGCCACCAGCCTTTCAGGCAGTGCCATCCAGGTGAAGGGGCGCCATGTAAATGCAAGTTGTTAGAAATGCAAGTTGCCACTCGTTGTTGGCGTTGGAATCTATTTTGTGGTGTTGGCAAAGTTCCCGGAGAAAACACTCGGAAGAAGCCGGAAAGCAAAAACGCCTTGAATACTACTTGCTATTCAGCTTGAGCTCCTCTCCAACAGTCCGGTACCTTGTCTCCCTCTTGCATCTCGCAAGCCCCCATGCTCTCAGCTGTCTCTCTTAGATCCTCCCGCAGGACTGACAACGCTCGCTGCGTCAGCACCCGAGAGCGGCGAGCGAAAGAAACAAACATAAAGTAATTTGCATTTCATTTTTAGTCCTCATCCCTAACGCTCTATACTTCTACTCTAATACTTGTGCTCTACCAGTCGTCCCAGTACTGTATGATAATAGTACTCATCCTCGCATTTGATGTTGGGGCCTTATCACGTCGTTGAGACATCTCAAAGCGCTTCACACAATATATTGTAAAGTGGAGTGACTGTTCGTTTTGTAGGCAAAATGCGGCAGCCAATTATGCACAGCGGTGTCCCACAAACGGTCGTGGATTGAGTGACCAGGGATTATTGAGGGATTATTACCCCAGGAAAGCAATCCGCCAATCGACTAACAACCGGGTCCTGCTAGGTCAGCAGAGGTGTGTGGAGTAAGGAAACTTGCCCAATGTTTTGCCCTGCCAGGAATCGAACCCGGGTCTCTCGCTGGCAACCCAAGCACACTAACCGGTACTCTCCATATAAAATAGATGTCCGGCAGCATTCCTATCCTGGCCAACAATGTCATTTTAAGGAGATTGTTGGCCAGGACACCAGGAGAGAGAAACGCTCTGGGGTACCCAAGCCTTGGCTCTTGCCAACCTGCGCTTAATAATAATAATAATCCTTGCATTTGATATAGCGCTTTTCACGTCGGGAGGACGTTCCCAAAGCGCTTCACAGAACACACTGTAAAGTGAATTGACTGTATATTTGTGGGCGAACGCGGCAGCCAATTGCGCACAGCAATGTCTCACAAACAGTCGTGGATTGAAGTGACCTCTTTATTATTATTATGCTTTTTTTGAAGGAATTATGACCCCAGGAAAAGCGACCCGATAATCGACTAACACCCGGGCTCCTACTTACTGCCAGGCAAACAAAGATGTGTGGAGTCGGGAAACTTGCCCAACATTTCGTCCCCGCCGCGAATCGAACCCAGGTCCGCTCACAAGAAATAGGAGCAGGAGTAGGCCATTCAGCCCCTCGAGCCTGCCCCGCCATTTAATAAGATCATGGCTGATCTTCTAACCTAACTCCACTTACCCGCCCGGCCACGAGCCCAGCAATAAAGTGGAAACTGTTAACTCGCTTCCTGATCTTGCACAAGGCAAGGACGTAGATAAGAAACCGGTTCAGAGCAGCGAAATCATTATGGCACACATAGCAACTTGTAACTGTACTGCGCAAGAACCTCAGGCCCCATTTACACCTGGATTTATCTGAATATTTCTCCTGAATGAAACGCCAGGACGTCTTTGAGAGGAAAGAACAGTACTTGCATTCGATATCCGCGCCTTTACCGCGTCTCACGGCAGTTCACGAGCTGTGACTGTGAATGTAGTGATCGTGTATTTTGCTGGCCTGTGCAACGGCCAGTTTGCAGACATCAATAATAATAACCCTTGCATTTGATACGGAGCCTTATCGCGTCTTTGAGACGTCTCAAAGCTTCACGGAACATACTGTGAAGTGGATTGACGGGTGTATTTGTTTTGATGGGCGAAGTGAATGAAGCGAGGGACCGATTTTGTTTGGGGGGGACTGTTGCCCAGGACACCAGGAGGGACAGAGAAAATCCCTTCTGATCACGAAAAGCGCCTCGTACGAAGGTCAGGACAGGAGGAGGCCCATTAGCCCATCAAGCCTGGGCTGGCGTTAACTCCTCCAGTGGAGCCGTCTGTTCCGATCCCAATTCCCTGCTCCATCCCCATATTTAACATTCTTGAAAACCTCTTAGAACAATATATCTCGTCTTAAACTTCTCGGTTCAAGCAAACTGAACCCTGAGGTTGATCTTATCTTCATATCTACCAGGAAGGGGAAATGATGTTGATCCTATCTTCAGTTCTACAAAGAACGGGAAGCTTAGTCAAGTTTACTGGACTTGAGATATTAAGTAATTGCGAACTGCAGTACATGTGGCAAATAAAAACCGCAAATGACTATACTTTTAAGGGCTTTGATGTAAAACAGATCTCCCATTTAACAACATCATAATAATAATCTGGATTTCACTCGGCATCTTAACATGTCGCTGAGGAGTCTCAAAGCACTTCACAGAATACACTGTAAAGTGAATTAACTGTGTGTTTTGTGGGTGAAACGCGGCAGCCAATCGCGCACAGCAGCGTCCCCACAAACAGTCGTGGATTGAGCGACCAAGTTCTTATTAGTTTTTGAAGGAATTATAGCGAATAGCGATCCACCAATTGACTAATAACCGGGTTCCTACTTACTGTGAGGTCAAGCGGTGTGTGGAGTAAGGAAACTTGCCCAAGGTTTCGCTCCGACCCGCCCGGGAATCAAACTTCCTCTCGCTGAAGATAAAGCTGATAAGACTTATCACGAAAATAACAGGCCTCGTAACGCGAAACAGTTACAGATGAAAGTCACTGGGTGGGGGTAGGGAATCCTCCCCCTCAGCTCCTGTTAATGCCGCAAGCCAAAGCCCTAACGGGGAGGGCGATCCGAGCCGGACAAGCAGCGGGAACGCCTGGCCAGACAGGGCTCTCAATGGAAACACGGTGTGGTTTTGGCTGGTTAGGCTCCTGGCTCTCCCCCACAAGCCTTGGCTCTTGCCAACCTGCGCCTAATACTGTCCGGAATTAGGTAAGGGAGGGAGAGAGAGAGAGAGAGAGAGAGAGAGAGCATTCCATTCCAACAATCTATCTCGGAGATTGTGTAGGTGAGATCCATGGAACTCCAGTTGGGTTTGGACACGCTTAACAACAACAAGATTCCATTTATAAAGCGCCTTTCACGTCAGGAGGACGTCCCAAGGCGCTGCACAGTTGGGTCATGACCCGAGCAGGGGGGAAAATGGTCAGGGTGAGGGGAGGGAAGGGAGGGAGCGAGAGGGGGAAGAGAGTCGAGAGGGGAGCTGAAGGCACGGTCAAAGAGAACAACGGCGATGGGGTTTAGCGTGCGTCAAGAGACCCGGTTGGCCCAAACCAAAACGTGCCCAATTCTCTGGCTCCAGCTGATCCTCTTCGATAAGCATTTGTGCCGTGACGAGGCGCTGCATCGAATGCGAGGATTGTTATTCTTAACATTGCTGCTGCGAATTGGAACCTTTCAAAGGCCACCGTTGAGTTGGTGGAGAAAAGCCGTCCCGCGTCCAGATCTGCGCCCAACCGAGACGGTGGAATTCACATCTCAGCGGCGCCGACACACGTTGCTTTGTGACGCTGACACTCCCAGGTTTCGAGGCTCGATGTTTTGTACAATGGGAGCTCAGTCACTGCGAGTGAGATCGAGCCAAGCAAAGCCTCGAGGGAATAATACATTCCACTTATTTTCTCATTTACTCCTCCCATTCAATCCCTCAGTCACACCACCCCACTCAAGTCGTTTCTATTCATGTCACTGCTTCCAATTCAATCCCCGGGCGGGGCGAAACCTCAGACGCGTTTCCTTACCACGCGCGCACGCCGCCGCGTACCCGGCAGTAAGTAGGAACCCGCTGGTTAGTCGGTTGGCGGCTCGCTTTCTGCGGGTAATAATCCCTCCCCAAAATAATCTGATCCCTCAATCCGCGGCTGTTTTGGGGACGCTGCCGCACGCGCGCGCTTGGCTCTGCCGCGTTTCGCCCACGGTCGCTGCGCTTGGCAGCGCGGGCATGCGAAGCGCTTCGAGACGCCCCACAGGCGCGATAAGGCGGCTTTATCGAACGCAAGGATCATTTATTGTTAACCTTGAAAGATAGACCAGTCGTTCAGCACAGAGAGATCAAAAGATGGGTTTGGATGAAGAAGGCCCTTCGGCCCATTTTTGACCTTACCTTTTCTTCCAGAACACCCACTGTACCCCCCATTACAGCACTGACAATAACCCTCGCATTTAACCCAGCGTCTTCGAGACGTTTCAAAGCGCTTCACAGGATACACTTTGACTGTGCACTTTTGGGGCGA
This sequence comes from Callorhinchus milii, assembly GCF_018977255.1. Taxonomy (NCBI): domain Eukaryota; kingdom Metazoa; phylum Chordata; class Chondrichthyes; order Chimaeriformes; family Callorhinchidae; genus Callorhinchus; species Callorhinchus milii. The sequence continues at coordinate 1,569,957 of NW_024704770.1, forward strand.
AACACAGGAGCCAATTGCGCACAGCAGTGTCCCCTCCCACAAACACTCGGGGACTGAGCGACTGCATTACTAAGTTATTTTTCATTTATTTTTTGTAGGGATTATTTCCTCCTGAAGGCGATCAGTCAAACGTGACTGACGGGTTCTTACTGACTGCTCGGTAATCAGAGGTGTGTCGAGTCAGGGAATTTGCCTAAGGTTTCACGCTGCCGGGGAATAGAACCCGGAATCCTCAACCAAACCTATTTGTCACGACTATATCGCCCTAATTTTTGCGAATCCCATTTTCTGTTTTGCTCCGTCCCCCAATAATAATAATAGTAATAATCCCCGCGTTGGATACAGCGCCTTATCGCGTCGTCGAGGCATCTCAAAGCGCTTCACGCGATACGCTGCAGAGTGAGTTGACGGTATATTTTGTGGGCGAAACGCGGTGACGCTCTTTAATATTTTTACTGACCAACTTATTCTTACCTGCGAGCGAGAGCTGCGTGCCTGAGACCAATTGTAGGACGGGTATAAATAATAATAATAATAATAATAATAATTCTGGCATTTGATATAGCGCTTTTCACGTCTTCTCAATAAAGTGTGGCGACTGTACCCTGTACATGAACGCGGCAGGGGATTTGCACGCAGCGACGACCCGCAAACCCCATGGAATTAAGTGATCATTTTGGGCAGGGCTCCGGGAGAGAGAGAGAGAGACAGAGAGAGGAACTGCCTTCTCGTTGTGAATGGCGCCGCGGGACTTTTGACCTACGCCGGAACATTAATCCAGGGAACTCCCGAGAGTTACCCAATTCCAGGAAAGTATGAGGTGCGAGTTGGCAGGAGACAATAACGACAACAAGTTACACTTACGGAGCGCCTTTCGCGTCGGGGGGACGTCCCAGGGCGCTGGACCCGTCGGGGGTCGGGACCCGAGCGTGGGCGAGGGGTGGGGTAGGGGGTGGGGGAAGGCGGAGAGGTGGGGAGGGCGACCGAAGGCACGATCGCAGGGAAGGAGGCGAGTGGGGGGTGTGGGGGGGGGGGGAGCGAGGCCAAGGGACCGCGGGATGGGGTTCCAGCTTGGACCACCCTTACCCGTTTAGGGCTTCGGCTTGGAGGGTAACCAGGAGCCGGGTGGTAAGATCCCCTCGCCCGCCAGCGACTGGTCCTGCCTGGGCTGGGCTGCGATCGGCTGGCAGGTGTCATGGCTGAGATGAGCTATCCAAGGAACCCCCCCCGTCCCCCGTCCCCCCCCGTCCCCCAGCCCGGTGACGGATTAGATAGCGAGTAGTTTGATTGCGGACGCGGAGGCAAACGCAGGTGCAGTTCATCGTTGAACCAGATCAACATTTCCAACCATGATCGCTGCAAAAACCGCGTCAAGTCCACCCGATCTGACGCCATCCACCCATCGCTACGCCGGACCCGCGGTTTGCAATCCACGCAGAGCCCCAATGAGAATCCCTCCAAAACCGGAAACAATAATAAATCGGTCATTTTCAACCCGCGACCGTCTGCGGGACGTCGCTGTGCGCAGTCGGCCGCCGCCGCGTTCGCCCACAAATATACAGTCGATTCACTTTACAGTGTGTTCTGTGAAGCGCTTCGGGACGTCCTCCCGACGTGAAAAGCGCTGTATCAAATGCGAGGATTATTATTATTATTATTATAATAACACTGAATGAAAGGCATTCCCAGCTCCAGCGTTACAAGGAAAACCCTCACTCTCTGCACGCACTCCCTCTCACACACACACACACACACCTCTCGCTCTCTCACACACTCCCTCTCACACACACCCTCTCACTCTCTCACACACTCCCTCTCACACACACACCCCTCTCACACACACACACACACCTCTCGCTCTCTCACACACTCCCGCTCACACACACCCTCTCGCTCTCTCACACACTCCCTCACACACTCACCCTCTCGCTCTCTCACGCACCTCTCACTCACACACCCTCTCGCTCTCTCACACACACACCTCGCACACACACACCCTCTCACTCTCTCACACACCCCTCTCACTCACACACCCTCTCGCTCTCTCACACACACCTCTCACACACACACACACACACATCTCTCCCTCTCCCACACGTTCTCTCACACACACACTCTCCCTCGCGCTCTCACATACACACACTTTCACTCTCACACACATCCCTCTCCCTCTCACACAAACACCACTCTCTCACCCACACACACCTCTCACGCACACACACACAATCTCGCTCTCTAACACACTCTCTTACACACACACACCTCTCCCTCTCACACACTCACTCTCTTACACAAACATCACACACACGCACACACACACACTTCTTACACATACCTCTCCCACACATTCTCTTACGCGCACCAGCCTCGCGCACACACTCTCGCTCTCTTACACACACGCGCACCTCTCACACACACTCTCGCTCTCTTACACACACACACACACCTCTCTCTCACACACACACTCTCGCTCTCTTACACACACACACACACCTCTCTCACACACACACACACTCTCGCTCCCTTACACACACACACACCTCTCTCTCACACACACACACACTCGCTCTCTTACACACACACACACCTCTCTCACACACACACACTCTCGCTCTTACACACACACACCTCTCTCACACACACACACACTCTCGCTCTCTTACACACACCTCTCTCACACACACACACACATTCTCGCTCTCTTACACACACACACCTCTCTCACACACACACACTCTCGCTCTTACACACACACACCTCTCTCACACACACACACACACTCTCGCTCTCTTACACACACCTCTCTCACACACACACACACATTCTCGCTCTCTTACACACACACACACCTCTCTCACACACACACACACTCGCTCTCTTACACACACCTCTCTCACACACACACACACTCGCTCTCTTACACACACCTCTCACACACACACACACACACTCTCGCTCTCTTACACACACACACCTCTCTCACACGCACACACACTCTCGCTCTCTTACACACACACACCTCTCTCACACGCACACACTTGCTGTCTCTTACACACATACCTCTCCCTCTCACACACACACACACGCACACTTGCTCTCTCTTACACACACAGCTCTCTCTTACACACACACACACACATGCACACACGCACACTTGCTCTCCCTTACACACACAGCTCTCTCTTACACACACACACACGCGCGCACACTTGCTCTCTCTTGCGCACACATCTCTCCCTCTCCCTCTCTCTCTCACATACACACGAACCTTTACCGTAGCGAATTAAACTGACGAAACGGCCCGACCTGCACCTGGGATCGCCGCCCGATAGCGGTGCTGTTCCCGAGCCACGGACTGATTCCACCCCCTCCCCCCCCGCGCAGTCATCGTTTCACGAGGGAGGGAGGGATGGAGGGAGGGAGGGAGGGAGGGAGGAGCTCCGGCTGATTTCTCCGCTCCTCTGCTCACCGCCAACCCGCAATATTAACGCTAAAACCATGACACCAGCATTGAGACCGCGACCTCAAAGCCCCTCCGTTGCCTCGCTCCTCCCTAACCTCCGGGACCCGCTAACCCCACATCAACCTGTCCGCTGCCCCCCCCCCCCCCCCCGCTCAGTGGGCTATTATTATTATAATTATATTATAATTATTATTATTATTACATCCACCGCATTCCCCTCGTCTACTCCTTCTTGTTACCCCTTCGAAGAGTTCAATGAGGTTGGTCGAGCCCGACCGTCCGGTTTGAAATTCCTTCCGCTCGTGGGAACGCACACCCCGACGTATTCTCATCGCCGAGTCCCCGTCGGTGGGGCCGCCTCAAAGCGCTTCGCGGGGTTTTACTGCCGAGCGAAGCGACTGCGCGTGCTTGCAGGCAGACGCGGCAGCACGATCGGTGCAACGCGACGACCGTCCCCCCCCCCCCCAGGCGGCCGCGAAGTTAGCGGCCGATTTTATTCGGGGGGGGAATCGTCGGCCAGGAAACCGAGAGACAGAGAGAGAGAGAGAGAGAGAGAAAATCCCTCCAAAACCAAAAACAATAATAAAATCGGTCATTTTCAATCCGCGACTGTTTGTGGGACATTGCTGTGCGCAATCGGCCGCCGCGTTCGCCCACAAATATAGTCAATTCACTTTACAGTGTGTTCTGCGAAGCGCTTCGGGACGTCCTCCCGACGTGAAAAGCGCTCTATCAAATGCGAGGATTATTATTATTATTATTATTAAGAGATTTTTGGGGTGTGGTGGGGGTGGGGGGGGGTCAGAGCCTGGTGGCGGTTGGTGGTGGTGGTGGGTGGGGGGTGAGGGCATAAGTTAAAATACTGTATAATAATAATAATACCAAATCTTTGGGCTACAAACGTACACAATAATATTAATTGTGATGTACACTTATAGCCCAAAAGTTATTTTTTTTTACTCCCCCCCCCCCACCCCCAAAAAAAAATATTTTTGTTGCTGCAACCACCACAAAATGATGTGCGTCGGGGGCGCCTTTCGGGCCGGAGGGACGTCCCACAGCAGAAACATGTTAAGCATTGAGGCAAATAATAATAATAGGTTTAAACAGCTCTTGGGCTGCAAACATACATCATAATCATCATTGTAGCCCAAAGCCGCCCAAACAGGAGCGCAAAAGTAGCCCAACGCCGGGGCCCGGTCCCCAAACCGCCCGGTTGGGCGTGAAACCCGCCCAAACGGGCGGGAGAACCGCCCAATCGCCGTTACGTCCCGCCCGATTGCCGCGAAACCCGCCCAATCCGCCCGCAATGGTCGCCAGGTTCTCCCACCGAATCCCCGGCCTCACGTACCTGAGTTACCGGCGTCCCCCCCCCCCCGCCGCCGCCGCCGCCGTCTGGACCCGAGTCCCCTCACCACCGACCTCCCGTCTCCGGCCGCCGCCTCACACAGCCCACCGGAAGCGGCGCGCTGTCTGACCCCTCCCCTTCCTCCCCTGACCGCCAATCACAGCGCGGGTGAGGGGCGGGACTTGTGCGTGGGGGCGGGGCAGGCAGGAGGCTTTGATTGACAGCTCCCGGGCCACGCGGGTGATTGACAGCAGAGCGATGCAGCGAGTCTGTGCAGGTTGCAACGCAGCTGCAACAGAGCGATGCAGCGAGTCTGTGCAGGTTGCAACTCAACTGCAACACAGCGATGCAGCGAGTCTGTGCAGGGCTGCCAACCCAACTCAACTGCAACAGAGTGATGCAGCAAATCTGTGCAGGTTGCAGCTCAACTGCAACACAACGATGCAGTGAGTCTGTGCGGGGCTGCCAACCCTACTGCAACTGCAACTGAGCGATGCAGTGAGTCTGTGCAGGTTGCAACTCAACTGCAACACAGCAATGCAGCGAGTCTGTGCAGGGCGGCCAACCGAACTGCAACAGAGCGATGCAGCGAGTCTGTGCAGGGCTGCCAACCCAACTGCAACTGCAACAGAGCGATGCAGCGAGTCTGTGCAGGGCTGCCAACCCAACTGCAACTGCAGCAGAGCGATGTAGGTTTTTTTTCCGACACACGAAGAATAACGGTCTTGTGGAAAGAATCGGCAGAGAAGGCACTCGAAGCAAACCAACAACTTGCATTTACATATAGTGTCCTTCTGGCTGGATGGCGTCTCGGAGCGCTTAAGCAGATATAATAACAATAATAATAATCCTTACATTTGATACAGTGCCTTATCACGTCGTCGAGACGTCTCAAAGCGCTTCACAGAATATACTGTAAAATGAATTGACTGCATATTTGGGCAAATGGCAGCAGCCAACTGCGCACAGCAGCGTTCCCATAAACAGCCGTGGATTGAAGTGACCAATTTATTATTGTTTTCTTTCTTGAGGGATTATTATCAGGCGCGTGTGCGGAGTAAGGAAACTTGCCCGAGGTTTCTCCCTGCCGGGAATCGAACCCGGGTCTCTCGCTTGTAAGGTGAGCGCTCTAACCGCTGAGCTACAGGACTCCACCTTGAAACCGCTCCCAGTCCCCCCCCAAAAAAACGATAGTTTAAATCCGAGAAATGAGTCCGTTTTCATTCTTTTTAATTGCAGGATTGGACAAGTGCACACGATTGCATTATTTGAATGTTTCCTCGATTGTGACGTTGGACAGGACGCATCATCAGAGACTGAAATAAAGTATGTTATCGCAAGAAGTTCGCATGACTGAAAAATCAACGTCAAAACATCTGGCTTGATTGTAGGTGAAGCAGTGATTCATACGTCACTGTAATAATAATAACCCTCGCATTTGATAACAGCGCCTTATCGCGTCTTCGAGACGTCTCAAAGATTATATTGCAAAGTGAATTGACTGTATACTTTGCGGGCGAAACACGGTGCGCAGCGGCGTCCCCACAAACAGTCGTGGATGAAGCGACCAAATTATTATTAATATTATTTATTTATTTTGAAGGGATGGCTACCCGCAGAAAAGTTGGTTCCCATTTTGCCACTATAAATTGCCGCATTTTGTCCTCAAATACAGTCAATTCACTTTACAGTATATTCTGTGAAGCGCTTTGAGACGTCTCGAAGACATGAAAGCGCTATATCGAATGCGAGGATTATCATTATATGTCCGCAATTAAGATCAAATCAAAGTTTCAAACAAAGAAAGTTTTTTTTTACAAACAAAAGTGTACAAACTGCTCGGGTTATATATTGCACAAGTATAGGAGGTCCAGAAGAAAACAACCGCAAAATGCACTGACCTTCTCCTGCAATAGTAATATAGCTCGATACGAAAAAAAAGCCCCACCGCACATACCCACAGTTCCCCACCAGGGAAACACGATTCGTATTAAAGGTTCTGACAAAAGCTCATCAACCTGAAATGTTGACTCACTTTCTTTCCTCTCTCCATAGACGCTGCCTGACCCGCTGAGCCTTCCCAGCGACTGCTTGTTTATATTTCAGATTTCCAGCATCCGCAGTATTTTGCTTTGTGCCTTTATCCCATCGAAGAGAGTGCGGAGCAGACGAACTGATAAGCCCATTTGGAGAGAAGCATTAGTGCAGACTTGATGGGCTGTCACTGTACTGAAACGTTCTAGGATTCGGTGAAACTATCTCCTGTGCGGGGAGGTAGGTGGCGTTTCTGTCCTCGCTGAAACCAATTGAACCCCATTCAATCCTTTCTTCCTGTGCATTCCGCGTCTCTCTCTCTCTCTCTCTCTCTCATCAGTCATTCTTTTAAGCTTGTCATCAACCAACCCACCCATCCACCATTTTCAATCGATCAATCAGCAGCAACTTATGATTAAACATTTCGATTTGGATCAGTAATAGACGCATTTACATATTATTATATATATTATATATCATACTCACTGCTAGGCCCATATAAACCCCGATCATTTCTGCTTTAGCGAATATAATACATAAAATTGCCCAATTATTCTCATTGACGCGCTTGTGGAAAAATCTATTAGACGTGCTGTTCTGAGGTAGGATTGAAGAGTCCAGGTTACTTATTGCTCTCTGTGAGGAAGGTCCAAATGAGTTTGTTGACCACTTCAGGCTGATCCTGTTGGACCCAGTGACTGGCGCCAGGCACGACCTTAAGTCGAAATGTGTTCTGTACGTACTGCTCCATGAACTCAGTCATCCCCACCTCCAGGGCTCCATCTTTCTCTCCCCAGATGACCAGGGTGGGCGCCAACACATTGTGGCACTTGGCAGGGACGTTGCTGCAATTGGGAGAGAGGGAAAAGGGGAAAAAGAAGGCAAAAAGATGATGAACGAGAGGCAGATGTGTGGAGTGGAGTCCTGTAGCATAGTGCTGAGCACTCTCGCTCGAGCGAGAGGACCTGGATTTGATTCCCGATCATAGAATCGTATCATACAACACAGAATGAGGCCATTCGGCCCATCGTGTCTACGCTGGGTCTTTGTAAAGAGTCATCCAAATCAACCCCACTCTCCCCCGCGCTCTCCCCATAGCCCTGCAAACTTGTCCTCCCCAAATAATTATCTGCTTCTCTATTAAAAGTTGTTATCGAATCAGTTCCCACCGGCCTTTCAGGCAATGCATTCCAGATCCCAACAACTCGCGGTGTGAAAACATTTCTCCTCACCTCCTCTCTGTTTCTTTTAACCACTATTTTAAATCGGTGTCCTCGGGTTACCGACCCGCCCGCCAGTGGGAATAGTTTCTCCTTGAATTCCCTCATCATTTTGAAAACTTCTATTAAGTCTCCTCTTAACCTTCTCTGGTCCAAGGAGAATAATCCCGGCTTCTCTCGCCTCTCCTAATAACTGAAGTCCCTCATTCCTGGTACTATCCTGGTACATCTCCTTTGTACCCTCTCCAATGCCTTGACATCCTCCTAAAGTGCGGTGCCCAGAACTGAACACAGTCTCGAGCTGAGGCCTAACCAGTGATTTATAAAGATTTTTTAACAGCTTTATCTCCCTGTTCGGCCACCTTCAAAGATTTACTTGTATGAACCTCCAGGTCTCTCTGTTCCTTCACCCCCTTTAAGATTGTACCATCAGCTCATATCGCCTCTCCTCATTCTTCCTCTCAAAATGAATCACTTCGCATTTTTCCACATTAAACTTCATCTGCCACGTGTCGGCCCATTTTACCAGTCTGCCTATGTCCTCTTGCAGTCTGATACTGTCCTCCTCACTACTTATTGCTCAGTAAACAGAAGCGCGTGGGATAAGGAAACTTCCCTAAGGTTTCAAAGACAGACAGGCGGGCAGGCAGACAGCTGACACTGAGGTCTCACATTTCCACACCAAATGGCCCCGGCTTCCCAGTCACAGAGCACGGATCAGATCATGAGCAGCAGTACTCTAAGTCACGGTTAATAAGTAAAAAGATTCGCACCCATAGACGCACACCAGAAACTGGTGACACACCAGAAACTGAGCTAAGCAGTGACGAGCAGTTCAACAGTAATGCAACAGATCGCATATCGGAACATCGGAACAGGATGAGACCATTCAGCCCCTCGAGCCTGTTCTGCCGTTCTATTAGATTATTCTATTAGATCACCTCAACTCTAATTACCTGCCTTTGCACCATATCCCTTGATAGCTTGACCTACAACAACAAGATTACACTTGTATAGCGCCTTTCACGTTGGGAGGATGTCCCGATAGCTTGACCTTACAACAACGAGGGCGAAACGTTGGGCAAGTTTCCGTACTCCACAGGCCCTGTTTACCTCTCAGTAAGTAGGAACCCGGTTGTTAAGGCGAGTGGCGGATTGCTTTTCCGAGGATAACAATTCCTTCAAAGAATATTAATAATTTGCTCCCTCAATCCATGACTGTTTGTGGGACACTTCTGCTACGTTTCGCCCTCAAAATACACAGTCAATTCACTTTACAGTATACTCTGTGAAGCGCTTTGAGACGTCTGGAAGACGTGATAAAGCGCTACATCGAATGCAAGGATTATTACTATATTATTGTTGTTATATTATCTACCAATCTCCGTCTTGACAAGGTGAATGGATCCAGCCATGAGACACAGCCTTTTGTGGAATATCGTCATCATATCAGCTGGAAAGTTGGAGGACGAGAAAGAATCGTCTTGACATTAAGTCAAATCAGCAAAACATTAATACAGTAATGTATTCTTCTGTCTAACAGGAGCTCCAGCGTTACTGTAGCTCATCGAGAGGCTCTAGTGGCACGAGTGGGTACTGTAGTAATAATAATAATAGTAATAATAATCCTTCCATTTGCTGCAGCGCCTTATCCCATTGTTGAGACGTCTCAAAGCGCTTCACAGAAAACGCTGTAAAGTGGTTTGACTGTGTATTTTGTGGGCGAATCACGGCAGCCAATTGCGCGCAGCAGCGTCCCACAAAGTCGTCGATTGAGTGACCGATTCATTACTCTTTTTCGAAGGGATTATTACCCCGGGGATCCGCCAATCGACTAACAGCCAGGTCTTCCTACTTACTGCCGGGTAAACAGAGGCGAGTGGAGTAAGGAAACTCGCCCAGTGTGTGGCCCTGCCCAGGAACTGAACCCAGGTCTCTCGCTTGCGAGGTTTGGACTTTGTCGTCGAGATTACAATACAACTCTCCTCTCATAAAAATACCAAGAACTCCGAGGCTGAGGGGGAAACATATGGCGTTAACCTTTCACGGAGATCAAAGCAGCTCCTAAAACTGCTTTGGCCTAGAAACAATTTCCAACCTGTGAAGTCCTGCTTAGTGGTCAGAGCCCTCGCCTCGCAAGCGAGAGGACCCGGGTTCGATTCCCGGGCGGGTCGGGGCGAAACCTTAGGCAAGTTTCCTCACTCCACACACGCGCACACCTCTGTTTACCCAGCAGTAAGTAGGAACCCGGTTGTTAGTCGAATGGCGAATCCCTTTTCCGGGGAAAATAATCCCTTCAAAAAAAGTAAATAATAATTGGGTCACCCAATCCATGACTGTTTGTACAGTCACTACACTTTACAGTATATTCCGTGAAGCGTTTGGAGGCATCTCGGAGACGTGATAAGGCGCTGCGTCAAGTGCAAGGATTATATTACTATTATTAACATTTCACGAAGATCAAAGCAGCTCCTAAGACAGTCTTGGCCGAGAAACAATTCACAACTGTGGAAGAGTAACAGTCAACCTTTTTGTGCACAAAGCCCACGGGAGATAAATCCCACCTGAAGACATTGCGGTAGTAGTTGAGAGGTCCAGTCAGTGCCCCAGGCTGGGAGAAAGTGTAGACGTAAGCTTCCAACTCTGCTTCCGTCAGTTGGTAGCTCTTGTTCTGGATCCCCATTTTCCGGCTTGTGTATGCTTTCTTGATAGCCTGGGATACAGAGAGAGAAGACAGTCACACCAGAGAAGGGGCACTTCTTCTTTGTCGAAATAAACAGATAAAGATTTGGATTAATAATAATAATAATCCTTGCATTTGATATAGCGCCTTATCACGTATTCGAGACGTCTCGAAGCGCCTCACAGATTGTACTGTAAAGTGTCTTGACTGTAAATTTTGTAGGCGAAACTATTATCTGGTTTAAATCTTGTGTGTGCTGAGCTTTAAGGCGTGCTGGCAGATAAACGTGAGGATTCCTGGCTCGTTCCAATTAGCTGCAGACACAATGGAACCACATTTTCTGAGGAGAAAATCGAAAGAGAGAAAACTGGAAGATTCTACAAAGCCTTAAAATTTCTTAAGACGTTCTTTTGAGATTAGCATTACCGGGTAACGATTACCAGGTAGGATTCGGAACTGGTCCTAACAAAGGATTCACCTGGAAATCGCTGGCAGACAAGGTAAGCTCGGGAAGCCGCGGTGCTTGGAAGAAGAAGATGTAGGTGGACTTGAGGAGCTGGGATGGATGCCGGAACATGTAGTCTGAAACAGAGAGCAAGTGGTCAAACCAACCCATCCGTAGCTTTACACAGAACTAACAATAATAGTAATAATAATAGTCTTTGCATTTGATATCGCACCTTATCACGGCTTTGAGACATCTCAACGCATTTCCCAGATATACTGTAAAGTGTAGTGACTGTATATTTTGTGAATAAAATATGCATTCGGTTATAATTGGTTTTGGAACTCCAGCCCCCAGTGCCTTCGCCGCTTCCTCCCTTTCCTCCTTCAAGGCCGGTCTCAAGACCTTTCTCTTTAACCGTGGCTTCAGCTCCCCTCTCGACTCTCTACCCCCTCCTCGCTCCCTCCCTTCCCTCCCCTCACCATTTCCCCTCTCCTCGCTCCCTCCCTTCCCTCCCCTCACCCTGACCATTTACCCCCATTGCTCGGGTCATGACCCAACTGTCCAGCGCCTTGGGACGTCCTCCTGACGTGAAAGGCGCTCTATAAATTAAATCTTATTGTTGTTGTAATTCTTCAGGAAGACATGAGAAGGCGCTGTATGAAATGCACGGATTATTATTATTATAGTTCGGTTATAATTCAGCCAATTGCACACAGCAGTGTCCAATATAAATCTATAAATCCTCCTCTACTTGCTTTATATAACAACAACAAATGACACTTGTATAGCGCCCTTCACGTCGGAAAGACGTCCTAGGGTGCTGGATAGTCAGGAGTTGGGGGATTTTATAAATAGACTAAATACCACAGCTGAGAGCGAGTACTGAATTTTTCAGCACAGAACAAAAAAAAATAATAATCTTTGCATTTGATATAGTGCCTTATCGTGTCGTTGAGACTTGTCAAAGCGCTTCACAGGGTAAAGACTGTGGGCGAAATGCGGCAGCCAATAGCTCACAGCAGTGTCCCACAAACAGCTGAGTGGACTGACTGACCAAATGATCATTATTTTTTTGGGAGGGATTACTCCCGCCCGGAAAAGCGATCGTCGATCGTAAGGAAACCTGCCTGACGTTAGAGGTGCGCGACAGACGGACAAAACACAAACACAGCGAGAGAGAGAAAAAAATAAGCTCTCGTCAACACTGACGCTCATTGTGGGTCAGTTGGGAGATGAAGGCGATAATAATATGATAATAATAATCCTTGGATTTGATGTAGCGCTTTTCACGCCTTCTAGACGTCTCAAAGCGCTGCACGGAATACGCTGCAAAGTGAATCGACCGTGCAATTTGCGGGCGAAACTTACCTTGGAAGCTCGCTGGGTGAGGAGCATTCAGGATGACCAATCTCTCCACCATCGCCGGATTATAAATCGCAAAGTTCCACGCCAGCACACCACCCCAGTCATGTCCTACCAGAATACAGCTGCGTTGACCTGAAAGGCAAGAAACAACCCCACTTACGTGGCAACGCAAAATTTTGCCCACAAAATACACAGTCACTGCACTTTGCAGCGCATCCTGTGAAGCCCTTTGAAGCGTCTCGAAGACGCGATGGGACGCTGTATCAAACACCAGGACTATTATTATTATTATTCCAAGTGTGGTGACTGTGCGGTGCAGTCTGGCGAAGGGAGCTTTATCAATGCAAGTTGCTGCTGCTGCTGTTGTTGACAGCCTATGTATGTGTTCCAGTAAAATGTGATCCCGGTTTACCTGTCCCCACAGAACACATTATTGGTGTTCCAAGTACTGAAAGTAATATTAAGAACAATCCTTGCATTTGATTGCAGCGCCTAATCACGTCTTTGAGACGTTTCAAAGCCTTCCACGGGATATATTGTGCGCAATTGGTTGCCGCATTTTGCCCACAAAGCATACGGTCAATTCACTTTGCAGTGTGTCCCGTGGAGGGCTTTGGGACGTCTCGAAGACATAAGGTGCTGTATCAAACACGAGGATTATTACTGTATTATAATAATGTATTATAGTTGTGGCCAGAACTGAGCTGCCACTGACCCCAGAACTGAGCTGCTTCATACCTAGAGCTTCAATGACGTCTTTGATGTCTGTCAGCAGATAATCCATCTTGTAGTTCTCCTTTCCTGTGGGGGCATCGGATTCGCCGTAGCCACGCAGGTCCACAGCCACCACACGGTACTCGCTCTTGAACTCACGGAGCTGGTGACGCCATGAGTACCTGTGGTCAGACACCGGGCACGGATCAGCCGCAGAATGGCGGAACAGGTTTCCGCGGCTGAATAGCCCTCTCCGTTCCTGTGTTTGCCGCTGTATCCAGGTGTGTGCAAAATTTGGTCCGTCTTCCCCTTGAGTTTAGAAGGTTGAGGGGCGGCTGATCTGATTGAGGTGTTTAAAATGATAAAAGGATTCGATAGGGTAGCTACAGAGAAACTATAGTGGCCGGGGGGTGGGGGAATCCAGAACAAGGGAGGCTTAAAATCATCTTAAAATCATCGCTCGGGGCCATTTAGGAGTGAAATCGGGAGGCATTTTTTTCACGCAAAGGCACGAGGAAATCTGGAACTCTCTCCCCCGAAAGCTGTGGATTACGGTTGGATCCATTCACATCTTCGAGACAGAGATGTTGGTTAGTTTGAGTGATCAAGGGATACGGGGCAAAGGCAGGTAATTGGAGTTGAAGTCCAGATGGTCTTACAGAACGGTGGAACAGACTCGATGGGCTGAATGGCCTTTTCCTCTTCTTATGAGACTGTTCTATAAGATTATGGCTCATCTGTACCTCAATTCCAATTACCTGCCCTTGCCCCATATCCCTTGATACCCTGACCTAACAAATGTTTGTTAGGTCAGGGTATCAAGGGCTCGAGGGGCCGAATGGTCTACTCCTGTTCCAGTGATGGGTTTCCGCATGTGTCAGGCACCCAGCTGACCAGCGATTGGCGCTGTATAAAGTCAGCTGTTTTGGGGTTTTTGGGGAGGATGCCGTCAGCCTGAAGTCAATGACACCGGTCCCTGGGTGACAGTTGTATTTACCAGAACTCCGGGAAGCCATGCAGGAGCAGCATCAGTGGTTTGGTTCTCTCCCCGGCCGCCACATAGTGAAACCGCAGCCCTGAGTCCTGGAGGCACAGAGCAGACGGTGTGACTCGATCTCTCCCCCTCGTCTACAACAGCAGCTGCTCCATCACTCTCAGTGAGCGATGGATGTAAAATCGCCATTGAGGGTTACAATAAAAATAGCGCTGTTCCACCGACAGCCGTGAAGTGACCACATTATTGCTGCTATTGTTTTTTTTGAAGGGATTATTACCCGCGGAAAAGCGATCCGCCAATTGACTAACAACCGGGTTCTTACTTACTGCTGGGTAAACGGAGGTGTGCGTGTGGCGTAAGCAAACTTGTCTTAGGCTTCGCCCTGACCCGCCTGGGAATCGAATCGCAAAAGTGCTAGAACCACTACATAACAGGACCCCTGCAAGACTTATTTTGTAGGTGATGAATTATAATAGTCCTTGCATTTGATATGGCGCCTTATCATGTTGCTGAGACGTCTCAAAGCGCTTCAACGACAACTTGAGCACTGGACGGGCGGAGCACGACACTGAGCCAAGGGGGAGGGGGAAGTGACCGTGAGTGCGGTCGAAGAGGAAGGTCTTCAGGCGGGACCTGAAGATGGGGAAAGAGGTAGCGGGAGGGGGGGGGACGAGAGAAAGAGTGCAACAAGGTTTGGGGGTCGAGCGACACAGAATAAACTTCAATGTAAATCATTTTACGTGATGACAACACCTCCAACGCACAGCGAGAGGGTTCCCTACTCACTGCTGCGTAAACAGATGTACGTGTGTGTTTGTTATTATGTGTATGTATGTCTTACCTCAATTCCAATTCCATGGCCCCTCCGACCTGCTAACCCCTTATTAACCTGTCCACTCCCTCCGCTCAGGAGGCTCGAGCTCCATGTGCTGCTCCATGTCCCGCCGGGTCCCCCCACCATTGGTAGTCGGGCCTTCAGTCTCTCTGTGCCCACCCCCTGGAACTCCACTCCAT
This sequence comes from Callorhinchus milii, assembly GCF_018977255.1. Taxonomy (NCBI): domain Eukaryota; kingdom Metazoa; phylum Chordata; class Chondrichthyes; order Chimaeriformes; family Callorhinchidae; genus Callorhinchus; species Callorhinchus milii. Next base: position 1,585,243 of record NW_024704770.1, read on the forward strand.
ATTCACTTCACCTCTCTCCCTTCCTTCAAGGCTCGCCTCTGGCCCTCCTCGGTCACCCTCCTACCCTCCACCATCCCTGATCCCACCCTCCACGCTCGGCTCCTAATCCCTGATTAGTCAATGTCTTGGGACATCCTTCTGACGTCAAAGGCACTTTACAAATGTTACACACATGTGTGTGGATGTATGTGTATATGTGTGGATATTGTATGTATATGTATGTGTGTGTGTGTATATGTATGCGTAAATGTATGTGTATATGTATGTGTATATGTATGTATATGAATGTGTGTGTATGTGTGTATGTATGTGTGTATGTATATGAATGTGTGTGTATGTGTGTGTGTGTATGTGTGTATGTATATGAATGTGCGCGTGTGTATATTGTATGTATGTATATGTATATATGTGTGTGTGTATGTATGTGTGCGTATGTATGGGTGTGTATATTGTATGTGTAAGATTGTGTATGTATGTGTGTGTGTATACTGTATATGTGTGTATATATTGTATATATGTGTGTGTATATTGTATGTATGTGTGTGATTGTATGTATGTGTGTTATTGTATATATGTGTGTATATTGTATGTATGTGTGTGATTGTATGTGTGTGTATATTGTATGTATGTGTATATTGTATGTATGTGTATATTGTATATATGTGTGTATATTGTATGTATGTGTGTGATTGTATGTGTGTGATTGTATGTGTGTGTATATTGTATGTGTGCGTGGAGTCAGGACTGTGGGAGGGGAAGAAACAACAATTCCCAGGAAGCCCCGGGGCAGCGCATGCGCACAGCAGCCGCGGCCTAGTCAGGCGGGAGGCGGTACCTTGGCCCTGAAGTAGCAGCGGGTGCCGAGCGACGGGTCGCTGAGGCAGGAGGGGGGGCTCTGCCGCGCCCGCCACCGGAACACCTCCCGCGGCCTTCTGACGGCTTGGCAGGCCAGGCGCAGCAGCATCAGGCCGCTCATGGCGGCGGTCAGCGAGTAGACGCCGAGCCAGTAAGAGGCGGAGCCAATCAGCAGCGCCGCGCGGCTCGGGAGCAGCAGCCACAGCGACCGACCACCCGCCATTTTGCCGGCACCTGTCTGATTACTCCCCACCTGCGCGCGCTGATTGGCCGCGCGGCTCGTCTCCGTCCCGCCCACACTCCGCGCTGATTGGTCGCCTGGCTCGTCCGTCCCGCCCGTGCTCCACGCTGATTGATCGCCCGGCTCGTCTCCGTCTCGCCCGCACTCCGCGCTGATTGGCCGTCTGGCGTGTCCTTCCCGCCCGCGCTCCGCGCTGATTGGTCGCCTGGGCTCGTCCGTCCCGCCCTCGCTCCGTGCTGATTGACCGCCTGACTCGTCCGTCCCGCCCTCTTCCCGCGCTGATTGGCACACCCGCCCCGTTCGTTCCGCCCCCGCTCCTCCGCCCCGCTCTGATTGGCTCGCCTGCCTGTTACTCCCGCCCTCCCCGCCGCCCCCATTGGCTAGCCTCACGTCAGTCTCTTGGGTCTCCCCGCCTCCCTCGCCCTGATTGGCTGCTCACATCGCTACTCATTAGTCTTCATTGATACAGTATTTTAGTAACAAAAACAACGACGACGACAACAACAACAACAACAACATGACACGTGCGCAGCGCCTTTCACGTCCGGAGGACGTCCCAGGACGCTGGACAGTGACAGCGCTTCAGACCCGAGCTGGGGTCAAGGGCGGGGGTGGGGTGGGGGTGCGGGGGAGAAGGGGGGGAGGGGGGGGAAAGGGGGTTGACCGATGGCGGGACTTGAAGGAGGCTGAGGAGGGGCCGAGGCGGAGTGACTGTGGGGATGGAGTGCCAGAGATTGGGGCCGGAGCGGCTGAAGGCTCTGCCGCCAATGGTGGGGCGGGTGGGTCGGGGGACGTGGAGCGGGTTGGGGGGGTGGGGGCGCGGGCGGGTTGGGGGGGTTAGGAGGTCGCAGAGGTGGGGTGGGGACCAGGATCGTGAACGGGATCCTCTGAAGGATAAGGAGCCAATGGAGTTGGGGGAGAGGGGGTCACGGAGTTTGGTGCGGGAGAGGACACGGGCGGCAGAGTTCTGGATTGCCTGCAGCTGTGGAGGGAGGGGTTGGGAAGGCCGACACGCAGGGGGTTTGCACAGTCGAGCCGGAGGTGATAATAATAACAATAATAATCCTTGCATTTGATATAGCGCTTTTCACGTTATGAACAAGCGTTTCAGTGGCCTGAGGGGTGAGGTAGTGGCGGAGTCGGGCGATTGCTCACTGCGACGTCCCCCACAAAGTCGTGGATTGAGTGACCAAATTATTGGTCACTTTCAAAGCCCTCCATGGCCTTGCTCCCCCCTACAAAACCTAAGACCAGTTTCCTTACTCCACACACACCTCCGTTTACCCAGCAGTAAAGTATTGTAGGGAATGCATCACCCCCCCCCCCCCCCGATCCCCGACCCCCAGCTCGGGTCCGTCACTCCGCCTGTCCAGCGCCTTGGGACGTCCTCCCGACGTGAAAGGCGTGTTACAAACGGAATTTCTGTGGTTGTTTTATGCCGTAAATCAAGAAGTATTCAATGGAGAATAAACCGAAAACACACAACCAACCGATCGAACGCTGACTTACCCAGACTCGTGCGAATGTTCGTGGACGGACGGACGGGCGGACGGACGGGGTGGTGGGGGTGTGGCGCTTCTCTGTGTTCACCGTTGCGTTAAACCAAGGACCCATCCGGTCGTCAGGAAAGACGCCGCGCGCTCTTCGAAAAGTGGCTGAGCCTTCAGGAACTCTCTCCTTCAATTCCTCCGCCCTGTCCCCTCCCTCCCTCCCCACTTTGAAGTCCCGCCTAAAGACCTTCCCTTTTGATCGTACTTACGGTCACCCCCCCACCACCCCCCCCCCCTCCCCCCCTCTCCCTCTAACTCGGTGTCAGACTCCACCACTGTCAAGCGCTCCGGGACACTACCCCGTGTGAAGGGAGCTCTATAAATGCAAGTTGTTGTTGCTGGCGTCCACGCTGGTGTCCCGGCCAACAAACCCTCCGGATAAATTTAGTTCGTGTGACATTGCTCTATGTGCAAATTGGCTGCCGCATTTGCCAACAAAATGCTGCACTATATCCCGTATATCCTGTGAAGCACTTTGAGACGCGGGAGGAACAGGGCAGCCGGTTTGCAAACACAGGGCAACGTCACACCATCGGAGCCGTGATTCAATGCGATCCTTTTCCGTTACGGTTGTAGGAGATCTTTCAATCTCATTTCCCCGACTTTTTCAGTTCAGGTGCAAGGATCATGTTTTTTTTCGGTCTGACACACGCGGACACCCATCGCCGTTGCTTAAGGGCATCCAAACCCAACTGAGAATTAATTCCCCGCATCCCACCGACACCTGGAAATCCCTGAGATAAGATTGTTGGAATGGAATGCGCTCTCTCTCTCTCTCTCTCTGGAGGGACGCGCTCTGCTTACCTAATTCCAGGGAGTATTAGGCGCAGGTTGGGCGAGAGCCAAGGCTTTGAGGGGGGAGCTCAGAGTGTGCGCTGGGGTTAACCGCTGGAGTCTAACCAGCTAAACCCACACACACAGCTTGGCCATGGAGAGCCCTGTCTGGGCCGAGCTTTCCCGCTGCTTGTCCAGCTCGGACCACCCTCCCCGTTCGTCAGGGCTTTGGCTGCGGGGTTAACGGGAGCTGAGGGGGAGGATTCCCTGACCCCCACCCCCCCCCACCCCAGCGACTGGTCCGCACTTGTCACACCAAATTCTCAACGGGATCACATCCATTTCTGTATTCAGTAAAAATGTTTATTTCAACAAGAACCTGCACAAAACCTTAGTAATTCAAGTGGAAAATCTAGGAATTCCCTTCTACAAATAAATGTCTGAAGTGTTTAGTACAAGCATATTCACCGACATAATCAGCAGAGAACTCGTGCATTGGGGTACATTGTATTGTACAAGGTCTTTTTTTTTACATAACAATTTTAAAAAAAAGACTGACTACACCATTTCAATTATTACCGGGTTTACATTGCATTATGATGCGTTAAATCTTTGCAAATTTTTAAAATAGTCCACGAAAGAAAATCATTTAAATAGCGAAGGTGGTCCGTAGGTCACGTCACACACATCGGGGGGGAAGCCGAGCGGAAGGAGAGGGAGTGCGGGGGTGGGGGGCGGGGGGGGCAAGGGGAGGGAAGGAGGGAGGGGAGGTGTGTGTGGTGGGAGGGGAGGGAAAGGCAAAAACATAGGTAAAAATCCGACAACTAACCACTGTATCATCAACGCAACCAACCCACCTTAATCGTGTTCACCATCTTGGGGTGGGGTGGGATGGAGGGGGGGGGGGGGGGGAGAGAGGGTATGGGGGGGGGAAAGAATGCACAATGGAACAAAAATAAAACCACAGTACTCGAAAAATAAAATAAAGAGTATTACAGACTCAAAAGCATAACCTGTAAACACTAGTGTACATCCGAACGTTTTAAAGGCGCTTTGCTGCCCCCCCCACCCCCCCCACCTCCACCCCACCACCAGCATAAAGCTCCTCAAGACGTAAAAACGCTTCGACGTATTATTATTATTATTATTATTATTCCATTCATCTCTAAAACGGACAGGGAATTTGGCAATTCGGAATACACAATCGGTTTGAAACAAATTTTAAAAAAAAAAGGTCTACTGTGTCTATCGTCCTTAATACAAATATTTGTTCTCTGCATACATATAAATTAGATATACTATATTTTTTTTTAACCTCCCCCAAACCCCAACAGTGGTGGCGCGGCGCGGGGCCATTTTAAGCACTTTGAGATCCGTATTGTTTGTGTGTCGTATGTACATAGTGGATTCTGATGGTTTCAAAGGACTCGCTCGTTGTAATAAGACGACAGTAACTACAAAAGACAGTAGGCATTTGAACCCTGAGTGCGGAGGTGGAGCACAAGTACGCAAAGGAAGCTGCTCCGAAGCCTTCAGTGATTACTAATTACTCAAGTGATCCTAAATACTGTACAGTCACACTTGCTCACGGACCTCAGCCGCTCTCGGTTCCCGCCGTCTACTCTTCGAAGCTGCGGGTTTTTAAACAATAAAAAATAATCCTTGCCTCCGATACGGCGCCCGATCACGTTTTCGAGACGTCGCGAAGCTCTTCGCGGAATGGACCGTAAAGTCGACCGACCGCGTCACGCGGGCGAAACGCGGCAGCCAGCCGATTGCGCACAGCGGAGTCCCCCACAAACAGCCCTGGATCGAAGTGACCAAATTATTCTTATCAGTTTTTTTTTGAAGGGATGTAACATTACCCCCCCCGAGGAAAAGAGACCCGCCGGTCGACTAACAACCAGGTTCTTGCTTACTGCCGGGTAAGCAGAGGCTCGCGTGTGCGGAGTAAGGGAACTTGCCAAACGTTTCGCTCTGCCCGGGAATCGAACCTGGGTCCTCTCGCTTGCAAGTGGCGAGCGCTCTAACGCTAGGCTACAAGACTCCACTGAAGCCCGTAGAAGTCTCCCTTGATAACACAAAGGATGAACGGAGAGGGACAGTAAACGAACACTGCATTTTATCGCCAGAACAACTCTACGTAACAAGACCCACACGTCAAGACAATCCCTGCGTTGCGATGCTGAAAACGGCGTCAGGGTGCGTGGCCGCACGCAGGACCACCAGCCACACGGCTTTAACACGGAAACATCCGCCTCCTCTCCTGCCGTGTTGCCTGGTAGCCGGCGACGGTTATAAGATCTATTTGATAATTAAAAGATAATAATCCGTCCATTTTTGGTGCAGCGCCTTATCATGTCATCGGGATGTCTCGCAGCGCTTCACGGGGTACACTGTCCAATGAATCGACCGTGTATTTTCGGGGGGAGAAACGGGGTAAACGGAAACTCTGCAGAAACCCGGCCAGCTCAGCATAACTATTTAAAAACTCATAGGTTTTTATTGGGAGGAAATACTGTTCCCCCTCCTTCCTACCTACAGCCCCAAACCCACCCCGGATAAGTCACGTCCACAGGTATTCAGCACAATCTTGATGCCTACATTTCATACGTCAGGAGTTGAAACAGCTGATAAAAGTCGTTCTTAGGGGTGCCGAGGCCTCTATCATTCTCTCCCACACTCCCCCCCCCAACCCCGATATGACACAGTGCGACATAATAATAATAATAATCCTTGCATTTGATATACCGCCTTATCACGTCTTTGAGACGTCTCAAAGCGCTGCACAGAACATATATTGCGGGCGAAACGCGGCAGCCAACTGCGCGCAGCAGCGACCCCACGAACAGTCGCGGGTCGAGCGGACAGATTATTATTATTATTTTTTGGAGGGATCACTGCCTCCGAAAGCAAATCAACTGCCGGACAACCGGGTTCCCACTTACTGCTAGGTAAACGGAGGTGGGTGCGCGGAGCAAGGAAACTAAATGTTATCGGGACTCCGAAGTTTTTTTTTAAAAAAGAGAAAAAAGAATTCAACTGCGATCGGACAAGTGCCAGAGGAACGCTTGGAAGTTTTTTTTCTTTTTAAGTTCGTCGAATCCTTTGCGTGATTATTGCCGCTGAGGCCGAGCACTGCGCTGATATTATGATCAACCGGAAAGGGAGAAGCTGTTTCCACCGGCGGGCGGGCGGGTGGGGAGGTAACCAGAGGGCATAGATTTGAGATACACTGGCAAAAGAACCAGAGGGGAGAGGAGAATTTTTTTTTAAAACACGAGAGAGTTGTTACGGTCTGGAACGCACTGCCTGAAAGGGCGGCGGGAGCAGATTCAGTAACAGCTTTCCAAAGGGAATCTGGGTAGGTAATAATAATAATTATCCTTGCACTTGACAAAAGGGCCCTTATCAGGTCTTCCGAGACGCCTCAAAAAGCGCTTCGCAGAATAGACTGTAAAGTGTATGTAATTTGGCGGGCGAAACGCGGAAGCCAATCGCGCACTGTCCCACAAACAGTCGGGGATTGAGTGAGTTCGAATCGTTTCAAAAAAAATTTGTATGTGTGTGTGTGTGCGTGGGGGTGTTCCAAGGTGCTTGTCTCACGCATGCACACACACGCGCACACGCAGACACAGACACACACACACACAAACAGCAACACGCTCCCCCCGCCCTCACTTTTCTAACAACGAAGCTACATAAGAAAGAGCTACTCACAGTAACACTGTGTGGTGTGTGCGCTGGTTCCCAGCCGGAGGGTTTCCCACTGGACGGGTTTGTATCAGGAATTCGAACGACGCCACAATCCATCAACACTCACTAGAACTATTTCCGGGTGAAAGACAACACTGCCGCACAACTTCAAAATCAACCTCCTCTTTCTCCTCGCGCCTATCAAGGCGACGGACAAAAAGCCTCTGTCAAATGTGGTGAAAAATCACTCTCATCTCCAGTTCATCGCAGAGACATCCTGTGCTCACTCCAAGTACAGTGTGTGTGTGTGTATATATATATATGTGTGTGTGTGTGTATAATAATAATTTGGTCACTCAATCCACCAGTTTGTGGGGACGCTGCTGCGCGCAATTGTCTGCTGCGTTTCACCCACAAAATACAGTCAATCCACTTTACAGTATATTCTGTGAAGCACTTTGAGACGTCTTGAAGACGTGATAAGGCGCTGTATCGAATGCGAGGAGTATTATTATTATGACAGTGATGATGATGACGACGACAGGGGTCCCATACGGTCTCTGGTTAAGAAAAAGACGCCAGCGGTTGTATAAAAGGTGTTTTATTCAATAATCGATACAGACCAAATGCAAGTTTTTTTTCTGCCTCTTTTAGTAAAACCGACATTAAACCAAGGAGTAGAGCGGTCAGTCCGGGGTCGGGGGGGGGGGTGGGGGGTGGGGGGGAAACTCGACTGCTACTGTATAGTGGGTATTTTGGCACTAAAATATGTTCATCGTCTTTTTTTAAAAAAAAAGAAAAATAGGTTAAAAACAGCTGAAAAAATAAAGTTATATTTAAAGGCAAAGATGAGGAATGGTACATTAATTTAAACTTTGCCACGAGAGAGAGAGAGAGAGAGAGAGCAAAAAAAAAACAATCACACGTTTACGCGGGAGCTGAACGAACGGACGAACGGACGGTAGGAGAGCCTGGATGTTTCCGAGCGAATACGAAATGGGAGAACGGGTTCCATCCACAGAAAAAAAAAAAAAACAGCTTCTATAGTTTGGTACACCCCTCTCTGCGGAAGAGAAAGCCAGTGGGAATCGATGGTTAAAGGGCGAGTGAGCGCAGATGTCCGGGTGAGGAAGACAACACGTTTCTGCTGAGGTGAAGGGAAAGGGAAACGTCCGACATTCTACCAGGAGAGACACTCAACTTAAACAGGTTAAAGATGAGACACCAAATCTACCCACTATACAGCACCGGTTGAGTACGAACTGCACCGCACCTCTGGCTATTTGGTGGAAAAGAAAGTAAAACCTTTTCCGATCTCTTAATAACGTTCAGGGGGACAAATGTACAAGACGACGGTAGTTCATATTCGTATCCATATCTCCTGAGGTAACGGGGGTGGTGGGGTGGGGGGGGGGGGTTGGGTGGGGAGAGAAGAACAGGGACGGGGGTTTTGAGGGGGGGGGGGGAGCGAACAAAAATTCACCTACTTTAGTTGTCAGTCCAGCATTGATCCCAGACACTGCGGGTAAAAAAAAGAAAAATGAACAGAAAAACAAACCGCCCCCTCAAAAACCCCAATAAAAGTAAGAGTTTTATGGTGAGGGGGGGTTGAGGGAGGCGGAACGACCGGGGGAATGGGGTGGGGAGACACAAGACTAGCCATTGAAACCTCCCAACGTACACGTCTTTTTCCCTTTTTCGTGTTTGTATGCCGTCGCGAGCCTCGGGGTGGTGTGGGGTGGGGGGGGGGGGGGGGGGCTCCGTCAGGGCAAAACACACCGAGCGAGCGAGCGAGCTCCAGTTACCGCAGAGTCTGTCCGGGGGATAAACAAAAACCCACAGACTCCACTACGCACTGTGTAGTAAAAAAAAAACCCCTACTGTGAACACAAAGATGCACTGGTTAAATAGTCCGTACAGATTATATAGTTTTAATTCGCTAAGGTGGGCCCACACCCTGCCCAGTTTTCCCCCGGGGGAAAAATTTCCCACTTTTTCCTTTCTTTTCTTTCTTTTCTTTCTTTCTCTCTTTTCTTTCTTTTTTTTTTTAAATAGACCTCGGCGTCACCCTGTTCCTCTCGTTAGTTATCAGACGAGATTGATCCGACGTGATTGATAAGAAACTAAATCAGCACAAAAAAAAACCGTTTCAGAAACAACAGGGGGCAAGTCTGTCTGTGTGTCTGTCTGTCTGTGTCTGTCTGTCTGTCTGTCACGTGGAAACAGACAAACCCTGTGTGAATGGTTAAGAGTCAGAAGCTTTTCCCAAGTGAAGGAGTTTGGTGAGGAAAACCTGGTAGTTAATGGATACCCCTCTTTTCCTCGCCCTCCCCACTCGCCCCTCACATCCCCCCCACCCCTCGCCCACCCCCACACCCGCCCCCCCCCCCCACTCACCCCGGCATAGTAGTATCATTCAGAGGACCGGTTACACTCACGCACGAACACACACGAGCAGGTTTGCGTGCAGAAAAGAGCACGCGCGGTGTGTGTGTGTGTGTGTGTTTTTTTTTGCCTTCCCGAAACTAAATGGAACCTTTTTTTTTTTCCGTCGTCGTCGATGTCTTATTTGTTCATTCCTATATTGTGGGTTAAATGCAAGGCAGACTTCTGTCCATCTCTGTCTGTCCGTCCATCCATCCATCTCAAGGCGGCCTTTTTGACTGAACGATTGACTCACTCACTTGGGGGGTTCACACATGCAGAAAGACCGTGAGGAAGTGGGGGGGGAGGTTGGGGTGGAGGGGGGGGGGTTGGGTGGGGAGGAGGGGACTCTGCTGACAACTACGCTGCCACGTCTTACGCGTGGAAAAAGTTTGGTAGTAACTTTCACGAGTCAGGATCCACATCGGCTCAGAAGAGATTCTCTTCGAATATTGCCATTAAGTCGCTCTGAAAATTCATGTCAATCGTAGCTGCCATCTGTAGCACAGGGAGGACACAGGCGTACGTGTGATTAACAACTTGCATTTGTAATAATAATAATAACAATCCTCGCCTTCGATATAGTGCCCTCGAGACATCTCAAAGCGCTTCACGGAATATACTGTAAAGTGGATTTGACTGTATATTTTGTGGGAGAAACGCGGCAGCCAATTGCGCACGGCAGCGCCCATCAAACGGTCGTGGGCTGAGTGCCCAAATTATTATTTTTTTTGAAGGGATTATGACCCCCCAAAAAAGCGATCCGCCAATCAACTACCAACTGGGTTCCTACTTACTGCCGGGTAAACAGAGGCGTGCGTGTGCGTGGAGTAAGGAAACTTGCCCGAGGTTTCACCGTGACCCGCCCGGGAATCGAACCCGGGTTCCTCTTACCTCGCCAGGCGAACCGCTACTCTACGGGTCTCCGCGACGGGGAACCCCAACCCCTTAAGCGGTTTCCGCGCTCTGAATTCTCGAGAATTTGGCCGCGATCGTCGTTAAAGAGCCCATCGCAGCTGCGCGGGGTTTCGCTGGCCAGACTTACCGCCTCCCTCCGTCTGCGTTCCTGCTCTCTCTTCCGCGCCATTTCTCGCTGCTGATCCAGCATCGACTGGGAGCTGGCCTGGGAGCTCTGCTGTTGTTGCTGCTGCTGCTGCTGCTGCTGCTGCTGTTGTTGTTGTTGTTGTTGCTGCTGCTGCTGCTGCTGTTGCTGTTGATGCTGCTGTTGATGTTGCTGTTGATGTTGCTGTTGATGCTGCTGTTGATGCTCCTGTCGCCTCCTGGCATCCTCGTGTGCCCTCCGAGCGCACTCCAACGCATCCTCCTCGTCCCGACCCCTGCAAACCGGAGGAGTTCGCGGTCAGTACGTCAGCCCCGCCAGATTATTGGGGGCTGCGTTTTTAAACGGGACTTCAGGGAGGCGAGAGAGGGGGTGAGGCGGAGGGATTGCGCGATAGAGTTCCAGAGTGTGGGGACAGAGGTAATAATAATAATCCTTCCATTTGATACAGCGCCTGATCACGTCTTCTGGACGTCTCAAAACACTTCACAGGATACACCGTAAAGTCAATTGACTGTACATTTTGTGGGAGAAACAGCGGCAGCCGATTGCGCACAGCGACGTCCCCACAAACAGCCGTGGATTGAATTGACCAAATTCTTCTTACTTTTTTTGGAAGAGATTATTATTCCTCTGAGATGCTGAGTACCCGACCGCCAATGGTGGGGCGGGAAGTGCGGGGGACGCGAAGCTGAGCTTCGCTCTGCTGCTGAGCGGAGGGAGCAGGCAGGCTGATATGGGGTTAGGAGGTCGGAGAGGTGGTGGTGGTGGTGGGTGGGGGGTGGGGGGAGACAACAACAACAACTTGCATCCCAGAGCGCTTCCTCAAGCAAACATTTAGCCTGAACACATCCCCGAATGCTTCCCTCCATAAACTGCAGGTTATCCTTGTCCTTCATCTCCTCCGCTCCACCATCAGCCGCTACCACCCCGAAACTCTGGGACTCTCTCCCCGAATCCCTCCGCCTCGCCCCCCCCCCCCCCCCCCTCAAAGAGGAGACCACCCACTTCCACCTCCTCCCACCCTCCGGCTCGGGGGGGGCAGACTCCGCTACTGTGAAGCGCGCTGGGTAAATCCAAGTTGTTGTTGGTGTTGGCAGCCTAACACCCGAACTACTGCTGTAGTTCGTCCTGTCCACTGTAAGTAGACCTCTCTTTCCTCCTGTCCCCCCCACCCCTCTCCCCGGTCAAAGTCGAAGACGTGATAAACCGCTATATCAAATGCAAGGATTATATTATAAAGTCATATCAGTTTCGAGAGTAGATTAAGGGAACAGTCCAGGCAGCCGGGATTCCAACCGCAGAGAACATTTAGTCCAAGCTTTGACCTCGAGTCTCCTGATTTAAGACTGTAGAGTCACCAGAGTATGTTTGGAGAAAAAGGGAAGAATTTCTGGAGACGGAGCACTGCGAAGGCAGATCAGACCGTCTAATCTAAGTTGAGCGTGGGAACAAGGGGATTGCAACACTGCCAAAAACAGACAGAGAGAGAGAGAGCTGAGCTTTGGAGACAGCTTTCCAAGGCACGAGACCAGCTGTGGGGAGCAGGAAATGGATCTCATCGAATTTTATGGTCAAATAACCCTTAAAGGATCCTGCTGGTTAATAATAATAATAATAATCCCTGCATTTGATACAGTGCCTTATTACAAAATACAGTCAATTCACGTGACAGTATATTTTGTGAAGCGCTTTAAGACATCTCAAACACGTGATCAAGGCGCTACATCAAATGCAAGGATTATTATTATCACATTTATCGAGACGTACTCAAAGCTCTTCACAGAATATACTGTAAAGTGTAGTGACTGTATATTTTGTGGGCGAAATGCGGCAGCCAATCGCGCGCAGCAGTGTCCCCCACACAAAGTCGTGGATTGAAGTGACCGATCTATTATTATTAATTTTTTTTGGAAGCAATTATTACCCCCGAAAAAGCCATCCTCCAATCGACTAACAAGCGGGTTCCGACTTCCTGCTGAGTAACCAGAGGCGTGTGCGCGAGTGGACTATGGAAAGCCACCTAAGCTTTGGCCCTGACCCGCCCGGGAATCGAACCCGGTGTCCTCTCGCTTGCGAGGCGAGGGCTGGAGCTACAGGAACTCCACGCTGAGCTACGGGACTGCACGAGATGGCGGTAATGGCTGTAGAGGATCTCACCGCTGTCTCTCCTGCTCCATCCGCAAGCGCTCTTTCTCCGCCGCCTCCTGCTGCATTTTACGGATCTCTTCCTGTGCCTTCAGGACCTTCTCCCTCTCCTCCTTTTCCCGCGCTGCTCGTCGGAAGTGTTCGAAACTGTCGCTCGACGATTTCACCGTGGACGAGGGCGTGGAGGGTGTCTTCTTCACCAGACTCGCCCACGACCCCATGTTCTTGATCTTCAGGTCCTGAAGGGGAGGCGCAGAGAAAATGCGCGACTCGAGTTAGAGGGAGGTCGTGATCTAAACCGGTCGAGGGGAGCTAACTGGGAACGAACGCTTGAGACGCTGAACTAAAATATCTGGGGTGGGGGCCCGCTTACCTTTTTGGGAGCGACGGGGGTTTTGGGAGTTTGTTGTTTCGGCTTGTCCTTGTCCTGAGGGGAAGGCTGTGAGCTGTGCTCTGGAGGCCGAATCACAGGCCCAGCACCTTCCATGTGTTTCATCTCCGGTCCTGGAAGAGGAAATTATTATAATAATAATAATAACCTTCGCATTTGATTTAGCGCCTGATCAGGTTTCCCAGACGTCTCTGCCCCCACCCTTTGGAACTCCATCCCGCAGTCCCTTCAACTTGCCCTCTTCCCTCCTTCCAAGGCACGTCTCAAGACCCTCCTCTTCGACCGAGTCTTCGGTCACCCTCCTTCCCTACCCTCCCTGGACTCCTGATCCCAACCCCCAGCTCAGGTCCAAATCCCTGACCGTCCAGCGCCTCGGGACATCCTCTGGATGTGAAAGGCGCCGTGTAAACGTCATTTTGTATTGTATTTGTGTTGTCCTCAAAGCGCTTCACAGGATATACTGTAAAGTGAATTGACTGTATATTTTGTGGGCGAAACGCGGCAGCCAAGTGCTCTAACCCCCTGAGCTACAGGAGTCCATACGAATGATACTTGTATAGCGCTTTTCACGTTGGCTGGACAGCGTAACTCACGGTGTGCAAGGTGTGGAGGCGGCTTGGAGCCCTCCTGACGCTTTGACTGTTCCTGGCGAATCGAGGGGCTGAACGGCTCATTTCGGATAACTGGCGAAGAGTGCGTCTTCTCATCCTTCACGCTGACCATAGGCTGCGATTGCACTATCGAGGGAGTTCGGGGTTCCTGCCACACACACAACCTTGCTTAATAATAACAACAACAACTTGCATTTGTAAAGCGCCCTTCACTATAGAACTCTCTCCCCCCCAAAAGGCTGTGGATTATGGCTGGATCCATTCACGTCTTCAAGACTGAGGTGGAGATGTTTGTTAGGTCGGGGTATTGAGGGATACGGGGCAAAGGCGGGTGATTGGAGTTGAGGTACAGATCAGCCACGATCTTACAGAATGGCAGAACAGGCTCGAGGGGCTGAATGGCCTCCTCCTGTTTCTGTGTTTCATGCGGGATAGTCCCAGAGCGCTTTACAGTGGCTTTGATGCTCAATGCCCAAATAGTGTTAACTACCCTTCCTGGTAACCAGCTGATGTCCAAGTCTGTACAAGGCACTGTTTGTGTGTGTGTGTGTGTGTGTGTGTGTGCATGTGTGGGGGGGGGGGGGGTTAAGGGTCGTCACTTTTACCTGGTTTTTAACCTGTACGTTTCTCGGTGGTGACTGGATAAGAGACGGGAACTGCGAGAGCGGTGGGGAATGCATCAAGAGAGGCGAGGGCACGTCTGTCAAGTGAGCTGAAAAGGTAGAGAGAGCAAAGCTTAAACCCGAAAGACTTATAATAATCCTTGAATTTGATACAGCGCCTTATCAGGTCTTCGAAATGTCTCAAAGCTTCACAGGATATACTGTAAAGTGAACTATATATTTTGTGGGCTGAATGTGGCAGTGTCCTACAAACATAGTCGGGGATTATTACCCCCAGAAAAACGAACCGTCAATCGACTAACAACCTACTTACTGGTAGGTAAACAGTATCGTTTCTTCGAGACGCCTTCGCAGGATACACTGTAAAGTGGATCGACTGTGTATTTTGTGGGCGAAACGCTGGAGCCCATTGCGCACAGCAACGTCCCATGGAGTGAGTGATTAATTTTATTTGATGGATTGTCGGCCAAAATACCAGGAGAGAGAGAGAGGGGGAGAGAGGGAGAGAAAAACTCCCTTCTCTTTACCAACAGCGTCCCTGGATTTTTAACGTCAACCTGATGGGACCTCGGTTTAACAACAACTTGCACTGATATCAAACCCTCCGTGCGGGCGAGTTTCTCGAAGAGCTTGGTATCGTCCGAAGGACAACAGCAGCAGCAACAACAAAATCACCTTTGCTTCGCGCCTTTCACGTCGGGGGGACAAACCACAACAAGTGACATTTACGCAGCTAGTAACAATAATAATTCATAGTAATAATCCTTGCGATTGAGTAATAAGTAATAATCCTTATCGCATGGTCGATTCGTCTCAAGGGGCCGCTGTGGTACTTACCGGTGGAGTAGGGGTCTGGCTTGGGCTGTCGGGGCGAGTGGTGGTGCTGGATGACTTGCTGGGGTTTGGCTTGCTGTGGAGGCTGGTGAGGCTGGTGATGCGGGGGTGGCTGTGGCTGCTGTTGGGGTGGGGGCGGCTGCAAGTGAGCGGGGAACTGCATGGCCTGCATGTGGAGCTGCCGCTGCTGAAGCTGCTGCTGTTGTTGCTGCTGCTGCTGCTGCTGCTGGACCTGTGGCTGGGGTTGGGGCTGGGGAGAGGGCTGAGGGTGGGGTTGGGGATGGGGCTGGGGGTGGGGATGAGGGTGGGGGTGAGGGTGGGTGTGTGGCGGAGGCTGGGGGTGAGGCGGAGGCTGGGGGTGTTGGGGCGGCTGGGGGTGTGGCGGGGGCTGGGGGTGGGGGTGGGGGTGGGGGAGAGGCGGGGGCTGGCTGTGGGGGAGGGGCTGGCTGGCGGTCTGCACCGTCGAGAGGAGCGGGGTCTGGTTCTGCACCTTCTGCAGGTGCTGAAGGTACAGGTGCATCTGACTGGGTTGGAGCGGGAGGGTGTGGCGGGGATTGAGGGGCTCCTCTTCCTCCAGGAGGGCCGGGGGCTGCAGTAAAGGCTGCGGGACCAGCGGGGGGGAGGGAGCGAGGGGACGAGGGGGTTTGGGAGGTAATGGGGCGGCTTTCCCGCTGGGTCTCGAGGGCTGTTGAGGCAGACTGCTGTGCAAAGCTGCAAGAGAACGGTTACAAACAAGCGTCAGACAGACAACCGTACGTTGTGTGTAAAAGAAATTGCCTCGATGATGATGATGATGATGATAATTATCGCCCCGCATTTGACGCAGCCCCTTATCACGCCGTCGAGACATCTCAAAGCGCTTCGCAGGATATACTGCCAAGCGTCTGTTTTGTGGGCGAAACGCGCCAGCCCAATTCCGCGCGGCGACTTACCACAAACGGTGGTGGATTGAGTGACTTTTTTTTAAGAGAGGTAGAGGGATTATTATCCCCGGAAAACGGTCCATCCGCCAATCGACTGACAACCAGCTTCCTACTTGCTGCTGTTAAACAAAGGTGAGCGCGTGTGTGTGTGTGTGTGTGTATGTGTGTGCGTGCGTAATAATAAAAGTTTTGCCCTGTCCCGCTCGGGAATCAAGGCGAGGCGAGTGCTCTAACCACTGAGCTACAGGGACTCGTCGCAGCTTTGTACAAACCCAATGTACTATCCACAATGGGGAAGCCCAATTTTTAAGCGATCTCCACGCTCTGAACGCTCGAGGATTTCACCCCCCGAACGTCATAGACTGTTCAGCGCTGCGAGGCCGCTTGCGAGGCAAGAGCGCTAACCGCAAGCTCCGGAGAGGAGACGAGGAGAACTTATTTCTTTTTTTTTAAGCAGAAAGTTGTTACGGTCTGGCTCGCACTGCCTGAAAAGGTGGTGGAAACAGATTTAATAACAATTTTCAATAGAGAATTAAGTAGGTACTTGAAAAGGAAAAAAATTGCAAGGATATGGTAGGGAGCACAGGGGGAATGGGACTGATTGGGTAACTCTTAAGAATCAGCACAGGTACGATGGGCCGAACGGCCTCCTTCTGTCCTGTAATATTTTATGATAATAATAATCCTTGTATTTGATATTGCGCCTTATGTCTTTGAGATGTCTCAACACTTCACAGAATATACTGTAAAGTGAATTGATTGAGACTTGTAAGCAAAATAGAAGCTCACGGCATTAAAGGGACAGTGGCAGCGGATACAGAACTGACTGGGAGACAGGAAGAGGAGAGTGGTGGTGAACAGTTGTTTTTCTGAATGGAGGGAAGTGTACAGTAGTGTCCCCCAGAGGTTGGTATTGGGCCCACTGCTGTTTTGGATCTATATAAATGACCTGACTTGGGTATAGGGAGTACAATTTCCAAGTTTGCAGATGATACTAAGCTGGAAAAGCAGTAAACAGTGAGGAGGACAGTATCCCCCAACTTCCCCCAACCCATCCCCACTCCTCACCCCGAGTAAACCCACTGACCTGGGGGAGCCACTACCGAATGCTGGCTGAGGTGGGGAGGGGAGTGCTGGTCGGGGGGCCCTGGCAGGTGGGATGCGAGCTCGCTCTGGTGGGGAAGGTGCATCAGAGGCTGCCCGAAGTGAGGCATGGCGTCGTAGGCGTTTGTCAGTATCTGGGGCTCCATCACCGGCAGCGACGTGGGTACGAACTGCGGCGACGGAGGCTTCAGTGGCTGTGCTGTCTGGTGGTGGTGATGGTGATGGTGCTGCCGGGAAACACACACACACGCAGGTTAATCGCCTTACTGATCACCCGCATTTACATCACCGACAGCAGCGGATGACATCTTACACGGCGCGGCTCGCGTCGCGAGCACGTCCCAAGGCGCTGGACGGACAGTTTGATGCAGCGCCTTGTCATGTGGTTGAGACCCCTTAAAGCGCTTCACGGAATATAGTGCAAAGTGGAGTGACTGTGCATTTTGCCTCCCTCCAGAGAGAGAGAGAGAGAGAGAGAGGGAGAGGGAGAGAGAGAGAGAGCGCATTCCATTCCAACAATCTATCTCTGGGATTTCCACGTGTGGGTGGGATGCGGGGAATTCTCAGCGGGTTTGGATGCTCTTAAGCAACGACGATGGGTTTCTGCGTGTGTCGGACCCCTGGCTGACCAGGAAAAACATATCGCACCAAACGATTCCCTCAGCAACCCAAATTGTAATCGAACGCCACATCCCCCTCCCTCTCTCCACCCTTACCCCCAACACCAACACACACGCAGTTGCCCCCCCCCCCCAATCACCCCCTCGCTCTCTTTATTCCTACCTTCTTTTGCTCCCGTCCTGAGCGAGTCTTGTGGCTGCCGTGTTTGGGTTTGGATGGCATCTCTGCAGAAGAGAGTCGAGATTGAGATGCGTTGGCTGGCAAACAACCACATCATCTAATCCAAATAACTGTGTAAAGAGCAGCTCCAGAAACACGTAAAGAGACACGTGAACACACAAACACATGCACGCACTTGCACAGACACATTTGCACGGATGCACACTTGAGGGCACACACACAAACTGGTGCGCGTGTGCACACACACACTTACACGAGTGCATGTACACACTTGCGTGGCACACACAAACGTAGCTCTAAACGCAGGCTCTACCTCTGCATATGTGACCTCCTTTTACCTCAGGGGTGAAAACACAGTACTCAAAACCGGAGGCTTCAAGTAGCGTAATTTACCACAAAGCAGATATGCGTAACGATAATCCTCGCATTTGATACAGCGTCTTATCAAGTCTCCGAGACGTCTCAAAGCGCTTCACAGAATATACCGTAAAGTGAATTGACTATATTTTGTGGGCAAAACGCAGCAGCCAAACAGTTGTGGATTGAAGTGACCAAACTATTTTTTTTGGGAGGGATTTTTAATCCCGGAAAGCGATCTTTCGGTCTTCGCGTCGCGTCTTCGAAACGTCTCAAACCTTCTGTCATCGACCTGAAACGTTAACTCTCTCCATAGATGCTGCCTGACCTGCTGCGTGTTCCCAGTGACTTCCGTTTTTATTTAAGGCATTGGTGGGACTGGGTTCAGTTTGGACGCGCTTAACCAATGGGGGACATTCTCCGCTGCTCCCAACCAAGTAGGAACCGTTCACAACAAGGAAACCAGATGAGGCGCACTCCACTTTGTCCTTCAGCTGAGGAACAGAGAGCAGGAAGGTCCCGAGTTTGAGCTCAGGCAGGACATCAATTGGTCCCAGCGTTGGGCTGAGTCAAGGGGATAAACAGCAACCAGGGTTCCCACACCTGCGCGCTTTCCAACCACCTCCCTGCTCGGAGGTGCCTAAGGGTGGACGCTGGGCTTTGTCCACTTGCCAGGGTTCAATCACTCCCCAAATGTGGGCGATTGTTAACAAAACCACCAACAACAACTTGCACTTACACAGCGCCCCCCCTCACGCAGGGTAGCGTCCCAGAGCGCTCGACAGTGGCGGAGGGAGGTGACTGTAGGCACAGTCCCAAGAGGAAGGTCTTCAGGCACGGCCTGAAGTTAGGCAACGAAGGGGCAACGCACAGGGATAGAGTTTCAGGGCGTAGTGGCTGAAAGTGCGGCTTACGATGGCGGAAGAGAGGGCAAAGGGGACAGGCACGTAAATCCGTATCCTATCACTCTACAGGGCCTTAACTGTTCTGTTACAGACTTGCGTTGAGTGAAAATCTATCCAGATTTACACCAATCTACTTCGGACTGGGTGTTTCACATGGCAGCAGTGGTCGCTTATATCATATCTATTGAACTGTGATAACTATTTGATGGGTGTACGAAAAAAGGAATACCAAGATTTATTAAAGGCAATTCAAAGTGCTTGGTTCAATGCATGTCCAGCCAACGTTCCATTTGACGGTTGAAGTGCATCTACAAATAATAATAATAACCGTTGCATTTGATACAGCGCCTCATCTCATCTTCGAGACGTCTCAAAGCGCTTCACACAATATACTGTAAAGTGAATTGACTGTATATTTTGTCGGTGAAACGCCAATTGCGCACAGCAGCGTCGCCACAAACAGCAGTGGATTGAGTGACCAGGTTTTGGGGTTTTTTTTGGTTTTATTAAAAGGGATTAATACCACCGGAAAAGCAATCGGCCGATCAACTAACTACCGGGTTCCTACTTACTGCTACGCAAACAGAGACTTGTGGAGTAAGGAAATTTACTCAACGTTTCGTCCAGTCGGGAATCAAAACCAGGTCCTCTCGCTTGCGATGCGAGTGCTCTAACCACTGAGCTACAAAGTGATCCCTCTCAACATAATCCAATGTGGTTTCTTGTAATTAACAGTCTGGTTAAGCAGCGCGCCCGTCTACTTACTGGCACAAGAGAACGACAATCCTATCAATTAAAGCTATCAGTGCAAACAAGAGACTCGAGGGCGACAGACAAAGCAACACTTGGGAGATATCACCTTGTCTACACTCGGTTTACTGACCACAATAATAACAATAATAAAAACACACACAAAATAACCCATTTGATGAAAACACAATATGAAAAACACAAAAATAATCCATATAATCCATACGAATAATACTGATCCTTGCATTTGATTTAATTAGCGCCTTATCACGTCTTCGTGACGTCTCTCAAAGCGCTTCACAGGCTATATCGTAAAGAGGAGTAGCTGTATATTTTGTGGACAAAACACAGCAGCCAATTGCCCGCAGTAGGGTCCCACAAACAGTCGTGGATTTCAGGGTGATTTCAGCGCTCTATTTGACTGGAATGTGAGGACGAGCCCGATGCAAGTCGATCAACAGCACCATCTTAGCATCATCCCGTTACATACAGAAACCGTTCAGCAATCGCCTGATTGAGCAAACTATTGCTCGTCTCACACAGAACTGCTTTAAAATCGCCGGGGCCCTTTCAAAAGGAAGCGGTGAGGAATGCAAGTGGGGGTGAACGTTCATTCAAGTGGGTTTTGAACGCACGGACACAGATCGGGGCCAATTCAGCGAACGGGGCAAGGCGTGGCAGGTTTAGTGCAATGCGAACAGGTAATGGATTTTCAAACAAGAAACCCTATTCATTCACACACCATGAGGGGCTGCCCCAAAGTTAGAGAAATCGGGATGCGAGTAGTGAATATTCACTGAATCACCGGCTGGACCTGGACGGGCAGACCAGTCACTGGGGGTAGACATCATCCCCCTCAGCTCCTGTTAACACCGCAGCCAAAGCCCTAATGGGGAGGGTGGTCCCAACTGGACAATCAGCAGGAGAGCTGGCCAGACAGTGATTGATATCAATCCCAAACTATGCAGCTTTAGCTGGTTAGACTCCAGCAGATACTCCAACGCACACACTGCGCTCCCCCCCCACCCCAAGCCTTGGCTCTTGCCAACCTGCGCCTAATACTCTCCGGAATTAGGTAAGCAGCATGTATCTCTCCAGGGAGGGAGGGAGGGAGAGCACATCCCATTCCAACAATCTATCTCTGGGATTCCTATGTGTTGGTGGAACACTGGGAATTCTCCGTTTGGTGACTCTTGAGCAACGGTGATGGGTTTCCATGTGTGTCAGACACCCGAACTGTCCTCCTCCCCCAAAAAGGCCTTCAGAATGGGACAGAAATGCACCGGATACACCGACTTAGGGCAGTGAGAGAAAAACTGAGACGCAAGGCGGGCAGGTGAAATGAATGTGTGGAATCTTAAAGGTCAGGTGTAGCGTTAGCATTAGAGGCACCATTTATTTTAGGGTTCAGGGATTCTGCGCTTTTCTCCCAGAGGGTAGAGTGAAGTCTACATTTCGTAGCCTTGAGGGAACAAGCTTAATGGGTCAAATCCGCCAATTAACTAACAACTAGGGTCCTACTTACTGCAAGGTAAACAGAGACGTGTGGAGTGAGGTAACTTGCCTAACATTTTGCCCTGCCCGGGAATCAAACCCAGGTCTTCTCGCTCGGTGAAGCGAGCGCTCTAACCACTGAGCTACAGGACTCCACAGTCCCTCCATCCCTTCAATCCTTCTGGGTGCCCTCCTCTGCATCCTCTCAATCGCTGCAAATGGTTTCCTCTTGCGAAAGATACTTGCACAGACGAGTATAATGGTCAGCCGAGGTGAACCCAGCACTGCATCCTCATCACTCACTGCAACAAGGTGACCTGGAAACCGATACTCACGGGCTGTTGACAAGTGAGTTAACAAGAGAGCTGGGCCAGCACCATTCACTCATGTACTGATCGTCACTCCAAGCCATTACGGTGAAGAGTTATGGCGTTTTGAGCAACACTGAGAACACAAGAGGCGTGGTGCTAGGCGAAAGAAGGCCAAAATCCATCTAGTTTGCCTTTCACCATCCTGGCAGTCACTTGGGAGTCTCAATTCAACTATATATAACAATCCTTGCATTTGTTACGGCACCTTATCACATCACGTCATTTAGACGTCTCTAAACGCTTCACAGAATATATTGTACAGTGGATTGACTGTGTATTTTATGCGCGTACGGCAGTGTCCCACAAACAGAGATGGATCGAGTGAACAGTTTTTTTTTGAGGAATGATTACCCCCGGAAAGCGATCAGCCAATCAACTACCAACCGGGTTCCAATTTACTGCTCGGTAAATAGTGGCGTGTGGAGTAAGGAAACTTGCCTACGGTTTCACCCTGCCTGGGAATCTAACCCAGGCCCTCTCGTTTGCGAGGCGAGTGCTCTAACCACGACTCTACGGGACAAGACAACACTGCCACTTCGTTGCTGGCAAAACAGAAAACGTTTTCTATTAAACCCGACGTGAAGTACTGCAACACCACGCAAGGATTTAGCAGTGAGTTGTCATGGATTTCACCAAATTTGCTTGCAGATATAGGACCGCTACCTTCAAAGGAACATTAGTACTGGGTTCACATAAGGCCACCATCCCACTCAACAGGAAAGGAACAAGTCTGCGGGTGTTATGGTGAGCACTCCAACTCCAAAGGGTTTCCCAGCTTACCTTTGTTCTAAAATTGCTTCCATCCACAAGATTCAAATAGCTCAGCAGTTCCTGGCAGGGTATGTTTTGTGCTTCGTCGAGATGCAGTGTGTGCGTGAGTGAGTGCAAGTGGAGAGGGGGAATGCCTTTTCAAATCCCTTCAGGCCCTGGCACCCCCCCACCCCACCACCACCACCTCTCCGACCTGCTTACTCCTCAACCTGCTGCCTCGGCTCGACTGGCTCCGACCACCTGCTTGTCCCTCGTGCCTTCCGTCCCACCATTGGTGGCCACACTGTCAGCCGCTACTCCCCGAAACCCTGGAACGCTCTTCCTCTATCCCTCTGCCTTGCCCCTTCCTTCCCCATCTTCAGGTCGCACCTGAAGACCTTCCTATTCCACCGCGCCTATGCTCACCTCCCCCCCTCCCACACCTCCCCCCCCACTCCGCGTCATGTTCTGCCGCTGTCAAGAGCTCCGGGACGCTACCTTGCATGACAGGCCGCTGTGTAAACGCTGCGTCGAATGGGATGGAACTGGCACACATTCAAACCATCAAGACTCAGCGCCAGCTTCTAGGTACATCACCACTATGAACGGTCCCATTTCTCGACGCCAGCCAGTCAGTTTGTGGTAACTCCTACGCACGTTTGTGCTGCGCATTCACGCCCTTTGGAAACTGGTCGGCAACTTCCTAAATCAATTTCACTCGCTCGCTTGCAGGGAAGTGAAGGGGCAAGTCGCGCCCTCAGTCAGGGATTGATTCAATAATAATAATAACATTATTAATCCTTGCATTTGATACAGCGCCTCGTTGAGAACTCTCAAATTGCTTCACAGAATACACCGTAAAGTGTGCTGACTATTTTGTGGGAGGATCGTGGCAGCCAATTGCGCACATTACTGTCCCGCAAACACTTTTTGGGGGGGGGGGGGGAGGAGAGAGAGGGGGGGATTATTACCCCAGGAAAGCGATCCGCCAGTCGACTAACAACCGGGTTCCTACTTACTGCTGGTAAACAGAGGCGTGTGTGTGGAGTAAGGAAACTTGCCTAAGGTTTCGCCCTGCCGGGAACTGAACCCAGGTCCCCGTGCTCGCGAGACGAGTGCTCCAACCACTGAGCTACGTCACTCGACGTAGCTTTGAACAAACCCAGTGTACTATCCGCTCCATGTTGGGCAGTACTTCTATGAAGCTGGATATCACGAACTTGGGCCAGGTTTATTGAGAGAATATCTGTACTGAACCGCACTCAAGATGGTGCAACATTCAGAAGTTAAACAGTAATAATAATATAGTAATCCTTGCATTTGATATAGCGCTTTTCACTTCTTCTGGACGTCTCAAAGCGCTTCACAGAATATACTGTAATGTGGATTGACTATATTTTGTGGGCGAAATGTGGCAGCCAATTGTGCATAGCAGCGTCCCCCAAACAGTCGTGGATTGAGTGGCAAAATTATTATTATTTTTAAAATTGATTTATTATTATTTTTTGAAGGGATTATTAGCCCCGGAAAAACAATTCACCAATTGACTAACAACCGGGTTCCGATTTACTGCTGGTCGTGCGTGTGTATGTGTGTGTGGGGTAAGGAAACTTTCCCAAAATTTCGACCAGGAATCAAACCCAGCTTGCGAGGCGAGTTCTTTCACCGATACGTGACAGGACTCCAAATTAAACTTTTCCCTAAAAGTTCTTTCTTCCCTCTGCTTCTAAGTTAACGTTTCATAATTTATTCACTTTAGTGCATTCGGTGAAAAGCTTTGAGACTCGTCGAAGACGTGATAAGGCACTATATATCAAATGCAATGTTTCTTATTGTTATTATTTACTAGTATCTTTGTTATGTGATCTTTCTTTATGGACAGCAGCGAGAAGCAATGAAGATACCACACTGAGCCCAGGAACTCTCGCACTGAAACGTGGCCAAGTCAGAAACTGGCAAAAGTTTTTTTCCTCTCTAGTCATGAGATACTGAAACAAAACAATTGTATCCTCACAACACGGGAAAGAGATTGATAATGGATCTACTTGTCTGTGTGGCTCAGTCACACATGATGCACTTACCCACTGAGCTATGTGAGAAACCCTTCATTATATTTGCGGTGAAACTATTGTACAAACCAGTTAATTCACAAAACAGGGGAACGAGAGAGGCTGAGGCAAGAGACGGGAAAGGCGAGAGTGTGATAGTGAAAGTAAGGCGAGAAAGGAGAGGCACCCAGAGACAAGGGAGGCAGAGACGGGACGGGGAGAGTCGGAGTAAGAGAGATAGGGGTAGGGGTGAAGAGAGAAGTGTGGGGGGACAGAGAAAGAGGCGGGCAGAGAAGGGGAGCGAGGACGGAGAGAGGAGGCAGAGCGAGGGGTGGGGGGGAAGAGAGAGGGGGGATTGGGAGAGAGGGTGCAGAGAGGTGCGGAGAGGGAGCAAAGAGAGAGAGAGAGAGGGAGGGGGGGAAGGCAGAGAGGGGGGGCACAAAAAGAGAGAGAGGCTCAGAGAGAGCGGGGAGGGGGGGGAAGAGAGAGAGAGAGAGAACGAACCTTGGAAACGTACAGCACAGAAGGTGTCTGAGCCACTGATCGTCAGCCACACTTACCTGCCCTCCCCCACTGAAACCTATCTGATGGCTACGTCTCTCTTGAAGGCCAATATGGATTCTGCCTCAAACACTGCTCCCGGGGAGGGGGGGGGCAGGAAATTCTACATCTATTCACTGTGCGGTTTTAGACCAAATACCTCCCAACCTCCCCGTTCGCTAACTATCTCAAGCTGACACCCCGGAGTCACCGACTGACTCACAGACGCGTGGAACTAATTTCTCTCCATTGACTATCAAAATCTCTCCTAGTTCTAAACTCTTCTATCAGGTGCCCCCCACTCCCCACCTCAACCTTCTTCCCCCTCCCAACCCAATAAAGAAAAGTCAAGGTCTACTCTCGTCTCCGTTCGCTCATTCCCCGTCGCTTTGATGTGCTTGAGAAATCGCCTTCGGAGAGCGCTCTTGGACGCCACCCTACGCGGGGGGGCGCTATATAAGTGCAAGTTGTTGTTGGTTAATTTCCTGCCTTCCCACCTTTTAAGAACATAAGAATTAGGAGCAGGAGGAGGCCATTCGGCCCCTCGAGCCTTCCCCCGTAAATCCCATAAGGATTTATGAACATTAAACCCCCCTCCAGTCCCTTTGCTCTCCGACTCCTTTTAATATTTACCACCGACGTAATTGTTCCCCTCATTTCTTCTCCCAAAACGTGTGTCACCTCACATTTGTTTGTATTAAATTGTATTTGCCATTTTTCTGCCCAATCAACTAATCTTCTACATTCCCTTCCTCTCTCGCGCGCGCTCTCTCTCTCTGCCCCCACCTCTCTCAACATCCCATTCCTCTCTCTCTCCCCCCCACTCTTTCTCCGTTCCCCCCTCTCTGTCTGCCCCACTTCTCGCTCTGACCCCCTCTATCTGCCACCACCCCCTCTCTCAGTGCGCCCTCTTTTTCCCTCTCCATTTCTCTCCGTCACCTTCTCTCGCTTTTTACGGGTCCTCTTATCTATCTCTCGTTTCCCCACCTACCCTCTCCTCCCCCCATCTCACGCTCTCTCTCTTCCCCCCCCCCACCTCGCGCTCTCCCTCCCCCCCCACCTCGCGCTCTCCCCCCCCCCCCACCTCGCACTCTCCCTCCCCCCCCACCTCGCACTCTCCCCCACCTCGCACTCTCCTCCACCTCGCACTCTCCTTCTCCCCCCAACACCCACCTCACACTCTCCTCCCCCCCACACCTTGCACTCTCCTTCTCCCCCCACATCCACCTCGCACTCTCCTTCCCCCGCCCCCACCTCGCACTCTCCTTCTCCCCACCCTCACTCTCTCTCTCTGCCCTTTCTCTTTCTCTGTGACCCACCTCTCTCTAAACTTGTAGATGACATGAAAATAGGGAGTGTAGTTAACAATGAAGAAGACACAGACAGTTGATGAGTTGATTGGGCAGAGAAATGGCAAATAAAATTTAATGTAATGCAGGGAAGTTATACATTTGGGAGGAACGGAACAGTTATGTTGGTGGTAAAATATAACAACAACTTGCATTTATATAGCGCTCCTCACTTGGGTCAACATCTCAGAGCACTTAACAGTGACGGAGCCTGATGCCGAGCCGGGGGGAAGAGGAGGAGGAGATGGTAAGCAGGGTCGAAGAGGAAGGTCTTCAGGTGTGATCTGAAAAGGGGGAAGGAGAGGGCAAGGAGGAGGGATTGAGGGAGGGAATTTCCAAAGCTGTGGGGCGTAGTAGCGTGGCCACCGATGGTTGATCAGAAGGGACGAGGGATAAGCAGGAGACCAGAGCCAGCTGAGCGGAGGAGGCAGGCTGTGGAGCAGAGAGTAAGCAGGTCGGAGAGGTAGACAGGGAATAAGGGGATTCGTAGATGAGTGTGAGGATCCTGAAGTCACGGAGAGCGAGAGAAAGAAAGAAAAGGTGGGGCAGAGATAGAGATGGGGCAAAGAAAGAAAAAGAATGGTAAGCAGAAAGAGGGCAGCTGTATGAATCCATGCTGGAGTAAGGAATACAGTGTTGTTTATATAGAGAGGAAATCTGGAACAGAGAATGCGGCCCTTTCATCTTCAGGACTGATGTGCGAGTCCGAGCCCAGCAGTTAGAGAAGTGCATTCGAGCATTCCCACAACTTAGGAAAAGTTAGGATCAAGAGTGTGTGCCTCATCTAACAATAGTAATAATAGTTCTTGCACTTACAGCGCCTTATCACGCCTTCGAGACGTCGCAAAGCGCTTCACAGGGATACACTGTAAAGTGAATTTACTGTGGGCGAAACGCGGCAGCCAACTATTATTATTAATTGTTTGGGGACAAGTCTGCAGGGCCGTGGGGAGAGAGCGGAGGAGTGCGGTTGATTTGGAAAAGCTCTTTTCAAAGAGCCGACACAGACAAGATAGGCCGAATTGCCTCCTTCTGTGCTGTATAATTCTATGATTGTATATTTTGTGGAGCGAAACGCGGGAGCCAATTGCACACAGCAATGTCCCACAAATAACCATGGATTGAGTCACCGATTTATTATTATAAGGAGTTATTACCCCCAGAAAAATGATCCGCCAATCGACTAAAATCGGGTTCCTACTCACTGCTAAAGTAAATAGAGGTGTGTGGAGTAAGGAAACTTGTCCAAAGTTTCGCCCTGCTCAGGAATCAAACCCAAGTCCTCTCATTTGTGAGGCGAATGCTCTAACCACTGAACTAAAGGACTCCACGTCTCGGACAGAGAACCAGGTGGAAACAGCAGAGAATGTGTGTCTGGTGAAGAGTTAGTTAAGTTTTTAGTTTGGTTGTTGGTGAACAAGGTTAGAGGAAAATCACATTGCACGCTGCTTGATGTTCAGTCTGACAGGAGGTGAGAGACAGAATCAGTAGAGAGAGTCAGAAAGTTCTATCAGCCACATCAGCGATTATATCTCAAATTGGGTTCAAGTGGCTGTGTCGGCAGCATGAGGAATAAGGAAAATATAATCCTTGCATTTGATGCAGCGCCTTATCACGTCTTCGAGACGTCTCAAGCGTTCCACAGAATATACTGTAAAGTGAATTGACTGTATATTTTGTGGGCAAAATGTAGCAGCCAATTGCGCACAGCAGCGTCCCCACGGAGTCGTAGATCGAGTGACCAAATTATTATTCTTTTTTTTTTAAAAACAAAATGTAATCGACTAACAAGCCGGTTCCTACTTACTGCTCGGTAAACAGAGGCGTGCGTGTGGCAAGCCTTAGGCAAGTCAGGGAAGGAAACTTGCCTAAGGTTTCTCCCTGAACTGCCCGGGAATCAAACCCGGGTCCTCTCAACCACTGAGCTACAGGACTGTGGCTTTACGTACGTCTGTCTAGGACTTGGGGTGGGGGTGGGGGGGGGGTGGTGGTGAGATAATATGACACCGAATGAAAAAAAAATCAAAAAATCTGTTCCCCGAATATTTGATTCGTCACTTTAATAACTGTATATACAAAAAAATACAATGTCAACTTCATATAAATTGAAGGTACAGCTGGCTACAAACTCCGTTAAGTAGCTCTGGCAAATGAGAACATTCTGAAACAAAGACCTGGTGTTATAAGCTCCAGTTATTTTACTGCCGTTTTACCAGAAATACAGCTTTTTTTAAAAAAAAATCATCTCATGTTTCCAGAACTGCCAAAACACTCGTTTAAAAACTATGCTTCCCCCCCCACCCCTTACATGCAACGTGTAATAAAAAGCTACTCCAGCTTATCAATCGATCCCCCTGACCCCCCCCCCCCACCCACCCCCCAAAGGCGAAAAGAAAAAATAAATCAGAAAAATATTACAATTACAACGTTTCGAAAAAGCAAAAAATAAGTGTGTTTTTTTTCCGCCGTTAGAAAACATGCAAAAGTCAAAATAAATAAGATATACAATCGAGTGAATACAAAAAAAGAGTTTGGGAACAACACTGAATCGTTTCATCACAACAAAACGGGTGTTACATAATCTCCGGTTTTACTTCAATTACAAATTTCAGCTTTTTTTTTTGAAGCTTACAAACTTTTTTTTTAAAAAAACCTTCATGTATATAAAAAAAAACAGAAAATAGCCAACGAGTGCTAAGTTTTTGACTGAGGGACCAGCTATAGCGTTTCATGAACCGAAGGAAGTTCTGCTGCTCATTAAGACACTCTTAAAAAAAAAAGAACCTTTAGTTTGTCGGTGGGGGGGGCAAAAAAAAGACGCAAAATGCCTTGCTTACCGAGTTCATCGACCCGATACGTTAACTGACTTTCCTCTCCACAGATGCTGCCTGACCTGCTGAGCGTTACCAGCCGCTTCTGTTCCTATTTCAGATTTCCAGCGTCTGCAGCATTTTGCCTCTGACTTGCGTTCCGCCTTCGCTGAAGGCATTCTGAGCGAGAAGCATCCCTGACCTATGCTGTGCACCATTACCAACCCAGCGCCAAGTCCGATCCAAAGTGCAGGCTCGCTCCGCGTACATCATTCCCACACCCGCAACCGATCGACCGAGCCTTAAGCCAAGCCACACGCGATCAGTCTGGCCCGCTGAAGAATCCATCTCGCGGGATCTAACAGCACTTACAAGAGAAACCTGACAAAAAACTCCTTCCTAACCAAAGTTTATTGCCTCCACAACAATTACTGAGTGTTACTACTGATTGCCTACTACTGATGCACTCGTTTCGACTGGAGAGAGAGAGAGAGAGACCTTTTACTCCAAGGACAGAAGCAGTCAGTGCAAGTACGTACATACATTTGTCAGCATAACCGGGCCTCGTAGAGCAAAGCCTAGAGACGTGTCACTCGGAATAAAAGTCTAGCAATGGCAACATAAATATTCACATTGATAAACCAGGAACTTCTTCAAGTATCGTATCACAGCACCAGTATTGGAAACCCTACTCCTGTCACTCATTATTACTGCTAAACATTTAATGGCACTTGCACCAAAAAAATCTCGAAAACTGCTTCTGTGTTAGGAACTCCTCTGCTAATAATAACTCATCTTTTCTATCCCGACAAAATAATATCTCGGGGATACGCTATATAGTTTGGGACACGACATGTTATGTGATTGCCAGGATGGTGGCAGGTGAACTGGATGGGCTTTGGTCTTCTTTCGCCTCGCAAAATTCTTATGTTCTTAAGCGCTGTGTGAAATGATAAATAAAGGCTTTAAAAATCAGGTTCGGGTTGTAATAGCAGTTGGCGAGTGCTGTGTCAATACAGCGTGCTCCCTATCCTACATCATACGTTCGTGCACACAGTTAAAATAACCTTGGTCACTGCCCAGAGAAATGGGAATAACCCTCACGTTAGCGTCAGGCTCTCATCTGGGATCAATTCCAATTCTCCCCCGTTTATCCTCCCTATGAGGGAATTTAAAACCACTCCCAAATGCATCTCGCCTTATCACATCTGTGAGACGTCCCAAAGCACTTTGCAGAATATACTGTAAAATGAATTGATTGTATATTTGTGGGTGAAACGCGGAAGCCAATTGCGCACAGCGGCGTCCCACAAACAGTCAGTCATGGGGGGTGGGGTGGGGGGGAAGGGGGGAAGGATTATTATGCGCCAAAGGTTTTGCCGCTCACAGGAATCAGACCTGGGTCCTCTCAGTTGCGAGCCGAGCGCTCTGACCACTACGCTACAGGATTCCACAAAGTTTAGTAGCTTATACAGTTATCTTACTTCACTATATACAGGTCTGTATGGTCAATCCAAGCTTCCCAAACTGAGCGTGTGGTGAATAGAAGATAAAGAAAATAAGGACGAGGAGAGAGGCGGATAAGGAAATGAGTGGCCACAGCTTCAGACCAGGGCTGGAACCCACACGTAGGTTTTGGGTGAATACACAATCGATTGCGTGAAATTTGCATTTTAATATAAAGTGTTAACACGATACGACTTGCAGCGAAGCGCAATGGACACTTTAAAGTAAAGACACCACCTGCGCCTCTCCCCGTGAGTGTTCTTCTCTCTTTCGGCATTGTGGAGTAAACTTCAGCTCAGTGAATTGCTCTCCCTCGCTTGCTCGCTCTCACATTGTTGTAGTTAACAATAAAGGCACCAGCTCGCCGGAAACTAGTAAGTCAACAGCACGTGAAAAATCCAAGCAAATAGAAGATAGCACAAGAATGGTTGTTAAAGAGCTGGAGGATTACATAAACAACTGCCTCCACGCGACACAAGCCAACTATTCTGGAGAAACGAAACCAAATAAATAATAATAATAATCCTTGCATTTGATGCTTATCATGTCTTCGAGACGTCTCAAAGCCATTCACAGAAATATACTGTAAAGAGAATTGACTGTACATTTTGCGCACAGCCAATTGCGCACAGCAGTCGTGGACTGTCCAACAAACAGTCGTGGATTGAGTGACCAAATTATTATTTATTTTGTTTTTTTTGAAGGGATTATCACCCCCGGAACAGCGGTCTGTCAATCGACAAACAATCGAGTTCCTACTTACTGCTGGGTCAACGTGTGGAGTAAGGAAAGTTGCCCAACGTTTCGCCCTGACTGGGGATTGAACCCGGGTCTCTCGTTCGCAAGGCGAGCGCTGTAACCACTGAGCTACAGGACTCCACAATAATTGGCAACTGGTCTGGAGAAACCAAATCAAATAAATAGACCAAATAGTCAAGCGTTTCCTTCAGGGAGATTTACAGGCAGCAGCGACAACAGGCACAGATTACCCCGCACCCAAGGATACACAGCTTTAGATGCACTGAATCCATCACATCAGTTTGAACAGTCCTTCAAGTCACAAGCAACTGCTGCACTGTACAACAACAACTTACATTTACACAGCGCCCTTTCATGTGGAGTCTCGCCCCGAAGTGTTTGACGGTGGCAGAGTCTAAGGGTGGGGAGGGAGGGGGCAAGGCGGAGGGATTGAGGGAGAGAGTTCCAGAGTTTCGGGGCATAGTGTAGCGTAGGGAGGTGCGAGGGGCACGAAGGGATTTGAAAAGAACAACACTCGAGTGAGTTAAATGGAACACATTTTGCCCGGCAGTGAAATAAGCTGAGCACCTCCTGGTGAGATGCATCGCCATTTTCACCGAAATGATACCCGGGGCTTTGTGTGGGAGTATAAACACCAAATGGCCTGCGCGCGCTTTACACAACCCTACGCAACTCCAAATTTTTCAGGCGGATTCCAAACGCCGTTCTGAAAATGTCTGCAATTTGCACTTTCCGACAAAGGCGATGTTATAATTGCAGCAGATCTGATCAGGCTGAGGTTTCACGAGCGCTCTCGCTACTTCAGGTGACGCAACACGAGACCAGAAGACCTTCGAAAAATGCGAAGGGTTTTTAACCAAATGCATTTGAGGTTCACAGTAAAACCGCCTATGGGATGCGGGGAGAGAGCGCTGAGAAGCGCGATTAATGGGGGGGGAAAAGAAAAAAAAGGTAATTTGAAGAAACAGGTTGGGCCGAATGCCTACCCCCTCCGCCCCCCCGAATGTGCAGTAAATTTTGAGTTTCCAATTGACTTTGAATTGCATTTCTATTTGTCTTTCCACGAAAGCTAGCGGCCCATCCTGCGACCATCAGCAACTGAGGGTTTGAGTGTATTTCAAAGGAAACCCATGACTGCAAGGTCATCTTGTCAAACCATGATATCTCTCAATCCCCAGCACCCAGCGCAAGGTGGCACAGGTTATTTGTAATCAATTGTACAACAGCAGGATATATTGATATATATAATAATGATCCTTGCATTTGATACAGCGCCTTATCGCGCCTTCGAGACGTCTCAAAGCGCTTCACAGGATGTACTGTAAAGTGCAGCGACTGCATATTTTGTGGGCGAAACACAGCACAACTACAACATTGCACTCAGCTGGCTGACCTCGCAGTTCCAAACTCCGCACTCTGTGGCTATTACACAACCGGTTACACAGCTTACACTAAAAAGTTCACTGGGCTGAACAATAGCATCGGTGGCGAAGATCACATCATCCATCCATCACAGGCCATTACACATCAGATAACATTTTGTAAATCATGAGCGGGTAATACAAAACGTTTGACAATTTGCCAATCCGGGATCTATTATTAAATACATACAGCGACAGCCCCTTACAAACAGTTAGCATCAGTGGGACAAAATGTACAGCAAAGATGAGCTGTATGTGTACAGTGAGAGTCACCCGCAGTTGTCTGATCTCCATGTTAAGGCAATTAAGAAACCTACTGTACAATTTCCGATCAGCCTCATCATGTTACAGATTAATTAGAAGGCAGTGGGTTATTTTGGTGGAATAATATTTGAGAATTTTACAATATCAACAAATCCAGTTTCAATTTCCACACAAAACACTGGGGGCGTTATGAAAACACTTGACAAAGCCGTCGGCAAAACGGACAGAAGTAAACATCACACAAATAACCCGCTGACGTGCTTTCAATGCAAGACCTCTGGAGCCAAAGTAAGGGATGATCGGGAGGAGTTACAAGGCTGTAATTCACTGAAGGGAGTCTGAAGATACAAACCACCTGAGTGAGTGGAAGCAGAACGTGTATTGGAGGAGAATGTAATAATAATAAATCTTGCATTTGCAATAGCGTCTTATCTCGTCTTCGAGATGTCTCTAAGGCCTCACAGAATATACTGTCAAGTGAATCGACTGTGTATTTTGTGTGCGAAACTCGGCAGCCAATTGCGCAGTGTCCCACGAACATTTCTTTTAAGGGATTATTACCCCTGGAAAAGCAATCAACTGGGTTCCAACTTACTGTTAGGTAAGCAGAGGCATATCTGTGGGGTAAGGAAACTTGCCCAACATTACGTCCTGCCCAGGAATCGAACCCATGGCCTCTCGCTTGAAAGGCAAGTGCTCCAATCACTAAGTCACAGGACCCCATTGTAATCTGAATTTCAACTTTAAATTTGTTTCAGGGGTAATGGGATGGGGTGGGGGAGGGAGGAATCATTTAAAGTTGACTGGGAGGGTGGAGGGTCTGAGATTGTCATTATGTAATCGCCACACGACTGGTAATTTCTTAAGGCAATTAAAGGGAAATTTGGGTTAAACAGTAGATGCTAAGTATACAAAACAGACGCCTGGTAGGGAAATGATAAGGCTGCAATTTTACTATGTGAAATCAATTTTACTATCAAACTGCAAATGCCTTGAATATTTGAACCCCAACAAATTACAGCAGTGAAACAGACTCCCTGGCATTTTATATATAATAATAGTCCTTGCATTTGATAATAATCCTTGCATCCTTGCCTTATTATGTCTTCTAGACGGCTCAAAGCCCTTCACAGAATAAACTGTGAAGTGAATTGACCGTATGGTTCGTGGGCAATACCTGGCAGCTAATTGCACACAGCAGTGTCCCATCAACAGTCATGAATTAAATGGCCAAATTATTATTTTTATTTTAGGCAATAAAATAATGGCAATGTGAGACAGGGTTTATGGTGGCAGAACTCAAGGTAGATAAGAGCGTGACTGCCAAATGTGCCCTACGAAAGGGGTTCAAAGTACAAGACCTGGGCACCAATCGCTGAGATATAACCAGTTTACAATCTTATTTTTTGTGGTGGTTTGAAAAAAAACATGTGTAACTCACTCACTCACTCACTGTGAGACAGTCAAATGCACAACACAGCGCCATGAAAAATCTAGTCTTAAGCATTGCTCCGTTTCCAATCCTGTGCAGCGCTACGCGAACTGCGCTCACTTTGTCTCGCAAAAGTGGCATCGTCACAGTCAGTTCCCACCAGAAAAGGCGTACGTGCGGATTTCACACGCAGGTGAAGTCATTTGAGGTTTATGTTTATGTCGTCAAAAGAGGAGAGGTAGTCAAACTTAAAAATCCCATTTTTGAATATATATATATATACACACACACACATATATATAAGATATATATATATATCTATATATAAAAAATGATTTTTTTTCCCATTCCCTTGAAGCTGCGTTGTGGTTTGAACAAGTGCAATTTAAGATCATTTTTATGGCTTTCACCGGCTGTTACACCAGCATTATTGCACCGCTGTTCTGTGCCAGCTGTTTAACAGACATAATCACCAGAGAATCTTTGCAGGAATGTCAATATTTCACACGAGAAACTCTTACCACAGGAGTCCGTCCGTCCATCCATCCGCTCCGTTAATCTGGTAAATTATCTACTGCAGCCTGGTTTGTTTAGCCAGGTTATTGGCTGTTGCTTGGAACACTAGCATCGGGGTGGGTGGGTGGGTGCTGTGTGCGGAGAAAGTGGGGCTGAGGTGGGTGGGTGGGTGGGTGGGTGGTGGGGGTAAATGGGTGCTGCTGGCACCAGGCCAGCCACAGGTTCAATGACTGAGAGAATTGACGCTAACCTGTTTCAGAGTCGTTACTGTCAGAGGAGCTGGAGTCACTACTGCTGTCCGACTCCGACGAGCTGCTGCTGCTCCTGATCCTGGAGGGACCCCCGGTGTCCATGCTTACGTCGTGCTTCTCTGCTGCACAGAACAGAATTCCTAGTGAAAATCAGCCACGTACGCCACAGCTCCCCCTCCCACCCCCCCCAACCACCGCGACACAACCGCTCAACTACGATACACCCAACAGAATACACAGTCGATCCATTTGCAATACATTCTGTGAAGTGCTTTGAGACAACAACAACAACTTGCATTTACACAGCGTCTTTCACGCTCCGAGGCGCTGGATAGGACTGCAGGTATTTGGACTCGAGCTGTGGGGGGGGTGCGATCAGGGAAGGTGTAGGGCAGGGAGGGTAGGAGCGTACACAGCGCTCCTCGCACAGGGTAGAGTACCAGAGCGCTTGACAGTGGTGGAGCACGACCCCGAGCCGGGGGGGAGAGGGGGAGGTGACCGTAGGTATGGTCCAAGAGGAAGGTCTTCAGGCGTGACCTGAAGATGGGGAAGGAAGGGGCAAGGCGGAGAGATAGAGGGAGAGTGTTCCAGAGTTTCGGGGTACTGGGGGAAACCACTGAAGCGCTTTTACCTGACTAACTTCCTTTAAGTAAATCTTATTGAAACCCACAATTCTATTTGTACAGAATTATACAGACATTTCGCCCACAAAATATATAGTCAATTCACTTTCCAGTGTATTCTGTGAAGTGCATCGAGACATCTCGATAAACTGTACAGCAATATATTTTGAGGCCGAGCATAAAGTTGCCTCTTCCTTGGGAGCACGATCGTTATTTTTATTCCCCAAATCCCACAAGTTATTGGTTACACTGCAGCCGTGAAGCTGAGGAGATAAGCTCTGGTTACCTGGGAAACCCAATCACCGACTCCAACGCTTCTGTGCAAACAAGTGTGTGAACGCTGCAAACTCGTGGTGTTGAGACGCTACTAGTCTGCCTTAAATCGCATGAGCGAGGCCCTGCTATCAGTGCAACAGATAACACTCAACCTTCAAAATGCTTCAGAGTATGGGGGAGTTTCTCCTGGCGATCAGCGTGAACAGAAAAACTATTTCCTCTGGTGGATGGGGAAAATCCAGAACAAGGGGTTGTGAAATACTGTAGCTCAGTGGTTACAGCACTCGCCTCACAAGCGAGAGACCTGGTCCAATTCCCGGCAGGATGAAACATTAGGCAAGTTTCCTTACTCCATATGCCTCTGTTTACCTAGCGGTCGATCGACGGATCGTTTTTCCGGGGGTAATAACTCCTTCCAAGAATAATAAATCGGTCACTTCAATCCCCGACTGTTTGTGGGGACGCTGCTGTGCACAATTGACTGCCGCGTTCCGCCCATGAGATATACAATCAATTCACAGTATATTTTTACAGTATATTCTGTAGTATATACGTCCAAGATCCTCACACTTATGTTGAAATCCCTTCAGTCTCTGGCACTTCCCTACCTCTCTGACCTTCTCACTCCCCAAATCCACCACCCGGCGCCTCCGTTCGACCGGCCCCGGCTCCTGCTCGTCCCTCGCACCCTCCGCCCCGCTATCGGAGGTCGCACTTTCAACCACTACGCCCCGAAACTCTGAAACACTCTTCCCTCAATCCCGCTGCCTTGTCCCCTCTCCCGCTATACAAGTGCAAGTTGTTGTTATTCTGTGAAGCGCTTTGAGATTCGAAGACACGATAAGGCACTATATGAAATGCAAGGATTATTATCGTTATCATCTTAAAATTAGAGTTAGGGGCCACTTAGGAGTGAAATCAACACGCAATTTTTTTCACGCAAAGGGTAGTGCAAATCTGGAAGGCTGCCCTGGGTGATAGACGCTATGTTAATGCAAGTTGTTGTTTTACTTGCAAATAATCCTTGTGTGGCTGAGACCAGGTATTCCCACTGAACGTGCAATTGTAGCTCAACTGCTCAGATCTTAACCCTTCAAACAAGTTGGTTTCAAAAGATTTTAAAGTTTTCGAACCGAGTCTGACTCAGTTTAAAACGTCCCAACATTTTTTGTCCATTAATTCATTCATTCCGGAAATGCAAAAATCCATCGATATGTCGGTGTGGAGAGAAACACGGACTACAATCTCCAAAATCGGTGCCTTCAGCCACTGGACTACGCTGCTAAACTCTGGAACTCACTCCCTCAATCCCTCCACCTTGCCTCCTCCCTCCCCACTTTTAAATTCCGCCTAAAGACCTTCCTTTGTGATTGTACTTACGGTCACCCTGCGCCCCACACCCCGAATCGGGGCCAGTCAAGCATTCCAGGCTGCTAAACCCGCATAAAGAGCCCTACATAAATGCAAGTTGTGGTTGCAGTACGATCTCAGCAATCCGTGTGATGAGGAATTCCTCGAAAGAATTAAAAACCACACTGTAGTCTCAGTCAATGCAAATTGAACGGGACAGTAGACTTTGTCGTGATTAGCATCTCACAGCTTTGGAAACGACAGTGCGAGTGCTATAGCTGTGCCCCTGTTCTCCCCGTCTACTTTGCCTGTGATCCAAGTTTGGCTCCTGAGGGCCGGAGGTCACATTTGACAAACGCCTGCAGGGCACATAAGCAATATTTTATCCTGATCAGCCAGTCCCGATGCTGGGCAGAGCCAGAGCCCCCGGGGGACTGTCTCCTGATTGGTTTGGGGTCTGCATGTCGCTAGTATTTGCTTTGCAGATGATGAAGTTATGAAGTCCTGTAGCTCGTGGTTAAAGCGCTTGCCTGGCAAGCGAGAGGACCTGGGTTCGATTCCCATCAAGGC
This sequence comes from Callorhinchus milii, assembly GCF_018977255.1. Taxonomy (NCBI): domain Eukaryota; kingdom Metazoa; phylum Chordata; class Chondrichthyes; order Chimaeriformes; family Callorhinchidae; genus Callorhinchus; species Callorhinchus milii. The sequence continues at coordinate 1,623,620 of NW_024704770.1, forward strand.
CAAATTTTGGGCCTTACTCCACATGCTTCTGTTCATCTAGCAGTAAGTGGGAGCCTGGTTGTTAGTTGATTGGCGGATTGCTTTTCCGGGGGTAATAATCCTTTCAAAAAAAATAGTTATAATAATAATTTGGTCACTTCAGTCTATGACTGTTTGTGGGGACGCTGCTGCGTTTCTCCTGCAAAATATGCAGTCAATTCACTTTACAGTATACTCCGTGAAGCGCTTTGAGAGGTCTAGAAGACGCGATAAGGCGCTGTATCAAATGCAAGGATTATTATTAATATCCGCTGGGCCGGACGCGGCTCGCAGGCCACCGGTTGCACCACCCTGCTCTAAGTCACGAGCTTGCACTGCACCAACCTTTTCGGCTCAGTTTCTTGCCGGAGCTCAGCTGTCCACTGACGTCGTGTAACCTGGTGTCCAGCTCGCTCTTCGAGTCTAGTTGGAGGTCATCATTCGATTTCCCTGGAACTTTTTTCACTGCAAACAGCATCACACAACAAGATTTGGAGCAAATACTTTGGTTCCGGTACACAGGTACAACACACTGAAAACATTACTCTAGTTTTCTGGCACTTGTAATCAGATGCAGAGGTTCAGTAAACTTAAACGGAAAGAAAACAGCTGAAGGCAATAAAAGCCTGTTTGACACTCTGTGATTTGCTCGTGAAGGGATTTATAACAAACTGTGGCAAACGAATGAAAATGCCCCCAACTCTGCAATAGTGAGGTCACAGTACCAGAAATAATCCAATAATAATAATAATCCCTCCCAAAAAATAATAAATTGGTCATTTTCAATCCATGACTGTTTGTGGGACATTGCTGTGCGCAATTGGCTGCCGCGTTCGCCCACAAATATACAGTCAATTCACTTTACAGTATATTGTGTGAAGCGCTTTGGGACGTCGAGAAGACGTGAAAAGCGCTATATCAAATGCAAGGATTATTATTATTAATCGTAACCAAAGAATAAAAATCTTGGTGGTTTTGAAGGGCACTTTTGTTTATTTATTTTATTTACTTATTTACAAGTTTATTCATTTAAAAATAAACTAAATTATTTGGAATGATTGGGATTGTTCTCCTCAGTTCTTAAAGAGTCCCGTAGCTTAGTAGTTTGAGCATTTGCCGCGCAAACGAGAGGACCTGGGTTTGATTCCCGGTAGAGGAAACCTTTAGGTAAGTTTCCCTACTCCACACACACATACCCGCCTCTGTTTACCTTGCAGTGAGTAGGAACCCGGATGTTCGTCTATTTGGGGGATCGCTTTTCCGGGCCTAATATTTCCTTCAAAATAAATAATAATTTGGTCACTCAATCCACGACTGTTTGTGGGACAGCGCTCTGCGCAATTGGCTGCCGCGTTTCGCCCACAAAATATACAGTCGATTCATTTTACAGTATATTCCGTGAAGCGCCTTGAAATGTCTCGAATAGGGGAGATTTAATAGAGGTGTTCAAAATTAGGAAGGGTTTGATAAGAGTAGTTAAGGGAGAAACTGCTTCCTCTGGTGGGTGGGAGAGTAAGCAGAGGACATAGATTTGGGCTAATTGGCAAAAGAAGTAGATGGGAGATGAGGAGAAACCTTTTTATTACAGAAAGCTGTTACAGTCTGGAATGCACTGCCTTCTCCTCTTCGATGCCCTCCAATCCGGTTTCCGCACCGCCCACAGTACAGAGACTGTGCTTGGGAAAGTCACAAACGACATCCTCTCTATCTGTGACCAGGGCTCCCACTGCCTCCTTGTCCTCTTGGACCTCGCTGCGGCGTTCGACACAGTCGATCACGCCATCCTCCTCCACCGCCTTTCCTCCGTCATCCACCTCAGTGGGACCGCACTGGCCTGGTTCGAGTCCTACCTCACAAACCGCCAGCAGTAATTCTGCACAAACGGCTTCTCCTCCCGCTCTCACCCGGTCACCTGCGGGGTACCCCAAGGATCCATCTTTGGCTCTCGTCAACGTCTAAAATCTCACGGCTCTCACCTCCTCGACCTCCCCCTAAAACTCTCCGAACCCGTACACAACCTAGGCGACAGGTTCGACCCCCAATTATCCTTCCTCCCCCACATCTGGTCCCTCACCAGCACCGCTTTCTTCCACTTCCGACACATTGCCCATCTCCGCCAATACCTCTCCCCAAAAGCCGCTGAAAGCCTGGTCCATGCCTTTGTCACCTCTCGACTGGACTACTCTAACGCCCGTCTCCCACCGACTACCATCCATAAAATCCAAATCATTCAAAACTCTGCCGCCCGCATTCTCACCCACACGAAACTCCGCTCCCAGATTCCCCCAGTCCTGGCCAGACTGCACTGGCTGCCTATCCCAGAGAGGATCGACTCAAGATCCTCAACCTCGTCTTCAAATCCCTCCACTCCTCTGCAACCCCCTACCTCTCTGACCTCCTCTCTCCTCAAAACAGTACCCGCTCTGAGATGCCGTCCGGCGTGGAGGGCTCTATATAAATCCAAGTTGTTGTTGTTGTTGCCTGAAGGGGCTGGTGGAAACAGATTTAATAACAACTTTCAAAAGCGAATTGGATAGATACTTGAAAAGGAAAAATTTGCACGGACATGGGGAAAGAGCAGGGAAAGTGGGACTGATTGGATAGCTGTTCTAAAGATGAGGCGCAGACACGATGGGCCGAATGGCCTCCCTCTGTGCTATAAGATTCCAGGATTCTATTCCATGACTCCTGTGATGCCATCCATTATTATTTCTCTCTAAGCCATCACAAACCCCCAACGTATAATTGCCAAAGGCTTATTACCATTGTATCATGATCATGGCATCACTACTCTGCCAGAGGACAGTTTGGTTAAGGGGTTAGCAATACAATTTAACAGGCGAAGTGAAGCATATTAATTATTACGTCTCGGAGACGTGAAAAGCGCTATATCAAATTCAAGGATCATCATTGTTATTACGAAGGAAATTAAATACGTCTGAATAAGCAGCCAGCGTTTTGACACTTGGGATAAGATACACGACAGACACCCTCCACTTTGTGTCCCCAAACATGGGTGGAACGAGGATGTCATGAGAGCAGATCATTCAAACCAACTGTACTGTGCTTAAGTTGGCAAACACGTTCACAAAGACTAACACAACCAGTACTGCTATGACTGACAGTGACAACATCCACACGACCATCATGGTGTGGTGGGGGGGAAAGGGAAAAGAGCAGGATGAACGTGAAAGCTTAGCAGCTGCTTTCTCGTCGGGTTCTCTTTACAAAAATGGTTGAAAAACAGGACGCAGATTTAAGATAATTGGCAAAAGAACCAGAGCGGAGACGAGGATTTTTTTTTTTAAAAAACCCAGAGAGTTTTTATGGTCTACAATACACTGCCTGAAAGTGTGGTGGAAGCAGATTCGATAATAGCTTTCAAGAGGGAATCGGAGAGGTACTTGAAAAGGAAATACTTGCAGGGGTATGAGGTAAGAATGAGTGAGTTAGACCAGTTGGTAGCTCTTTCAAACAGCCGGCACAGGCACGATGGGCCGAACGGTCCCCTTATGTGCTGTAAGATTCTATGTCCTATGGCTGGGTTGTTCCAACCTTTTAGCTGCTGAGGGTCGAATGCCCTATTTGAGAATCGTCAGCAGGTCCCGTGAAATAAGATCCTACGATTAAAATGACTGAAAATGTACAAATGTTTCTCACAGAACGAAGGGAAAGGAGGTAGGAGAGAACTACAGAGCATCAAGACTGGCTTGAAGGGGGAGGAGAGAGAGTTGCATCACACTGAGTGAGGCCAGGAGACTGGGACATACTGTAACGGCCAAGTGTTGGTCAGTAAAGTTTGTCTCAAATTCCATGGTGATAATCTCGTGTTTGGCCATCTGTTGCTTGAAAATACTTTGAGCGTCATCTTAAAAGCACAAAGAGGCTCGCGCACGCTTCAAGCCTCTCCAAGTGTTATTTAGCCACTGTTTCTCACACACGGACCCAACACTCAAACGGAATAACAATGGCCTTTGAAGCAGAGAAACGATCGGGGGATTGAGTGAAAAATGGAACTTAATTCCTTAGTCGATTCTTATTGTTGGTTCAGTATATGAAAGAAAGCATGGAAGAGGTGTAGGCAACGAAAATAATAACTTGCATTTACACAGGGTCCCTCACGCAGGCTAGTGTCCCTGAAGGGGGACTATCACAGTCGAAGAGGAAGGTCTTCAGACACGACCTGAAGATGGGGAAGGAAGGGGGGTAAGAGGGAGAGTGTGCCAAAGTTTTGGGGAGTAGTGGTTGAAAGAGCATCCACCGATGGTGGAAAGGAGTACACGAGGGACAAGCAGGAGGCTGGAGCCAGGCAGAAGAAAGACCTGACTATGTCAGCAACAGACTTGAGTAAAATCAGCACCACTGTCTGCCAAAGGAAACGGCATGTAATTCACAGCACGGGCAGGCAGTACTCATCACGCTCAAACATCCAGCTATTCAGCAGCTGGTAGCACAGCCTGATTCCACTGTGCCCTTACGGGTCGAGTCTATTTTTAAGCGTGTGCATCGGGCAGTAAAGATGCGACAGTCAACGGAACAGAAGCATCCTATTGTAATGAGAAACCACACTGGCTCGATTTGGTAGCTGGGTACACGAGTCAAAAATAAAAGCAAAACATGCCCTTGATTAGATAGATATTTGGGGAGGACAAATTTGCAGGGTTATGGGGAGAGAGCAGTGAGTGGGATTAATTTGGAAAGCTCTTTCAAAGAGCTGGCACTGGCACGATGGGCCGAATGGCCTTCTCCTGCGCTGTAGAATTCTGTGATTCTAGGAACAGATCGATTGCAGTTGACAATGATTACTGCTACAAATCATTATTGAAGACTTTTTTTTACAACAACATAGCACCCCTCAAGCACGTTAGTGTCCCAGAGCCCTTGACGGTGGTGCACGACATAGAGCCGGGGGAAGGTGACCATAGGCACAGTCGAAGAGGAAGTTCTTTGGACGTGACCTGAAGGGGAAGGAGGGTGCTAACATATCCAAACTTTCAAGGTAAATAGCAAACCCCATCAATATTGATCAGGAAAAACGGACAACTCATCATCCAGAGATATTGCTTCCCACTCCACAAAACAGGCTCGGTGCCAAACATCCAGCATCCCAGCCAGGCTGTCAAAGCAACCTCATGGGAATGAAGGCAATCCTAGAGTAGGGGAAAAATAGCCAAGAAAAAAGGCAGACTTGCATATCACGAACAGCAGTAAGTGTCGATTCTTTCAAGAATAAATGTGATAAGATTTCTGTTAGAAAATAGTATCTTGGGATACAGTATATAGTTTGGGACACGACATGTGCAAGCGACATGGTGAAACGAAAATGAGATGGGCCTCGGACTTCTTTCGATTAGCAAATTCTTATGCTCTTATGATGAGCTGGTAAGTAAGTATGAGAAGGAGGGAAGACTAGGTGAAGGATGCACGATACCGAATGTCACGGTAAGGAGGGGAGGAGACAGGTAGGATGATCCATTGTTGCATAAGAGACTTAAGGAATGATTGAAACGTATGAGGTGAAATGAATTGAACGTAATGAATCATTCTCTCTCTCTGCCAGCCAGTAGGAACAGCCCTTACCTTGAGGTTTCCGCGCCTTTTTCCGTAAACATGATGTAACGTATCGCTCCAGTTCTCGCAACGTGGAGGGTTTTAACGTCTCAAAGTCTATTTCAATCTCGTCGGGGTTTGAGTTCCTCAGCGAGGGCTCGCGGGACTGTATGATGTGGACGACTCGGCCCAATTTGTCGCCGGGAAGTTTATTTATATCCAGGCTCAGCTGCCTCTTCTCCTCGTACGTCATGGGCTTGCATTTGTCTTCCTCCTCAGAGTCATACACAGGACCAGGTTTGCTGTTCTTCAGGTTTCTGCGGAGAAGAAAATGGGGACGGAATTAAAACCCACCCTGCAGAAAGCCAGTGCACAAAGTGCAGGTTGTTTAATAACAACAACAATAATAATCCGTGCATTCAATATAGCGCATCAGCACGTCTTCGATATGTCTCGAAGAAAACAACTGAACTTGCAAATAAATAACCGCACTGTGCGGACATCCCGACAATGTTTAAACAGCATTTGCCGAAATAATATTAATAATAATCCTTGCATTTGATATGGCTCCTCATCGCGTCTTCGAGACGCCCCAGAGCACGTCCCAGAATGTACCGTAAAGTGAACTGACTGCATATTTTGTGGGCGAAACGCAGCAGCCAATTGTGCACAGCAGCGTCCCACAAACAGTCTTGGATTGAGTGACCACACTGTTGTTATTTTTTTGAAGGGATTATTACTCCCCGGAAAGAGATCCACCAGTTGACTAACAACCAGGTTTCTATTCACTGTGGAGTGTGTTTGGAGTAAGGAAACTTGCCTAAAGTTTCGCTCTGCCCAGGAATCGAACCTGGCTCCTCTTGCTTGCGAGGCGAGTGCTCTAACGACTAATCTACAGGACTTTTAGTTAGTGTACAAAGAGCACTACCAGTCAGTGAAACTGCAGAATAAGCTTATAATAACACTTGCAGTTGCTATGGCTCCTTATCACGTCTTTGAGACGTCTCAAAGTGCTTCACAGAATAAACTGTAAAGTCTAGTGACTGTATATTTTGTGGGTGAAACGCGGAAGCCAATTGCGCACAGCAGCGTCCCACAAACAGTCATCGACTGAGGGACCAAATTATGATTAGCTTACCTGCTATTTGCACTGTTTTTCTTTGACTTTTTTGGCTGCGTATCCTTAGCTTTGCTCTTCTTCTTCTCCACCTCCACCTCCTCTTTCTTTTTGTGCCTTTCCTTCTCTTTCTCCTTTTCCTTTTCTTTCTCTTTCTTCTTCTCTTCTTTCTTGTCTTTCTCCTTTTTCTTTGGTTTGGACAGTTGTGGTTGGGAAAGGGCAGCCAGCTGCTCATGTACCGCTTTCAACTGCACGACACAAACAGGCTTGTGAAAGTTAGGTTATACGTGCAGCAAGAGACCTCCAAGTAAATATGTAGTATTTTAGTGTGATACTCCTTGCATTTGATATCGCGCCTTATCACATTGTTGAGACATCCCAAAGTGCTTCACAGGATATACCGTAAAAAGTGAATTGACTGAATATTTTCTGGGCGAAATATAACTTATGCAAAGTATGAGTTATGTCAAACTTGCTCAGAATATAAACTCTTGAACAGGACTTGGGCAGATAAATGTACGACTTAGGCGATTAGACGATTTATGCAGATCAGATTTGTACGAGTATACCCTGTGAAGCGCTTTGAGACGTCTCGAAGACGTGATACGTCAAGAGGATGTCCCATTAGGTAACAAGCACCTGATAATTTCCAGGAAACATCTGCACCTTCAGCAGACAAAAATTGTCAACAAAAAAAAACCTGCATTCGCTCTATATCCACAGCATTTTTGCGTGGTGTAAGTAATAATCGTTGCATTTGTACAGTGCCTTATCACGTCATTGAGACGTCTCAAATCGCTTCTGCAAAGTGAATTCACTATGATTTTGTGGGCGAAACGCGTCAGCTGATTGCACATAGCAGTGTACCGCAAAGAGTTTGGACTGATTGACCAAATTATTATTTAGTTGAAGAAATTATTAAAGTTATCCGGGTTTTCTATTTACTACTAGGTCAACAGGCGCGCACGTGTGTGTGTGTGTGTGTGTGTGTGTGTGTGGAGTAAGGAAACTTGCCTAAGGTTTCGCCCTGGTTGGGACTCCAACCTGGGTCCTCTTACTTGCAAGGCGAGTACTCTTAACCACTAAGCTACAGGACTCCACATTATAGAAAATTTGCTTCAGGTATTACTCTGTCTCAACAGGACCTCCGTTCCCTTCCCCAGCTCCTCCAGATCCTTCACATTCAGCCTCTACTTTACAAGCCACGTTGCAATGCTGAATCACTGCCCCAGCCCTGGCTGCATTACAAATAATACATGGAGCAGACAAGACACGGGAGAAGTTACAAGTCATCGATTTCACTGAGGAGCTCAGGTGACACAACAGTGTAGCTCAGGTTGCTAATGACCGTTGAGACGCCAAGATGCAACTAATACCTTGCAGTTCGCTTCCAGCTACAGTTCGTACAAGATAATAATAATCTTAATTTGATACAGTCCCCACACTATGTTGGCTTGCAAGTAGCTGCTAATTAAGCTTTTCCATGTGGAACAGTGTAAAGTTGGTTTACAATGTCACTCAGCAGATGCCCACAAACAGTTGTGCACTGAGTGACCAAATTATTATGATTATTTTTTTTAAAAGGAATTATTACTCCCGGAAAAGCCATCCGCCAATCGACTAACAACCGGGTTCCTACTTACTGCTACGTAAACAGAGGCGTGCGTGTGGAGTAAGGAAACTTGCCCAACATTTCGCCCGGCCCGGGCATCAAACCCAGGTCTCTCGCTTGCGAGGCGAGTGCTCTAACCACTGAGCTCCAGGACTCCACAATGATGGGTGGTGCAATGGGAACAGGATGAGACCGTTCAGCCCCTCATCGCATTCATACTGCAATAGTTCATCCTCTCTCCACTTACACACCAGCAATTTACTGTCCAGCACAAACTCCAGCACATTGCATTAAAGAAATGTGGGGCCAGAGGAGAAACAAGTAACCCAGATACTTGCACTGACATTAATTACAAGAGGAACTTGTGTCTCTTTAGTTCCTCTCCCCCAACACACACCAAATGTGGCCCCAAATGTCAGTTAAAATTCAACATGCGAATACATTTTGTTCACTTTACATGCTAAAAATCTGGTTTGCCACCTTTTAAATTGACCGTTGGCAAGTCTGCGCCTTTGATGCGAGACATCCGGCATTTGCACGTACTTGGAAGGCAGTAAATAAAACAATACAACTTTATTACCCCTCACTTCCCTTCCAAAATCATGGTCCGCTACCTTCTACAAGCGACATGCTTCAGTCAACTGAGTGACTCAACCTCCCAGGATATTTGATAGGTGTCCAATATCCTGACACTGCCCTCCCAACATGAGACCAGGCAATCGCAATGTAAAGAATTTGACCTTCAGCTTCTCTGACTCACCCTTTGGAACGTCATCCCACAGTCCCTCCACCTCGCTCCCTCCCTCAAGGCACATCATCAAGACCCTCCTCTTCAGCCACCCTCTTACCCCTACCCTCCTTGCCCTCCACCCCTGATCCCAATCCCCAGCTCGGGTCCAAATCCCTGACTGTCCAGTGCCTTGGGACGTCATCCCGACTTGAAAGGCTCTGTGTAAATGCAATTATTTGTTGTTGTCAGTACAGACGCTGTGGGGCACTGGACAGTCAGGGATTTGGATCCGAGCTGAGGGTTGGGATCAGGGGTGGAGGGCAAGGAGGGTGGGGGTAAGCACTAAATAAAAACTCAACACTGTGACCTCAAACGTGTTCAGTAAAGTACGAATATTCATCGCTACAGAATATTGTCAAGGTCTGGGCAGTGGGTTGAGGAATGGATAGAAGGTATTTGGCTCCAATTTGCTCCCATTAAATGGTGATGGAAAAAATTATAATAATAATACTCGTTGGATTTGATATAGCATCTTATCACATGATTGAGAGATCTCAAAGCGCTTCACAGAATATTCTGTCAAGGAAATATATTGCACGAAATGCAGCAGCCAATTGCGCACCAGTGTCCAGCAAAAGGAATCAACTTGAATTGCTTTCTCGTGACGGATGCCAATCCAAATTAATTACACATTTCGGTACGTTTCAGAAACAACATCAGCTTTGCTTTATTTAAAATAAATGAATTGTGGCAAAACACTGCTGCACATCACCTCCACGGAGAGGTTGAAAAGCCAGTTCGGTGGCGGATGGTCTTTCCAGGGATAATTATCCCTTCATAAATTTTTTTTTAAAAATAATATTTTGGTCACTCAATCCACAACGGTTCGCAGGACGCTGCTGTGCGCAATCGGCTGCCGGGTTTCGCCCACAAAATACAGTCAATTCACTTTACGGTATATTCTGTGGAGGGATTTGAGACGTCTCGAAGACGTGATAAGACGCCATATTAAATGCAAGGAATATTATTATTAATTATATCCTCTGACAGGAATCTCCGGATTCCGATTATCAAAACACACTCCTCAGGTTTCTTCCTAGCCTCAAGAGTACACAGGCGTGTGTGTCTGCAGCCTGGCCGCTGTGAGACATGCTTGGGCAATGCTCCCCACTGGTCTGGGCAAGTCTATCTTGCACGGTACCAGGGAATCATAGAATCATAATATGATACAGCACAGGAGGGAGGCCATTCAGCCCATCATGTCTGTGTCGGCTCTTTGGAAAGAGCTTCCGAATCAATCCCACTCCCCCGCTCTCTCCCCATATCCCTGCAAACTTGTCCCCCCAAATAATTATCTGCTTCTCTCTTCAAAGCCGTTATCGAATTGGCCTCCACCACCTTTTCAGGCAATGCATTCCAGATCCCAACAACTCGCTGTGTGAAAACATTTCTCCTCCCCTCCTCTCCCCTCTGTTTCTTTTAACAACTATTTTAAACCGGTGTCCTCGGGTTACCGACCCACCCGCCAGTGGGAATAGTTTCTCCCTGTTCACCCTATCGAATCCCTTCTTCATTTTGAAAACTTCTATTAAGTTTCCTCTTAACCTTCTCTGCTCCAAGGAGAATAATCCCGGCTTCTCTCACCTCTCCTGATAACTGAAGTCCCCCATTCCTGGTACCATCCTGGTCAATCTCCTTTGCACTTTCTCCAATGCCTTGACATCCTTCCTAAAGTGTGGTGCCCAGAAAAGAACACAGTCTCGAGCCGAGGCCTAACCAGTGGGGGATGAGGAACTTCAATTATTTGGAGAGACTCGAGGCTGGGATTGTTCTCCTTCGAGCAGACAAGGTTAAGGGGAGACTTAACTGAGGTGTTCAAAATTATGGGGGTTTTGATAAAGAGTAAATAGAGAGAAACTGCTTCCTCTGGCGGGTGGATGGATCGTTAACCAGAGGACACCGATTTAAGATCGCTGGCCAAAGAACCAGAGGTGAGGAGAATTTTTTTTTACCCAGACTTGTTACGGTCTGGAACGCACTGACGGCTGCAGAGAAAGGAAAAATGTGTGGGGCTGTGGGGTAAGAGCAGGGGAATGGAATGAGTTGGAAGCTCTTTCAAAGAGCCAATAAAGCCACAATGGGCTGAATGGCCTTCTTCTGTACTGTATGATTCTATGATTCCATGTCCTAAGGTGGAGGAGTCCAACCTTGTGGCTGCTGAGGGCCAGATGCCCTATTTGAGAAATGTTTGCGCTATACAAGTAATATTTTTGTGTTTCCCGTCCAGAAAACATAACGTAACATTTACAGGTTATGCAGGGGGCGGGTGGGCAGATAAAATGTTTTGAGACGTCTGAAACATGTCCTGAAACGAAACCAAGCACTTTGGAACACTACCCTGCACGAGGGGCGCTGTATAAATGCAAGTTGCTTGTAATAATAATAATAATCCTTGCATTTGACATTGCGTTTATCACGTCTTCGTGTCAGACGTCTCAAAGAGCTTCGCAGAATATACTGTAAAATGTAGTGACTGTATTTTGTGAGCCAAACGCAGCAACCAATTGCATACAAGAGTGTCCCACAAACAGCCGTGACAAAATGATTGTTATTTTTTTTGAAGGAATTATTATCCCCGGAAAAGCGATCTGTCAAAAGACTAACAACCGGGTTCCTACTTAATGCTAGTTGAACTGCGTACGTGTGTGGGGTAAGGAAACTTGCCCAACTTTTCACCCAGCCGGGAATCGAACACAGGTCCTCTCGCTTGTGAGACGAGCGCTCTAACCACTGCGCTACAGGACTCCACCTTGTTGAGAGGGGAACGATGGGTGGGGGGGTGGATGAAATCGGCCACCATTTGGACCAACCACCCTGTCCTATGGGATCTGTGGCCCCTGGTCCTTTCAATTCACCTGTTCTTGTAGCTCAGCCAGTCTCTGTGCCCGTTCTTCCTCAGAGTCGTCTGTGCTGCTGTCACTGTCGGATGAGCTGTCACTGCTGCTGTCGCTGGAGGAGGAAGAGGAGGCCTGGGTGGCAGGAGGCGGCACAGGAGGAGGTGATGGAACCACGGGTTCAACAGGCTCATCTGGTATCTTTGCGAAACGCATCTCAAACACGTCCTGGAACCAAACCAACAGCACAACAACAACAATAAAAATAATAATAATCATCCTTGCAGCTGATATCACGTCTTATATGGTCTACAACAACAACAACAACTTGCACTTATACAACACCCTCCAGCCGTGGTAGCGTCTCAGAGAGCTTAACAGCAACAACACAACAACAACAACAAGATTCCATTTATAGAGCGCCTTTCACGTTGGGAGGGCGTCCCAAGTCGCTGTACAGTTGGGTGAGGACCCGAGCAGGGGGGAAATGGTCAGGGTGAAGGGAGGGAAGGGAGGGAGCGAGGAGGGATTAGAGAGTCGAGAGGGGAGCTGAAGGCACGGTCAAAGAGAAAGATCTTGAGACCGGCCTTGGAGGAAAGGGAGGAGGCGGCGAAGGCACTGGGGGATAGAGTTCCAGAGCCTCGGGGCTGAGAGCCCGGCCCCGATGGTAGGGCGGTTGGGGCGGGGGATGTGAAGCAGACCAGAGCCAGAGGAACGGAGGGTATGGGCAGGTAGGTAGGGGGATAGTAGGTCGGAGAGGTAGGAGGGAGCAAGACCATGAATGGCCTTGTAGGTGAGGATGAGGATCTTGAAATCGAAGCCGGCGGGAGAGTGGGGAGAGTGCTGTAAGCACAGTCGAAGAGGAGGGCTTTCAAGCAGGACTTGGAAAAGGGGGCAAGGCAGCAGGATTGAGGGAGAGTGTTCCAGAGTTTCGGGGCGCAATGGCTGAAAGCCCAACTTCCGATGCTGGGGAGGGTGCGAGGGACGAGCAGGAGGCCGGTGCAAGTCGAGTGGAGGCGCCTGGTGGTGGATTGGGGAGTGAGGAGGTTGGAGAAGTTGGGAGGTGCCAGAGAGTGAAGGGATTTGAACCACAAGTGTGAGGATCTTGAAGTTGATCCGTTCGATGATGGTCAGTGGAGGCTGGCCAGAACTGGTGAGATGTGGGTACAGAGTCTAGAGATCCCAAAGCGCTTCAGAGGATATACTGCAAAGTGATTTGACTGTAATATTTTGTGGGTGAAACGCATCAGCCAATTGTGCACAGGATACTATTATTTTTTTTGGAAGGGATTATTACCCCCGGAAAAGCGATCCACCAATTGACTAAACACTACTTACTGCTGGGGGAACAGAGCAGTAAGATACTGGTGTGAAATAATAATACTTGCATTTGATTGCAGCTCCTTATTACATCTCCGAGACGTCTCAAAGCGCTTCACAGAATATACTGTGAACTGGATCCACTGTATACTTTGTGGGCGAAACGCGGCAGCCAATTGCACACAGCAGCGTAGCGCAAACAGTCGTGGATTGAGTGACCAAATTATTATTAACGTTCACAATCAATTCAATGTAATGACTCTCACCAACCTGCAGTTTGCGTGCCATGGCCACAACCTCATGATCGGGAGGGTTGTATTTGTAACAATTGGAGAACATCAACCGAACATCTGCGGCGAATTCCTGAGCGTCGCCGTACTGTTTACTGTCCAATTTTGTCTAGAAACACAATAGAAAAATGGGACTTTTGAAAAAATCTTTTTATTACAAATAACAATCAGAATCCTATGGTCAGCTTCTGTGCTGTAAACATCCTATGAAATAATAATAATCCTTGCATTTGATATATCGCCTTATCATGTCTTCGGGACGTCTCAAAGCTCTTCACAGGATACACTCTAGAGTGAATTGACCGGTATATTTTGTGGGCGAAACGTGGCAGACAGTTATGCGCAGTAGTGTGAAGTGTAAGTATATACTGAGCAAATGGATTTTCTGATTAACACAATACTTGCTAGGTGGCAATTACCTGACCGACAAGATATAAATGATTAATTAACGGTGAAAACATTTCCTCATCTTCCCCCAAAGTTCATATGAAAAATGCTGGTTGTAAAGACGTATGTGATCATTATTTTTGCCTTTCAACGAACATACGAATCCCATGTGAAAGCTCAATCTTTAATACTCCTCGTAAGGAGTTTCAAAGGTCAGGCTTAAGTGTTTCATCGGACTTTCTCTCTCCCAAATCTCAGGGAGATGAAGAAACGAGCACGATGTTTACAAAGTGCATCAACATCGAACACGTGGCTTTTGCAACTCTAAATCTTCCTCTGAAAATACTATATCAAAATCTTAAAACATGTGGTACGAAGCATAATCCTGGCGTTTGATATAGCGCCACATCACGTCTTTAAGATGTCTCAAAGCGCTTCACAGGATATACTGTAAAGTGAATTGACTGTTTGTGGGCAAAATACGACAACCAATTACGCACAGCAGTGTCCCACAAACTGTCGTGGATTGAGTGACCCAATATTTTTTATCATTACCCCCGGAAAAGCGATCAGCCAATCGACTAACAACTGTGCTCCTATTTACTGCTAGTTAAAAGTGAGGGGGGGGGGGGGGGTGGAGTGAGGAAATGTGCCTAACATTTTGCCATAATACAGATACAGTATAAATAGATAAGAGTACTTGAAAATGTATAATTAGCAGATTAAGTGTTTGCTACCATCAGTGATTTTTAATCTGAGGAACGTGTACAACTAATCGTCATTCAATTAATAAAGATCGGTCCTTATTTTCACTGCAATGAGTATTTATTTTACAAACGCCCCAAACACCACTTAAGTGCTGTGAATACCAACAATCCGTATCACAGGTTAGATTTCACAACACATAGAATCATGGATGAAATCGGCCCGTGGGTCACCAGATGGATCACCCTCACTTAGTCATTATGCTGTCAAGATCCCACACGCACTTATTTGTGTATTTATACAAAAGCCTAATTTGGTGCTCCTGATAACTTGTCAATGAGGTCTTTTCCCTCGGAGCGATGACTTATCTTGCGTCTCTCTAATGTCCTTTTAAACGGCTTCTTCTCAACAATAATCCTTGCATTTGATATAGCGCTTCTCACGTCTTCTGGTTGTCTCAAAGCGCTTCACAGCATATACTGTAAAGTGGATTGACTGTACAATTGGGGGCGAAACGCGGCAGCCAATTGCGCACAGCAGCGTTCCCACAAACAGTCGTGGATTGAGTGACCAAATTATTATTGCCTTTTTATTTTTTGAGTGATTATTATCCCCCAAAGTGATCCGCCAATCGATTAACAACCAGCTTTTTACTTACTCCTTGGTAAACAGAGGCGAGTGGAGTAAGGAAACTTGCCCAGTATTTCGCCCTGCCTTAGGAAATCACAACCACTGCTGCGCAAACACCAGTTACACATTAAATGGGACACAACTGTTAAAGTGGGACATCTCTCATTCTGTCTCTCGAGAAACTGGGTGGATGGTGTAAATCCACATAGGGTGAAGTTCGATTGGGATCAGACAGTGCGAGCACCAAAGCCAACTTTGGTGCCTTATTACAGGGTTACCCTTATACAGTGAAACTCATACAACAACATCATCAACAAGACTACATCTGTATAGCGCCTTTCACATCGGGAGGACATCCCAGACCAATAACAACAATAAATAATCCTTGCATTTGATATTTGCCTTCCTCGTGTGGCTTGGTGTACCACCAGGTGACTGGCTCACTCTAAACCCAGTCCAGTCCTCAGCTGCTGCCCCGTGGTGTTGACCATCTATGGTTTGGTCCCAACTCGTACGACTTGAGGGTTATGCACCTTGGGACGTCCTCCCGACGTGAAAGGCGCCATACAAATGTATATTGTAAACCTCTCAAACTATCTTCAAACTATCAAAGAGTTGTGGATCGAGTGACCAAATTATTATTTATTTTTGGAGGGATTATTACCCCTGGAAAAGCAATCCTCCAATTGACTAACAATTGGGTTCCTACTTACTGCTAAGAATAATATTAATAAATAATAACCATTAACTCACAACAAAACTGAAAACTTCCTCATTTGTTCAACTTCCTCAAAGTAACACTAAAGTGATTATCCTCAAACTCGGTTTAAGGCCATTCATAATAATAATTCTTGCATTTGATATAGCGCCTTATCATGACTGAGAGGCTTGAAACCACTTCACAGAATAGGACTGTAAAAGTTAAAAGGGTGAAACGTGAAACATGGCAGCCAACTGCGCACAGCAGTGTCCCACAAACAGTCGTGGATCGAGTTTCGCCCACATTTGGGAGTAAAGTTAACAGTCGTGCTTCAATAGTACTTCTAAACACAATTAGCATAACTCTTCAACAATGCAATTCAAATTGCTGGGTGGGTGAATCTGCTGAGATTAATCATTTAAAGAGAATCGCTGAGCGACAGACAGCAAGAGTCTAAAGACTGAAGTTGTTTGAGCTTTAAAATACAATGTGGTTTAAATGGATTACTGATCAAGAGGAGTTCTAACGCAACTGGTTTCTATTGCAATCTTGACTATTGCTGCCCTCCACAGACTTACTTTGTCCTACGCCTGTGACTTGCAAACGCCATATCAAACCATCCGCTCACTCCGCTCAGCAGCGGGCTCCACGTCCCCCACCCGGCCTGCCCCGCCATCAACGGTCGGGCCTTCAGCCTCTCTGTCCCCATCCTTTGGAACTCCATCCCACATTCCCTCCGCCTCGCTTCCTCCCTTGCCTCCTTCAAAGCGCGTCTCAAGACCCTCCGCTTCGACCGCGTCCTCCATCAAAACAGCAGGATCAAACACATGAATGTATGGCTGGAGAAATGGTGTAAAAAAGGAGGGCTTCAGGTTCCTGGAACATTGGAACCGGTTCTGGGGGCTGGGACCTGCGCGAGGTGGGAATCAATGTCCTCGCAGGGAGGTTAACCAGCTGTGGGGAAGGGTTTAAACTAATTTCGAGGGGAGGAGGGAATCAGGATGCAGCATCGGAGAGGAGAAACAAGTTACATAGAGGGCCGGGAGAGACAAATAGCAACGTAATAAAGAGTAATCCAGGAAAAGGAGGGATTAGACAGGGGAGAAGCGCAGGGCAGACTCAGTCGGTCTTGGGGTGAAAGTGCGTAAATGCATGGAGCGTGACAAAAGATTGGTGAGCTGTGGCTCAAGTTGCCACGTGGGGTTATAATGTAGTGGCAATAACAGAAACATGCTTCAAACAAGGGCAGGAATGGGAGCTGAATGTTCCTGGCTACAAGGTATTCGGGAGGGATAGGGAAGGAATAAAAGGAGGGGTGTGGTGGGCGGTAATATTGATTAAAGACACGGTTACGGTCCTGGAAAGGGATAATGTGCGGGAGGGTCCGACAAGAGAATCTATTGGGTTAGCGTTAAGGAGCAGAAAAGGAACTGTTACTCTGTTAAGTGTATACTAAAGACCATCAAATAGTGGGAAGGAGACAGATGAGCGAATCTGCAGCAGATTTCAGAAAACCAATAGAGTAGAGATAATGGGGGACTTCAATTATTCCTAACGTAGACTGGCAAAATAACAGTGTAAAGGGCAAGGAGGGGGACAGATTCCTGCAACGTGCGCTGGATAACGTTCTGGATCAGCCTTGAGCAGTGAAATCAGCTCTTTCACAAAAGTCCATTTTACCAGTGTAACAAGACTCGACTGTATATCTATTTTATATCCCAAAACAAAGAACCTTTTACTCTGAACCAACAACCAGCAGAACTGACAATTATACTGAACTTTTCATGTTAAATCAAATCTCAAAGCGCTTCATAAAATGAGAATAAATCGAAAGGAAGTGAATATTACGTAGAATTTCAGAGTAATTTCCAGCACAAATAATAATAATAATTCTTGAAATTGATATTGCGCCATATCACGTCTTCGAGACATCTCAAAACGCTTCACAGGATACCGTGAAGTGAATCGACTGCATATTTTGTGGGTGAAATGTGCAATTCAACTTAATTACTTAAATTTACTCATTTTAACTCAAACAAGAGAACATATCACTTCTTAAATCTAGCTTCTGGGCTCGAAAAACAAACGCTTCAACTCTAAAATGCCCGACAAATCTACTTGTCGTTAAGAAAACTATAATTGCGTTCTCCTCAAGTGACAAAGACAACAAGAACAACTTGCATTTACACAGTGCCCTCACGCAGGCTAGCGTCCAGAGGGCTCGACAGTGGTGGAGCACGACACCCAGCCGGGGGAGTTGACCGTAGGCACTTTCGAAGAGGGACGTCTTCAGGCGCGACCTGAAGATGGGGAAGGAGGGGGCAATGCAGAACAGTACCAAACTAAACAACTGAGTCACGTCTCACGAGCCTTATCACGACTGTATTTTGGAGATGAATGCGGCAGTTCATTTGCACAAAGCAACGTCCCACAAACAGCCACGAGTGACCAATTTCATTTGGGGGGATTGTCAGCCAAGAGAGAGAGAGAGAGAAACTCCTACTCTTTTCGAATAGTGCTTGGGATCTTTAACTTCCACTGAACAGGCAAACGGGAACTCGGGTTAACATCTCATCAAAGGACAGCAAGTCAATGCCACGCTGCTCCCGAGCCTCAGCATTTCTCCAGAATCTCGGCCTGGATTGTGAGTTCAAAGCCCCAAAGTGGGGCTTGAACCTGCAATTTCCTGCCCCAGAGGCAAGAGTGCGACCAACTGAGCCAAGCGGACATCTTATAATTATCAGAGCCAGATTAAATAATTCCAAATCACCTACAAAAAACAGATCAATCCACGACGGTTTGTGGGACGCTGCTGTGCACAAATGGCTACCGTGTTTTGCCCACAAATATACAGTCAATTCATTTTGCAGTATATTCTCTGAAGCGCTTTGAGACGTCTGGAAGACGCGATAAGGCGCTGTATCAAATGCAAGGTTTATTATATTTTTATTATCCATTAACTTCACAATCCAACCGAATCACTAAAAGCCGCTCACCACGACGCTACAGGACTTCACAATAGTCCTCTCCCATACACACTTGGTTACTCAAATCCACGACTGTTTGTGGGGAAGCTCCTGTGCGCAATTGGCTGCCGTGCTTCACCAACAAAACACACAGTCACTCCACTTTACAGTATATCCTGTGAAGCGCTTTGAGATGTCTCATCGATGTCATCAGGCGCTGTTTCAAATGCAAGTATTATTACATTCTGCGAGGCGCTTTGAGATGTCTCGATGACATGACACTGTATCAAATGCAACGATTATTATTATTATGAATAACCTCAAAAGGTACATTTTAAAGAGAGACGATGATTAAGGGTTGACTTACTTTGATGGTGCTGAGATCCATGGGGTGTTTAATAATATCGTGATAATCGTGCAGTCCCAGGGCCTCGACGTCCACGGGTTTATAGAAGGGCCAGGCGTAGGCTGCGTGCTTCTTCGCAAACATTTCTTTTAGAATGCCACTACAGTATTTCAACTGTTCAGAGACCTTAATGTTTCCACCTCCTCCGACAACCACACCACCACCAATACCAATTCCAACACCGACACCAACTCCGACGCCCAGGCTCCCACCTGCACCAATGACCACGACGCCACCCCCACTCTTCTCCAGATGTTGCTGCTGGGAGTCGGGCACATCTTTCTTGGTGGGCTTCGGGGGCCGGCCGCTTCTGGATGGGATCTTGGCGGGTTTGGGTTCAGTCATCAGCGGAGAGGACTCGCGGCTCTTCACCGGGACGATGGTGGTCGGGGTCGTCGTGTCAGCTTTCCTCTTCACGCCCTTCTTAGGCTGGAAGCCAAAGAGGAGATAGATATTAGTCCAGAAAACATGACATAAGAGCATAAGAATTTGCTAGGCAAAAGTCATGTCCCAAACTATATATTAGTCCCTAAGCTGAGCGGACGTTTAAAGTACATTTTGAAGTGAGATTTTTCGATTTTTCTAAATCAACAGAAAAGACAACAAACTATCATTCCACACAGCGTATGTCTTAACAAATACTGCAGCTCAATCAATGACTGTTCAACAACACCAACAACAACTTGCATTTATGTAGCACCCTTCATGCTGGGTAGCGTCCCAGAGTCTGACCCCGAGCCGGGGGAAGAGGGATAGGGTCAAACTCGGAGCTGGCCGTGTGGAGGCAGCGGGTGGGGGCGGTCAGCAAATCAGATAGGTAGGGAGGTACGAAGGCATGAAGGAACTTGAAAACACTTAAATGGCGAAAAGGTTCATGGAATTAGAGAATGTTACCATTTAGCAAATCAAGTGTGCGCTGGTGTGTTTTATTTTCACTCCATACAAGTCTCTTCCCACCCTCCTGTTCACTCCTTCATGCGTTTCAATCTCCCTTCTCTCAAAACATTGACCTAGTTCCCTTTTAAAACAACAACTTGCATTTATACAGCGCGCCTAGACAAAGGATAGCATCCCAGAGCGCTCGACAATGGTGGAGCACGACTCCGAGACGGGGGGGGGGGGGGGAGGTGACCGTAGGCGGGATCTGAAGATGGAGAAGGAAGGGGGGCAAGACCTTCTCTATCTTGATTGAAGAACTGTTCGGGGCGTAGTGGCTGAGAGCGCAGCCGCTGATGGCGGAACGGAAGGCACGAGGGACCGTTTAAAATGGTTTCAAGACCCTGCTTTAGCAGCAGAGAATTGCATGTTCAATACAATATTCTTCAGCCGGTTTTAGCAAGTTAACATTTCCATGCGAAACTATGAGGCTATTTAAAAACTCTCTTGAGAATGCCAAAAAGCAGCCAGAGTAACACAAAGCAGCTACACACACAGTCCAAGCAGTTCCATAATTGAGTATTGTTGCTGCATACTGGATGTGAAGCGTTATGCAGTGAACAAAGTTCACTACATATTTTGGGAAGTGGTTTGGGAAAAGAGCGGAGGAAGAACTCTAATGACACATCCCCCGCCCGCCCCACCATCGACTGTCAGGCCTTCAGCCTCTCAATTCCCCCCGCCCTTTGGTCTCAATCCCGCACTCGCTTTGCCTCCCCCGCCCTTGCCTCCTTCAAGGCATGTCTCAAGACCCTCCTCTTGCACCGTGCTTTCGGTCCCCCTCCTCCAACTACAACTTGCATTTACACAACTCCCTACACGCGGGGTAGCATCTTGGGAGTGCCTCACAGTGGCGGAGTCTGACAACGAGCCAAAGGAAGAGGGAGGGGGGAGGTGACCGTAACCACCATCAAAAAGGAAGGTCATTAGGCAGGATTTGAAGGTGGGGAGGGAGGGGGCAAGGCGGAGAGATTGAGGGAAAGAGTTCCAGACTTTAAACCCCACTCTCCCTGTCCTCCATCCCTCTTGATCCCAACCCCCAGCTAGGGTCCAAATCCCTGACACTCCAGTCCAGCAGCTTGGGACGTCCTGCCGATGTGAAAGGTGTCGTGGATAAAAGTCATTTGTTGTTGTTGTTGATGTTGACAGACTGTTCGAGGGGACTGTTCCTACCTTTGTCGGTTGTGCTGTTGTGGTCATCGGTGTCGGCGTGAGGTTGGGCATGGGGGGGGCTGACGTGTGCGGGGAGACAGTTGTGATGGGCGTCTGGACGATCAGGTCAGGAGTCGGGAGAGGAAACGTCTGAGGTGGAGGTGCAGGAGGGGGTGCTGGCACTGGCACAGGGGGGAGCTGCTGTAGTGGTGGTGCCGGCTGTGATGGGGGAGGTGCCCGCTGAGTGGGGAGCGGTGGTGGGGGCTGTGGTGTTGTTGGTGCTGATATTGTTGTCTGTGCCACAGTCTGTATGGTTGACCCCCCGGGTTTAGACTGAACGGCTAAATAGAAAGGAGAGCAACAGTTATTTACATCATCATCAAAACAATAATAACAATCCTCGCATTTGATACAGCAGCTTATCACGTCTTTGAGACATCCCAAAGTGCTTCACAGAATACACTGCAAAAATGAATTGACGTGAAGTGTTTTTGGGGGCGAAACGTGATAGCCAATTGCGCACAGCAGTGTCCCACAAACAGTTGCGGATCGAGTTTCGCCCACACTTGGGAGTAAAGTTCAAACAGCTATCAGATTAAAGCAGTATTGATTCACAGCAGTAGGCGTGTTACACCGCTGTCAGTGACGCCAACAGTGGAGAGGACAATATCGACAATAGTAAAGTTTCTGCGTGTAGCAACTGGATAAGTGACTCAACTACTAAACCTGGTGGCAAACAGGTAAAATTCAGGTGAAATCTGGCAGATTATTCAGCAGGCAAACTACGACAGTATTGAAATGACTGCTGCTTTGATATCGTCATGGACTAACTCAGTACAATAAAATAGTAATAAACTACAAAGTTTCCTCCAGCTCTTGGACGCCCCATAAAATCATTAAGTCCTAGATCTTGTTCTGTTAAAATAATAATCCTTGTGTGTGTGTGGGGTATGCACGGGCTGGACACTGCCTACCACCACCACCACCTCCGCAACATTGCCAGACCCTGCCACTGCCTCACCCCTCAGGCTGCCGAAACCCTCATCCACACACTCGTCACATCAAGGCTCGATTACGTAAACTCCCTCCTCATCGGCCTTCCCAACTCTTCCCTTCACAAACTGCAGATCACCCAAAACTCTGCAGCTCGTGTCCTCTCGTGCACCAGGCTCCGTGACCCCATCACTCCCACCCTCGCCCGACTCCAGTGGCTCCCCATCCCTCAGAGGACCGAGTTCAAGATCCTCGTCCTCACCTTTAAGGCCATCCATGGTATTGTCCCCTCCCACCCCTCTGACCCGCTGACTCCCTACCAACCTGCCCGCTCCCTCCGTTCATCGGGCTCCGGTCTGCTCCATGTCTCCTGCCAGACCATCGGTGGCCGGGCTTTCAGCCTCTCTGCCCCCACACTCTGGAACTCCATCCCACGGTCCCTTTGCCTCACTTCCTCTCTTGCCTCCTTCAAGGCCGGTCTCAAGACCCTTCTCTTCCATCGTTCCTTTGCTCTCCATCCCACCTCTCCGCCTTCCCTCACCCCCTACTCCACCCCTCCCCCATGCTTGGGTCCTGACCCCTGTCCAGCGTCTTGGGACATCCTCCCGACATGAAAGGCGTTCTATAAATGTGATTTGTTGTTGTTGTGTGTGCGCACGCGCACACGGGCGTGCGCGAAGTATATTGACTGTGTTTTGTAGGCGAAAGGTGGCAGCCAATTGCACACAGCAGTGTCCCACAAACGGTCGTGGATTGAGTGACCAATTTTTTATTTATTTTTAAAGGGACAGAAAAACAGCCATCGGCTAATCCAGGATGACCAAAAAGTCGCGATATTTACCCTATTATCGCTTTAAAAAATCATTTCTTTCAGACTGAATAGACATTGTAATATCACCCTGTACACATCATTTCAAAAAGGAGTATTTGTATAGCGCCGTTCACATTGGGAGAAAGTTCCAAGGCTCTACTTAAAGAGGTTTCCCTCCATCTGGGCATCTCTCTCTCTCTCTCTCTCTCTCTCTTCCATTTTATGTGGAGACTGAACAAACTAGCTTTTTTAAAAAAAACACACTAAATTAAAAACAGTCGGAACACCACAAGCCGCTTTCCTGAGAATGTCGACTTCAATTTGGAAGAGATCAGAAACCAGACTAATAGCTATGTAGTGCGTCATGTTGGGAAACATTTAAGCATTCTGCACAGTGTGGGGATCTGGACGTGTGGTTAAAAAAAAACAATGGGCTGCTGCGTTTCACCCACAAAATACAGTCAATTCACTTTACAGTATATCATGTGAAGCCCTTTGAGACGTCTCGAAGACGTGAAAAGGGGCCATATCAAATGCAAAGATTATTATATTGTTATATAATCAGTTACATCAGTGCAGCAGCAATAATACTAATAATCCTTGCATTTGATATAGCGCGTTACCATGTCTCTGAGACATTCCAAAGCGCTTCACAGACTATTCTGTAAAGTGGATCGACTGTACACTGCGTGGGCGAACCGCGGAAGCTAACCGGGCGCTCAGCAGTGTCCCACAAACAGTCGCAGACCTAGTGACCGTTATCGTTATTATTTTAGTATTTTTGGGGGGGAAGAGATCAGAAACCAGACTGATAGTCGTGTAGTTGGTCATGTTTGGAAACATTTAAGCATTCTGCACACATGGGGATCCGGACGTGTGGCTAATCAGTTACATCAGTGCAGTAATACGATCCCCACAGTATTTCCATTAGGGAGCGGAGCCCTGCATAGGGAGTTCCTGTAGCTGCTGCTGAGGGAGGGAGGCCCTAGTGAAGGGTTTTCTCTGCCAATTCTCATAGAAACACTAGAGAATTATTTGAAAAATCTCAGCCCCGTAATAATAATAAGTCATAATAATTGACTGTATTTTGCTTGGATGAGGTGTAGCTGGGAAAGGTTACTGTCTCCCTTTAATAAAATAATCCTCGCGTTAATAATATTGCGCCTTATCACGTCTTTGAGACGTCTCGAAGCGCTTCACAGAATATACTGTAAAGTGGATCGACTGTATATTTTTTGGGCGAAACCCGGCAGCCAAATACACACAGCAAACAGTCCCACAAACAGTCGTGGGAGTGACCAAATTATAATTTTTTTTTTTGAAAGGATTATTACCCCCAGAAAGGTATCCGTCAATCGTCTAACAACCAAGTTCCTGCTTACTGTTACGTAAACTGAGGTGGGTAGATTGAAGGAAACTTGCCCAACATTTCTCCGTGCCCGGGAATCAAACCCAGGTCCTCTCGCTTGTGAGGCGTGTGCTCTAACCGATATGTTACAAGACTTTATAGGTGTCAGCCTGGCTCAGTTGGGAGCACTCTTACCTTAGAGTCAGAAGATTGTGGGTTCAAGCCCCACGTCAGAACTTTGAAGTCAAATGGTTTGAGCTGATACATCAATGTAGTGTTGGAGGACAAGATAAATTGCTGAAGTGCTGTCCTTCATGTGAGATGTTAAATCATGGTCCCATCTGCCTGTTTAGGTGGGTGTTACAGATTCCGCAGTACTAATCAAAAACAGAAGCAAGTTTCTCTCCCAGCGTCCTAGCCAACAATCCATCAGACTTTTTTTTTAAAAAAAAGGTCACTCGCTTCATGACGGTTTTCAGAAACTGCTGGTACGCAAATCGGCTGCCGCGTTTGCCTACAAATACACAGTCACTACACTTCACAGAACATTCTGTGACGTACCTCGATGTGTTCCGAAGACGTGATACGGAGTCAGGTAAATCGAATGCAAGGAATATTACTACTAAAGGAGTGGGACCTCGTTATAACATGGCACTTCACATCCATAAAATGCTGACCCGTGGCTCTAACAAGGCACGATAGCTTGTTTCACTGCACAGATGCATGGCTGGCCACGTGTTTGATACACATACGCAAATCAGGAAGCTATATAACAGCGACTTAATAATCTGGAAGTAAGCCATTTTAGCACAAAGCCAGCCAGAGCACAGGAAGTGAGCAGAGCAGGCCAGCTGCACGCACAGTGAATGGGATCTACAGTGGCCAAGTCCATACTATAATGAAGTGCCTGATCATGGGGCTCCAATGTTAGAAGCACTTCACTTGGGTCTCAGTAACTTTCGTCTCCCCTCTCTTACTTCTGAGATAGATAGACACTTTGTGAGTAATGGTAATAAGGAGGATGGAGAAAAGGCGGTAAAATAGGATGAAAGGATCTCATCGGAGTGCTTTTCCTAGTTCTGTACATTCTCAGCACAATTACTAAAAATCAGCAATGGACTTGTAATATCAAAACAGTAACCACAAAAAATTATATTTACACAGCGCCTGTCACGTAGGGAGGACATCCCAAGGCGCTGCACCGTCAAGGATTTGCACCCAAGCTTGGGGTTGGGATCAGGAGTGGTGGAGGGCAGGTAACGGTAGGAGCTTGACCGAAGGCATGGTCGAAGAAGAAGATCTCGAGACAGGCCTTGAAGGAGGCAAGGGAGGGGGCAAGGCAAAGGCACTGTGGGATGTATTTCCAAACTAACAGTCTGCACTTCTGAACGATCAAGTCGCAAGTACCAATTCTAATCATAACAAACATGAAAGCGTTAACATTTCGCATCAACTCGAACAGCAGAGAGTATAAGTACTACCCGTTCACTTAAAAAATATTTAAAAAATATTCTGTGAAGCACTTTGAGAAAATTTCCGAAACGCATGATAAAGAATCCAGAACAAGGGGGCACAATCTTAAAATTAGAGCTAGGCCATTCAAGCGTTAATTAAAGAAGTATTTTTTCCACTCAAAGTGGAGTGGAGATCTGGAACTCTCTCCCCCAAAAGGCTCTGAATCATGGCTAGATCCATTCACATTTTTAAGACTGAGATGAATAGATATTTGTTAGGTCAGGATATCAAGGGATATGGGACAAAAAAGGCGGGTAATTGGAGTTGAGGGACAGATCAACCACGATCTAAATGGTGGAATAGGCTTGAGGGGCTGAATGGCCTACTCCTATTTGTATGTCAACCATGAGATTTTAATCCAACTATACAGACACACAACACACACACAAACACACAGTTAAACCAGAATGTGAAAACAATTACCTGACTCTTTCCTGCCTCGACCCCGCGATCCTTTGGGAGGTTGTAACGGTATTTCGATCTCGTCCTGTGGCATATCGGAAATTTTCTGAAGAAAAATCTTTTCCAAGGCTTCTGCCATTAAGACAATGTCATCCCCCGGCTGTTTGTAAATGGAAAGAGAAAGCTGTGGGTTAGGAAAACAATTCACATATGCATACAGCAACTTGTCTTTATATAGTGGCTTTGAAGGTGAGAGCAAGGGTTTGGCACTCAACTGTCTGAGGGATGGGGAGCCAGTGGAGCCGGGCAGGAACGGGGGCGATTGTGGAGTCAGGTTGAGTGGGTTCCACAGCACGCAAGTGGCAAAAAGATAATGAGACTGAGCTAATGCTCCATTGTTTATTTGGTGATTAGATATCAGAGCCAGGCATGTCCCTCGAACTCAAGGCACAGGTAATGATTTAGCAGGGCTGCTCGTCTCATCAATGCCACTTCGAAGGAGGTAAGCTCGACTCTGGGGGAACGGATGGATATGTCTTTGCACCTGGCTCCGCATAACCCTTCAACCCCCAACAATAATAACAATAATAATCCTTGCATTCGACACAGCGCCTTGTCACGTCTTCGAGACGTCTGAAAGCGCTTCACAGAATATACCGTAAAATGAATTGGCACTGAATTTTGTGGGCAAAACTTGGCAGCTGTTTGCGCACAGCAGCAGTCCCACAAACGGTTGTGGATTGAAGTGACCAATTTTTTTTTTAAAAAAAGGAATTATTACCCTGGAAAAGTTATCCGCCAATCGACTAAGAACCGGATTCCTACTTACTGATAGGTAAACAGAAGCGTAAGGAAACTTACCCAACGTTTTGCCCTGCCCGGGAATCGAACCCAGGTCTCTCACTTATGCTCTAACCACTGAGCTACTGGACTCCACAATGTCTTAACGCAGCGGTGGCCAAACCTTTTGGCTAACCGTATAATCATAGAAATAACAAAATGGCATAGATTTATGCCAGAAATCAAGGAATATTCAATCATGAAGCATTTATTTTGTTGGATGACCAAAACCGACGGTGTGAAAGGTGCTATATAAATGTCATAATAATAATCCTTTGCATTTGATACAGCGCCTTATCATGTCTTCGAGACGTCTCAAAAGTGCTTCACAGAATCTGCAAAGTGAATTGACTGAATTTTCTGAGCGAAATGCAGCAGCCAATTAATTGCGCACAACAGTTGTGTATTGAGTGACCAATTTATTATAATTTATTTTGACACATTTTTTTGAAGGGATTATTACCTGGGAAAAGCGACCTGCAATCGACTAACAACTGGGTTCCTAGTTACTGCTAGGTAAGGCGTGTGTGTGTGTGTGTGTGTGTGTAGTAAGGAAACTTGCCCAATGTTTTGTCCTGCCCGAGGGAATCAAACCTCGGGCCTCTTGCTCGCAAGGCGAGCGTGCTAACCACTACTCTACAGGACTCCACGGGCCTCACTCGCTTCATTCAGATTGTACAGCAATTCATCAGCGGACTCAAAAGTCAAGCACCTTCAAGCACAATTAACTCCGTTCTGCTCAATTGATCACTTGCTCCAATAACTTAGTTGGCATGTTCTTCTGTAGCTGCGCTGAAGCAAACGTCAGTAACAGCAGTTTCGAGCTATTAAACCTTGAGAATTCTACATTCCAGTTCTTAGCCGCGTCTGAATCTTTCCCTTGGTGCCAGCAGCTGGGTTTATCCCAAACTGGTGAACCCTGTCACGTTTTGCACGTAAGAAATTCAAAAAGCAATCCATTTCAGTGCTCTATAATAATGATAATAATCCTCGCATTTGATACAGGGACTTACCACATCTTCGAGACGTCTCAAAGCACTTCGCAGAATATACTATAAAGTGAATTGTAGCGCGGGTGGAGGGGGTGGTCTGGGGTGCATGCGGGGGGCGTTTGTGTGTGAATAATAAGTCGAGTATGGACCACACGCCACTGTGTGCTAAGGACGTTGAGAATAATCAATAGCTGCATAAATGTGTCATAGGGTTCTGAACCAGATAATAATAATAATCCTTGCAAATTATATAGCACCTTAACACATCTTCGAGACTTTCAAGCTTCAAGAGGGCGCTTGACAAATCAACCAATGCCTAAGATTTCGTTCACAATTCCAATCTCTGGCTAACAAAGCAGATGCTCTCTTCTGTAGCACTATGAAAATCTACAAGCTTTTTCCCCAGAGAATCTATCGATACCCGTTTGAAAACGAGCAATTACCTTGTTGTAGATGTAACAGTTGGTAAACATGGTGTTGAAGTCTTGAATACATTCTTGGGCATTCAAGTAGTAGTTGGTTTCTAAGCGCTTCTTAATTGTTCCCATGTCCATAGGGCTCTTGATAATTTTATAGTAATCCTGAAACAAAATGTGACGAAATTAATACAGACTGACACACTGAAGGAGAAATTAATAGCATGGCAATTTTACTCTACAAATCCAAAGTGATTCAACATTACTTACACTTCATTCAAATGAGCTAAACTGACTATAAGATTATACCACGGTTAATAAAATCAATTGACAAACAGCAGCAACAACTTGCATTTATGTAGCGGCACTTACGCGGGATACTGTCCCGGAGCACTTGACAGTGGCAGAGTCTGACCCCGAGTGAGCGGGAGGTGACCGTAAGCACGACTAAAAAGGAAGGTCTTTAGGGATTTGAAAGTGGGGAGGGAGGGAGCAAGGCGGCGGGCTTGAGGTAGAGTACCAAAGTTTCGGGGCGCAGTGGCTGAAGGCACGGCCACCGATGGCGGAGCTGAGGGGACGAGGGACAAACAGGGCGCCAGAGGTACACAGAGATACAGAGAGGTAAAGTAAAACTCTCATAAATCTGATATGTATAAATCATATAATCGCTCGCTAAGTTGTGCATCTGCCTGAGTCCCGTTCAAGAGTTTATATTCTATACAAGTTTACACGATAACGCAGGCTTTGCGCAAGTCGTATTAAATGTATGGTCCCACAAATATACGGTCTCGCCCACACGAGAAGACGTGAAAAGCGCTATATCAAATGCAAGGATCATTATTATTATTATTAAATGATATGACTTATGTGAAGTTTAGTGTAGCTAGAAATTGCTAAGCTTCACCCACTTTACACTACATTCTGTGAACCGCCTTGAGATGTCTCAAAGATGTGATAAGGCGCTGTATCAAACGCAAGGATTATTATTTTTGAGAGCATTGTCTGGCAAGATTCCCACCGTTTGTGCAGCTGGGACCACGCTTCCCATTAGGGCTTTGGCCTGTAAATATAGCGGGAGCTGAGAAGGAAGAATTCCTTTCCCCACTGACCAGTCTGCTCCTTCAAAGCTGCTCTCTCGGCAGTTATTTTTTTGGTCAGCCGAGTGTCTGACACATGCGGGAAACCCATCATCATGCTTAAGAGACTCCAAACCAAGCTGAAGTACTCATGGTATCCCATTTACACATGCATATCCCCATGATAAGTTTAATTGAATGCACACTCTCTCTCTCCCCCTCCCTGGAGGGATGCATCTTGTTTACCTATTCCAAGGCTCAGGTTGGCAAGAGCCAAGGCTTGGGGAGGCCAGAGTATGTGTTGGGGTAACTGCTGGAGTCTAACCAGCTAAAACCACACAGCTTGCCATTGAGAGCCCTGTCTGGCAAGCTTTCCCATTGCTTGTACAGCTAGGACCACCTTACCCGTTAGGGCGTTGCCTTGCAGGGTTAACAGGAGCCGAGTTCTGCAGAACCACCTGGCTCAGGAGGCGGACTGGAGACCGTCACACAGGGTGGTCCCGATTGTGACATTCCATTGCCAAGCAGGTCACCTTGGAGCCATTTAGACTCCAAGGAGATCCCACTTACCTCCCCACCCAAGAATTTCCACTCCGAAAAATGGTGATTGTAAAACTATATCATGCGGTAGAAAAGTAACAAAGGAAATGCTTTCAAGTGAGAATAGAACAGGAAACAGTATCATTAATGCTGCACAGAAAAATAAATACTCCATGCATTTTATATAGTGTCTTATCACATCTTTGAGACATCTCAAAGCGCTTCACACAATATACGGTAAAGAGAATTGACTGTATATTTTGTGGACAGAAAAGTCGTGGTCTTTTTTAAAAAAAAGGATTTATTATCCCCAGAAAAGCGATCCACCAGTCGACTAACAACCGGGTTTCTACTTACAACTAGGTAAACGAGGCATGTGGAGTAAGGAAACTTGCCCAACATTTCGCCCGGCTGGGAATCTACTTCAAGAGGGATTCACTAAATAAAACCGTAACATTAGCCCCTTAGTGTGCTACAAGTATGTTTTATATTAAAGGCAGTATTTGCAGCCAGACGACAAAAATCACCACATTATGCTATAAACTGGCATGTTTCTGGAAGAGAATAACTATAAACAGGCTGTCACAACTGCTGTGTACATAGGACATCCAGTTTCCTGACATCCGCCGATGTGATTGAATATATATATATACACACACACATATATATAGACATACATATACATACACACACATATATATAGACATACATATACATACACACACATATATATAGACATACATATACATACACACACATATATATATATATACACACACACACATATAATATACACATATATAAAATATACATACAATAGACACATGGGCAATATTTCAAAACTAAAAGTTGGCCGTGTTAACATATATCTTAATAAATGTTTAACACAGTCAACAATTCCAGAATAAACAGATAGAGATTCAAGCTCAGATGAAGGGAAGTGAACAATGACTTTACACACTGTGTGTGGAATGGTGACTCAGGGGAGCAATGGAGACAGATTGCTTCAGTAAATTCAGGAGTAAATTAGATTGCTACTTGGCAAAGAATTCATTTGAGAGTCAGTGATGTCGGATTAAACTTAGTGCGAGACAAGCCAGATGGAGCCCAATCCTGTGATCTGAGGTCCGCCGACACAATCCTCAGACAGCTTTACAGTATGTAAAGACAATTGGAATTCCCTAAAATAGTCTGTGAATGATTTTGAGAATGGAGACGTGTAGAACAGCACTGGCAGAAGGTGGCTGCTTTGCGCATTATATTTGATCCAAATTAACTCTCAAAAGCCAAAGTTATTCCCAACTTTTTTTAAAAAAAATTGTCAGTTATTTTCTCTAAATCCCTAAACAAGCGAATTAACATACATTATACCCTTTGCTTTGCATAAAAGTTATGGGTTGCAGAGCTAATGGACCCAGTATTAGCGAGTGCATCTAACACATAACTAGTGTCCAGACAATGATAATAATCCTTACATTTGATACAGAGCCTCATCACGTCTTCGAGATGCCTCAAAGCGTTTCACAGAATATGCTGCAAAGTGAATTGATTATTTTGTGAGCGAAACACGGCAGGCAATTGAGAGTCAGTGACGACTCAATTCTGTCAGGAGGACTCCTGGTTGGGAGGACTCCTGGTCATGTGTTGGACAGTATCCAATTGACAGGTGAGAATCACATACGTGGCAAGAAAGGAAGGAAAGTGTTTCACTGACAAACAATGATTTGCATTTATATAGTACCCTCCACGCGGGTAGTGTCCCGGAAGAGCACAGACCTTGACTGTACTTAATCCAGTAATTTACTGACAATAATTGAACGACTCAAAATAATTTGGTCACTCAATCCACGACTGTTTGTGGGGTACTGCTGTGCGCAATTGGCTGCCGCGTTTCACGCACAAAATACACAGTCACTCCACTTTACAGTATATTCCGTGAAACGCTTTGAGACGCCTCAACGACGTGATGAAGCGCTATATCAAATTCAAGAAATATTATTATTATTTACCATAAACTAGCATCCAGATGTTGGGAATTCTATTCCGGTTCAGTGTCTTAGCAAGAGCGTTCGATAGTGTTGGCGTTTAAATTCACAAAAGTGCAGACCGGTTCATCTGCAGCACACAACATCTGCTAAC
The DNA here is from genome assembly GCF_018977255.1 of Callorhinchus milii. NCBI lineage: Eukaryota > Metazoa > Chordata > Chondrichthyes > Chimaeriformes > Callorhinchidae > Callorhinchus > Callorhinchus milii. The sequence continues at coordinate 1,656,105 of NW_024704770.1, forward strand.
TTTGGAGCGTGGCTTTGAGCTCTTCTGTGTTCTGTTCCGCAAGACTCAGTTTTCACTCCGCCATCTGTAGCTTCCCCCTTTTTTATGTAGCTCGCTGAAAGAGCAAAGCGGCCACCTTCTGCCAGTGCTGCTCTACATCTGGCTGTTGGGTTTGCTCACAGTGACCTGGGGTGAATCATCTCGTGTTTCCCTCCCAAGGGAAATGCGAGACAACCTCCACCAACCAACCTACCTCACAAAAAAAATCATCTGGCGCAAGGTCACAGGGACAAACCCACATCTGACCACTCAGAACATGCTGCCTCACTACACCCTCCATCGTAAAAGGCAGCCCAGCATGAGGCACACGCTTGATACAGTACATCAAATAGGATTTCCCCAATACAGAGAGGCAGTTTCACTGTCTGGCAGACATCTTAGTCACGGGAAATTATTACCGGGTGATCTACATACAAGTAGTAGACAAGCTCTCCCCGTCAATAATAAGTATAATAATAACTCTTGCATTTGATATAGCGCCTTATCACGTCTTCGAGACGTCTCAAATCGCTTCACAGAATACACTGTAAAATGTAGAGCCTGTATATTTTGTGGGCGAAATGTGGCAGCCAATTGCGAACAGCAGTGTCCCACAAACAGTTGTGACTTGAGTGATATTAGTTATTTATTTTCAATGACAAGTCCATAGAACTTTGTGAACAAATTCTGTGTTTTTTTTAAATATATTAAAAAAAGTTTCAATAATTTTCAGCAACTATTCACTGCTTTGGGGTTATACAATAATAAATAATAATAATCCTTGCATTTGATATAGTCCCTCATCACGTCTTCAAGACGTCTCAAAGTGCAGAATACAAAAACGTCTCAAAGTGCGGAGGACTGAATGGCCTATTTCTGAGTTGTATCTTCTTTGAATAGTGTAAACCTTCCAGTAAACATTTGGCTTAAGTTCAAAAGTACAATGTCCTGGTGAGTATCTCGTTTGTATCCTCGGTGAGAGGTGCCAAAAACTGTACACAATATTCTACTGTAGACTTGATTGTTCACCGTGCGATTACCACACTTTGAACTAACAGTCATCGATTAGGTTTAAAAATAATGATAACCCTTGCATTTGATACAGGGCCTTATCGCATTGGCGATGTCTCAAAAGCGATTCACAGGATATACTGTAAACTGTAGTGACTATATTTTGTGGGCAAAACACAACAGCCAATTGCACACGGCAGTGTCCCACAAACAGTCGTTGATTGAGTGACCAATTTATTATTTTTGTAAGGAAAAGTGATCCGCCAATTGACTAGCAACCGGGTTCCAATTTACTGCTAGGTAAACAGAGACATGTGGATTAAGGAAACTTGCCCTACCGGGAATCGAACTCAGGTGATCTCGCTTGCGAGGCGAGTGCTCCAATCACTTACCTGCAAGACTCCACTAACTGCTGGGTAAACAGACGTTTAAAGAATGTTAAAACAGTTCACAAACTTACAGGCAGGTTGAGTTTTGCTGCGTCCACAGGCTGCTGGAAAGGCCAAGCGAACTGGTGTTTCCATATAGTCTTTAGGAGAACTTTCAACAGGAACTGGAGCTGATTGGTGAGTCTCTTGGGTCGGTTTGGGTTGGCTGTTTCGGGAGCGGCAGGATTGACGATAACATTACTTGGTTGTTGGGGTTGAGCCTGTGACTGAACTGAAGACATCTGTGTATTTTCTAGTCCGTCCCCCATCGTGGGCAACTTTCTTAGTCTCTTCCCAGGGCCACTCTCCCCCGACATACCATTGATCCCATTGTAGACCTCACCTGGAAGCCTGCAATGAATGACAAGAGCAGCATTAGAACACGTGATTGTTGTAGAAATGATTAAGAACATAAGAAATTGCAAGGTGAAAGAAGACCAAGGTCCATCTTGTTCACCATCCATCATCCTGGCAGTCGCTTGACATGCTGTGTCCCAAACTATGTACTGTATCTCCAAATATTATCTTCCATCAGAAATCCATCTCATCGGTTCTTGAAACAAATGACATTTTCTGCTTAAATGTCTGATTAAAGCACCAATAATATTTAAGTTCTCTTAATCAGGTTCATCATTCAGGAATAGCCATTTGTGGTACTACCAACAGCCAAGAGCTGATCAGCTTATCGAGAGGATTGTTTAGTCCACACACCAGGAGAAATTCCCATCTCTTTTCAAATAGTGTTATAGGATCTTCAAAGTGCACACGAGGATAGGTTTAATGCCTCATCCCACAACAGCAATTTACATTTAGACCTGGCCTTTCACATCGGTAGGATGTCCCAAGGCGCTGGAAAGTCAGGGATTTGCACCTGAGCTGGGGGCCGGGATTAGGAGGTGTGGAGGGCAATGAGGGTAAGGGTAGGAGGGTGGCTGAAGGCACTGTCGAAGAGGAGGGTCTTGAGACGACCTTGAAGGAGGCGAGGGAGGGAGCAAGGTGAAGGGACTGTGGGATGGAGTACCAAAGGGGTCATTCCAAGGATGGAACTGTTACAATGCAGTGCTTCCCCCCACCCCGCCCTTCTCCCCTACGGTACTGCACTGAAGCATCAACCAAGACAGTGAGCTCACGTTCTGATGTGAGGCTTGAATTCACAACCTTCTGAGAGCCAGATGGCAGTGCTGTCGAATGGCATCTCTGTACAACAGTCATAGATATGGGACCTTCGTTACTTGAGGAAAAGAGCAAAAATTCTGGGATTGATATTGATGTGCCTCACAGCCCTAATCTCCTAAAAAAGGGTCTTGTGGGTACTAAGACTTCTTGACCCGCAAACAACCGTGAAAAAAGCAACGGAGTCTTCGAATAACAACAACTTGCATTCACACAACGCCTCTCACACAGAGTAGCATCCCAGAGTGATTGACAGTGGCAGAGCACGATGCCAAGCCGGGGGAGGTGACCATAGGTACGGTGGACTAGGAAGGTTCTTCAGGCGCGATCTGAAGATGTGGAAAGAAGTGGCAACACGGAAGGGATAGACGAAGAGTGTTCCAAGAGTTTTGAGGAATATGCAGGAGGCCGGAGCCAGTCGAGCAGGTCAGAAGAGATAGGGAGGCGCAAGGGCATGAAGGGGTTTGAAAACAAGTGTGAGGATCTTGAAATCGATCCGTTTGGCAATAGGGAGCCAGTGGAGCCTGGCCGGTAGTGGTGTGATGGGAGTTTAGCTCCTCAATAGAATAGAGCACAGCAATGTCCTACAAATAAACAAATAAAAAGTGACCGCATTTTTTTTAAAATACAGCAATAACAATAAACCCTTGCATTATATCACCTCATTGAATTGGCACTAAGAGTAAACTATTCTCTGGAAAAAGATGAGTCTTTGGATTCTCTCTGTGTCTAATAATCCCTTGCATTTGATATAGCGCCTTATCACAACTTTGAGACGTCTCAAAGCACTTCACAGAATGTATTGTAAAGCGACTTGACTGTATATCTTGTGGGCAAAACGTGGCAGCCAATTGCACACACTGGTGTCCCACAAAAGGTTGTGGAATGAGTGACCGATTTATTATTATTTTGCATAACCACAACAACAAAATTACATTCATATCGCACCAAAAAAATCAGTTCACTTACAGTATATTCTGTGAAGCGCATGAGGTCTCAACAACGTGATAAGGTGCTCTATCAAATGCACGTTATTATTGTGATTATAATATTCAACACATGCATTAAATAATTCAAACCAAAAATTTAGCTGAATCTTCAGACTGCACTCAATGATCCATTTAGCTAAACACATGCTCACATTCCAAGTGTCCTGATCTAAAAACAATGTCAGGAAGAGCCGTCTAAAAACAATGTCAGGAAGAGCCGTCAGAAGCCTTGGACCATATCAACTGCCTGCCCCTTGACTAGATAGCATATCAGGAAGCTCAGGGAGATGTCAGATATCCATTAGATCAATGAAGTTTCAGCTCCTTTAAGTTATAATAATCCTTGCATTCGATATAGCGCCTTATCACGTCTTCGAGAAGTCGCAAAGCGCTTCACAGGATATACTGCAAACTGAATTGATGTATATTTTGTGGGCTAAACGTGACAGCCAATTGTGTAGAGCAGTGTCCCACAAACAGTCGTGGAGTGAGTGACCAATTTATTTATTCTTGAAAGGATTTTTTTTGGCTCCTCCTCTGTCTGGCAATGTAAGAAACACCTGTCCCTGATCCCCGACTGTTCAGAGCCTTGGGACCTCCTCCTGACGTGAAAGGCGCTTTACAAATGTTAACTTTGTTATTGTCTGTTGTTGGACTTTAACCATAACTTACTATTTCCTAGATAACCATCTTCACAAGTCAACTCTGAACATACTGCGTTTTGCCCACAAACCGCAGTTATTTCACTTACCGTGAAGCGCTTTGAGACATCTCAATGACTTGATAAGGGCACTGTATCAAATGCAAGTGTTATTATTATTTTAACCCGATAAGTCACATTATATGTGCCTTTAGTGAGCTTGGCCTTCCAACAGAAGGCAAAGTAAAACATGAAATGTCTTATTTCCCCAAAGATGATACGAAATAAACTCCCCATCACATTTTCAATGGAACAACAGCTGCGAGGAACCTTTAGGAGCGCATTCCGCACAAACAATAGACTTCACCATCCCCATCCCACTCAGATGACTTCACAAAAAGACTGGACAAAAGTAAATGCAAATTTGCGCGATTCTACCCTTTAAAATCACAGCGGATGTGTTTCCAGCACTGCCCGTTTCTGCTGCAGACTTGTAAAAATTTGTCTCGTGTAGAAATTATACTCAGAGTGGCACGGCCGTTTGAAAGCATTTCGGATTTCACCTTTTTAAATGAAAGCCCCAATCGCCCGAGCAGAACGCCCATTCATTCAAACGCCTTCAGGGTTAACAGTTTATAGTCATAACAAAGGAACCCTTTCCTCATTTATAAGCTGCACAAAGCAATAACCTAATGGGACTTGCTCGATGAAGTGGAACCGCATTGTACAACCGTGACTCCCGAGCGCATGAGTCATATTTGCTGCTGGTTTGATCACGTGAGCGAGTCGCGTGCAACCGACTCACCCGGCTCAATCCACAAATAGGCCATCGAGAGGAAATAAATCAGCCACCTGAAGCTGTTAGCGTTTGTTGTGGTGAGTCAGCCCCTTATGCCTCCTCAGATGTTTTGCTGCCCGACACGTGATCAGCTCATTAAACAAACTCAGGTATGACGTTCAGTGGTGTTGCAATGCTCATTATATTGTACGGCTGTTCAGATCCTAGTATTAACTCCTGTTGGTGATATTGTTGTTTACAGCAGCGATGAATCCAGGATCCCGAGGGAGGGTGCGCAGACTCGTCTCGCAAGCGAGAGGACCTGGGTTTGATTCCCCGGCAGGTCAGGGCGAAATGTGAGGCAAGTTTCCTAACTCCACGCGTCTGTTTACTTAGCAGTGAGTAGGAACTGGGTTGTTAGTCGACTGGCAGATCGCTTTTCCGGGGGTAATAATCCCTTCAAAAAAATAAATAATTATAATAATTGGTCACTCGATCCACGACCGTTTGCGAAACACTGCTGTGCGCAATTGGCTGCTGCGTTTCATCCACAAAATACAGTCGATTCACTTTACAGTATATTCTGTGAAGCTCTTTGAGGCGTCTTGAAGTGATAATTATCCCCAGAAAAGCAATCTGCCGATCAACTAATAACTGGGTTCCTATTTACAGCTAGGTAAACAGAGGCATGTGTGCGGAGTAAAAAAGAAGCCTAAGGTTTCGCCCCACCCGGGAATCCAATCCAGGTCCTCTCGCTTGCAAAGTGCGTGCCCTAACCAATAAGCCGCAGGACTTCACAAATGAATGAAACGAAATTTACATGAAATATAACTGTAATCGGGTCAAAAGTACTTAAATATTCCAACAGTCCAGATCAGCTAACATTACGGGCAACAGAAATGACGCAAGCAAGACTTCTTGCCAAGTGAGGAAGTGATGTACGAGAAATATAATTTCTGAACAGAGTATAAACCCAAGATTTCTTTGAAAGAAAAGGAACCTCACTGTCCTCACTCAAGTGTGGTTGCTGACTGAACAGTTGTCGCTGGAATCGATCCCACTATGTGTGTCAGTAGGGTAAAAGTGCTGCACATAGATAGCTCGCTGCCCCATAGATCTGCACTTCCAATATGCTCAATTTAACAGCTGCTGCCCACGGGGTGAAAGCTGCTTACAACAGCCGTCTCTGCTAATTATGTGGCAGAGATCCAGCACCAACGAAACTACATCGCAACAACTACGCAGCATTTTTCAAGGGAAAGAGTCACTCAAATACATAGGCCTGTGCTTCACTCAGTTAAAAATTAAACAGGAAATTCAAGTAGCAGGAATCTAACTGACATGGTGTCTCGGGAACATAACAACTTACAGCATCCTTCACGTGGGGTAGCGCCCCAGATCGATCGACAATGGCGGAGTCTGAACCCCCCCCCCCCCCGCCAGCCCCGAGCCAGGGTGAGAGGCGAACGTAAGCACGATCAAAAAGGAAGGTCTTTAGGCAGGATTTGAGGCGGAGTGATTGAGGAAGAGAGTTCCAGAATTTCGGGGAGTAGTGTAGTGGCTGAAGGCACGGCCACCGATGGTGGAACGGAGGGGACGAGGGACAAACAGGAGGCCGGAGCCAACTGAGCGGAGGCAGCGGGTGTAGCACATCGGTGATGTGGATACATAACATTACCGAGCGGTGCGACGGGAAATGCAATATCCAGTACAGCCAAATGCACGACAGGATTGTGGCTGAGACTGAGCATGTCTATATTTACCAAACAACTCCTCCCTCCAACAGGCAGAAATAATATTTTAAACATTAAAAAAAAACCTGTCAAGCCACTGGACACGTGTGGGTAAGGAAGGAATCAGCCAGAGTTCAATACTGGCGGCTCCATTACACAAGAACATACGAACTGTAAGACAAAAGAATACCAAGGTCCATCCGCCAACAACTTGCGTTTGTATAGCGCCCGTCACGCAGAGTAGCGTCTCAGAGAGCTCGACAGTGGCAGAGTCTGACCCAGAGTCTGGAGGAGGAGGAGGAAAGGTGTGACTGTGCCTTATCATGGCTTCAAGACGTCTCAAAGCACTTCACAGGATATAATGTAAAGTGAACTGACTGTATATTTTGTGAGCGAAACGAGGCAGCCAATTGCGCACAGCAGCGTCCCCACAAACAGTCATGGATTAAACGACCAAATAATTATTCTTATTATTTTTCAAAGGGATTATTACCTCCGGAAAAGTGATCCGCCAATTGACTAACAACCGGGTTCCTACTTACTGCTAGGTAAACAGACGTGTGTGGTACATGGAAACGGGAATCAAACCCAGTCCTCTCGCTTGGGAGGCGAGTGATCTAACCACTAAACCACAGGACTTCGTCAGTGCATGCCTCAGAATAATCCTTACAATTGGTATAGCGCCCTTCATGTCTGCCCCGCCAAGTCCTGCCAATGAACCAGACTAGCTCATTTCTAATCAGCAGTGCTCTGGAGTATTGCATGCCGGCCTGAAGCGTACGAAGAACCAGTCTACTGAGACCACCATAGTGGTTGACGCAATTCCAACAATCTGTTGCCAAAGCATGTCACCCGAAGCCAGCCAGCACAACTCTAAGGAGATCCTGCTTAGAAACCACCAAAGAGGATAACACGACAAGAAATAATAATAATCCTTGCATTTGATATAGCACCTTACCACGTCTTCGAGACGTCTCAAAGCGCTACACAGGATATACTGCGAAGTGAATTGACTACGTTTTGTGGGCGAAATGTGGCAGCCAATCCCAGGACAATATGATACACTTATCAGTTACGTTTCGACATCCCTCCCCCCAACGTAAGGAGGTAAACTGATTGCAATGCATTGATAACGCTTCCAGTATCATCTAATGGATCAAGACTTTAACCCAAGATGCAAGGAAGAGAGAACTGCATTCTGACACGAGTCATGGTTTAATAAGAGTGCAATGAGAACCTCTTGTCCACTCCCTCCGCTCAGCAGGCTCCGGCCTGCTCCACATCCCCTGCCCGGCCCGCCTCACCAGCGGCGGTCGTGCCTTCAGCCTCTCTGCCCCCACTCTTTGGAATCCATCCAGGTACGACACACGCAGAAATCCCATCACCAAGTTTAAGATCATTCAAACCAGATACAAGTTCCTGGAATGACTGGAAAGCAAATTTTCTCCCCTGAGGGGAAGATTACTTGACTCCAGAGCGCATTCCAGAGTGCAGATTTTGCAAGGCTTGGAGACCTTAAGAGTGTGCTTTGGGGTAACTGCTAGAATTTAATCAATTAAAACTGCATAGTTTGTCATTGAAGTTAGGTTCAAATGAGGTCAGAAACACGGTGACATAGAATCATAAAATCTTAACAGCGCAGGAGGCGGCTCTTTGAAAGAGCAATCCAACTGGTCCTACTCCCCCACTCTTACCCCACAGCCCTGCAAATCTTTCCTTTTCAAGTACCTATCCAATTCCCTTTTGAAAGGAATTCTTAAGATTCCTATCGCGTGGAGTCCTGTAGGTTAGAGCACTCGCCTCGCAAGCGAGAGACCTGGGTTCGATTCCCGGCAGGGCGAAACCTTTCCTTACTCCACAAGCCTGATAATAATCCCTCAAGAAAAAAAACACACAATAATAATGTGGTCACTCAATCCACGACTGTTTGTGGGACACTGCTGTGCGCAATTGGCTGCCACATTTTGCCGACAAATTCACTTTATAGCATATGCTGTGAAGAGCTTCGAGACATCTCAAAGATGTGAAAAAGCGCTATATAAAATCCGAATATTATTGTTATGAATGTGCCTCCACCACCCTTTTCAGGATAGATATTCCAGGTGGTAACAGCTTTACAACTCAGAAATCCAGGTGACTTTCATTGGTTGTAATTTGTGCCAGATCCCAATAAAGAGAATAAGGATATTTAAAGCAATTTAAGGTCTTCTTCCTCATGGGCTGCTATAAACTGCACCGACGGTCTTTCAACAACTTGCATTTATAGAGCACCCCTCATGCAGGTTAGTGTCCCAGAGGGCTTCATAGTGGCGGAGCACGACTCCAAGTTGGGGGGAGGTGACCGTGGGCATGGTTGAATAGGAAGGTCTTCAGGCGCGCCCTGAAATTGGGCAAGGAAGGGGCAAGACGGAGGGATAGAGGAAGGGTATTCCAGAGGTTCGGGGCGTAGTGACTGAAAGTGCAGCCACCAGTAGTGAAATGGAGGGCAGGAGGCTGGAGCCAGTCGAGCGGAGGCAGCGGGCTGGGGGGGTGGGGTAGCAAGTAGGTTGGATAGTGAGGCGCAGGGCATGAAAGGAATTGAAAACGACTGTAAGGATCCTGAAATTTTTTGTTCGCTGATAGGGAAGAGGAGCCTGGCTAGAACCAGTGTAAGTTCAGTACGGGTGATTCTGCGAACGGCAGAGTTTTGGATCAGTTGAATCCTGTGCATGATGGAGTTGGGGAAGCCGGCAAGGAGGGCATTTGAAAAGTCCAGTCGGGAGGTGATGTACCAAACGCATGGTACAGTTATGCGCCTTTAGTAAACAATTTCATTTGCACTGTTGTTGCAAATATACAGTACTATTTGTCTACCTAGTATGGTGAATAAGCACAGTTGGGTAGTACCAAGCAATGAGGACAGTATGGCGTATTCTGGCAATAAGCATCAAGTTGTTTTATTCTGCTGTGAAGGTTTGGCTTGGTGACAGAACAAACACATGTCCATAGATGAGAGAGAAGAGAAGAGAGGGAGATGTAATAATTATAATCCTTGTATTTGATATAGCTCCTTATCACATCTTCGCGACGTCTCAAAGAGTATATTGTAAAGTGAATTGACTGTATATTTTGTGCGCGAAACTCAGCAGCCAATTGGGCACAGCAGTTTCCCCACAAACAGTTGTGGATTGAAGTGACCAATTTATTATAAAAAAAATTTTGAAGGAATTATCATCCCTGGAAAAACGATTCGCCAATCAACTAACAACCGGGTTCCTTCTTACTGCTAGGTAAACAGAGGAGTGGGGAGTAAGAAAACTTACCCCCAACATTTTGCCCTGCCCGAGAATCAAACCCAAAGATGAGCTGAGGATGGGTAGAGGCTCTTGCAGAATATGAACACAAGCGTACTGGGCTGTTTGAAGCGCAGCACAGTTTAAGTATGTAATTCTATCTTTATCTGTTAAAACTTTAGGCAAATTTCCTTAGCAGTAAATAGATTGATAGTTGATCACTTTCCGAGGGCAATAATCCCTTCAAAAAAAGTAATTTGGTCACTCAATACACAACGGTTTGTGATGCAACCCACAAAACATTCGCTTGGTTGCATCGTTCCCCACCCCACCACATCCCCTTCCACCCCACCCAGACAATCCACACCACCTTCTCCCTCTGCCATGACTCTTGCCACTACCCCCTCCTTACACTCCTTTGCCCCCACTTCTCCCTCCTCCCACTCAACCACAAACACCCGGATGAAGTTCACCACCTGCAGCCTCAACCCCCTCCCCACCCAGCTGCTGGTCACTCAACTCCCCTTTCTCTTTCCCCCGCTGGCCGACACGGTCAACCAGTCTCTCTCCTCAGACTCTGTTCTAATCCCATTGAAAACTGCTGTCATCTCAGCCATCCTCAAAAAAACCACCCTCAATCCCTCGAGTCTCTCACGCTACCATCCCATCTCCAACCTACCTTGCCCAAACCCTCATGCATGTGTTTTTCACCTCCCGCTTGGATTATTACTCCAACCTACCCTTCCTTGCCAAAGTCCTGGAACGCATTGTTGCAGGTCAACTTCGGTCACATCTCTCCCTCCTCGAGCCCCTGAAGTCTGGTTTTCGCCCTGCCCACAGCACAGAGACAGCGCTTGTCAAAGTCACAAACGTTATTCTATCTGTGACCAGGGCTCCCTCTGCCTCCTCGTCCTCCTGGATTTCTCTGCTGCGTTCGACACAATTGACCACACCATCCTCCTCCATCGGCTCTCCTCTCTCATCTACCTTAGCAAGACCGCATTTGCATGGTTCGAGTCCTACTTAACCAACTGCCTCCATTTCATCTCAGCAAATGGTTTCTCCTCCCGCCCCCGCCTGGTCACCTGCGGGGCACAGCCACCGATGGTGGAGCAGAGGGGACGAGGGACAAGCTGATCATCAAGCACTACATAAGAGCAGCACACATACTTTGGGATCAATACCCTTCACTACACAATGGGAACATATCAAAGGAGGATCATGGACCAAGCCCACATTGAACAACCCACATCAATTTGCATTTTTACTCTACAACTCAAACAAATAAGTATAATCTGCCTGATAATAATAATTCTTCAATTTGATATAGCCCTTTTCACGTCTTCCAGACGTCTCAAAGCGCCGCGCATAATAATACTGTAAAGTGAATGGACTGCATTTTTGTGGGCAATGCATGGGAACATAGGAACAGGAGGCCATTCAGCCCCTCGAGGCTGATGCGCCATTCTATAAGATCACGGCTGATCTGTACCTCAATTCCAATTACCCGCCTTTGCCCCATATCCCTTGATACTCTGGCCTACCAAATATTTATTCACCTCAGTTTGGAAAATTTGAATGGATCCAGCCATAATCCACAGCCTTTTTGCTGGAGGAGAGAGTTCCAAATTTCCACTTGGTCTAATTTTAAGATTATGCCACCCTTGTTCTGATTCCCCCACTAGGTCTGTAAGTTTTACTTAGCACTTCCAACAGGCGAGTAATAATATAATAATAATAACTGTGGATTGAGTGACCAAATTATTATTTTTATTTTTTGAAGGGATCATTATCCCCGGAAAGCGATCCGCCAATCGACTTAACAACTGGGAATCCTCGTATCCAAACTAAATGAGTTTCGGATTGGATCCAGGAGCAAGAGATGGGTTTTCTCTGCAGCCTGTCAAATAACATTAAAGATGTCAAAAAGCAATAAGGAACGACATGACTCTTGAGCTGCTCTTTGGCACATGTTTTGTTCGCTGTCTGTCTGGCAGCTTCGAAAGGGTAGTCAGTCTTCAGTTAAAGATGGAAAACTTGCTAATGTAACTAGCTCTTTGTAAAACGACATTTCACCTACAAATTTAAACGCTTGGAAGCGGACATTTTGCCACTCACCTGGCGGCAGCCATTAGCTGCTTTGAAGAGATCGTTAGTTGGTGACTTTTGGTGACCAGTTGATGTCATGGTGCTTTCTACTGCTGGCTGAAATACAGGAGGGCTTTTTTTAAAATTAGATTTCAGAAGAATACAATTTTTCTAGTGATTAATCGGTACATTAGTGGACATCCTATAGTCTACTTAAAAGGAAACAAACAAAAAAAATCAAGCATACAGAAGTATTATCATAAGCACCATGACATCCCATGACAAAATGCTAATCTCTCCAAAGCACCTAATGCCTGCTACTCGCTAAGCACAAAACATCTAGTGGTATAACTTGCTGCGCCATTAGAACAGTTAATGACAGCACAGAACAAAATAGGTAAAGTAATTCAACTTTTTAAAAGAACAGGTATGGAATGATGATGACAATTTTCGCTCAAACGATGAAAATGGGAAGATTAAGGCGAATGGAAATGGTGTATATTTAAATTTGTGTGTTTCAGCTGTACGTGATTTATACAGTAATAAAGCCAAATCCTGCGACAACAGAGAAGCTGTACTCTAATCCGTGTTTCTTTCAGCACGACAGTAATAAAACGCTAGATAAACAGGGCCTTGAAAAGAGTTCTGAGGGGATCTTGTCGGTTTTTAGGATTCCAAATGGGATTGAGAAATTAAACCCAGAACGATACTTTCAGACATAGTTAACTTTTTTTTTAAATAAGCATACTCGTTAACACAAAATTACTTTCTATAGTACTGACATGAAAGGGAGACAACAGCATCTCATAGCTACACCTCATCCTTATTGCTGTAACCTCCTAATCCCCTAGCAACCTGCCCGCTCCCTCCACTCAGGGGACTCTGGCCTGCTTCACGTCCCCCTCCATTGCCGGGTGGGCCTTCAGCCTCTCTGCCCAGATCCTCTGGAACTCGAAACCACATTCCCGCCACCTTCGCCCTCCCTTGCCTCCCCTCCTCTTTGACCGTGCATTCGGTCACCCTCCTTACCCCTACTCTCTCCGCCCTCCACCCCTCCTGATCCCAACCACCAGCTCGGGTATGGATCCCTGACCGTCCAGCGCCTTGAAACGTCCTCCTAACGTGAAAGGCGCTCTTCAAATGTAATTTGATGCTGCGAGTAATCAGACAATTGAAAGCAGGAAGTCTGCATCCAAAACTGTGAACAATTCTCCAACTGTGGTCTTATACAAGTTCAACACTAGCCGCTCATTTTGTATTCCACGCCTCTAGGCACGATTCAATTATCCACATTGTACACAGGTGTCTTTGGCATCAAAGGACTTGCTGCTAGCTTCAGGAAAAAGAATTTTCCTTGTTAAACATTAACATTGTGGAGGCGTTTTGCTGGGGGGAAGCGGGGGTATGTGGAAGGAGCAAATCACTAAATTAATACTGTGAATTAACTTCAAGGAACCAAATTAACGACAGATGGACAGCGAATGCAGTAGGTCCAACAACTTTCCTCAGAAGCTCCCTTTTGAGACAACTTTTGACAACTCTCTTGTTGTCCACAGATAATATTAAGGTCAAAATCGCAGGGTAGTGGCTGAGAGCGCTAGACAGTGGGGGAGCACCACACCAAGCCAAGGGGAGGTGACCATAGGCACTGTTGAAGAGGGAGGTCTTCAGGCGCGACCTGAAGATGGAGAAAGGGGGAAAGACGGAGGGTTAGAGGGAGAGCTTTCCACAGTTTCGGGGCGTAGTGGCTGAAAGCGCAACCACCGATGGTGGAACGGAGGGCACAAGGGACATGCAGGAGGCCAGAGCCAGTTGAGCGGAGGCAGCGGGTAGTGGGCTGGGGGGGGGTAAGCAGGTCAGAGAGGTAGGGAGGTGCCAGGGCATGTAGAGATTTCTGTATCCAGGCTGGCTGGAAGACAGAAAACAGAGAGTTCTCACAACACTCTCAGTATCTCCTCCACCATTCGGGTTAACTGGTTCTTGGCCTTTATTGCTTACAAAATAGTCACTACACTTTACATTAAGTGAAGCACATTTGCCCCAGAAATCCAGAAATATCTAATACTCGCCATTCCTTGTTAATAATAAACATTCTCAACTCTTAAACACATCTGGCATAAAATTGGCCTTAAGACCTTACGTTGGGCGGGTTTCCTTACTCCTCACATCTCTGTTTACCTCACAGTAAATAGGAGTCCAGTTGTTACAGATCACTTTTCCTTGGGTAATAATCCCTTCAAAAATAATAGAAACAAAAGAAAACAATAATTTGGTCACTCAATCCACAATTGTTCATGGGACCACTGCTGTGCACAATTGGCTGCTGCGTTTCGCCCACGAAATATACCGTCAATCCACTTTAAAGTATATTCTGTACAGCGCTTTATGATGTCTCGAAGACATGATAAGGTGCTACATCAAATGCAAGGATTATTATTATTGGCCTTAAATCTAACTTGTCCACCTCTCCCACACAAAAACCTCACTCTGTTCCAAGGCCACTCTGGACAATCTAAGCTGCTCTTTTTCACCATAAATCACTTCCGTTCTCATACCCCCTCCATCTTCACCTACAACTCCAAATATGAGGTCATAGAATTGGTCCCAATCAAATTCAACAAAAACTGTTTAGTCAGATTTCCTGGTTCCAATCCTACTTGATCCAGTGTACCCACTCTCACAAGGTCACCTGTGATGTACCTCCCTCCGACTGTACAGAGGTTTTAGCTGAGACAGAGAGAGTCTGAGACCAGGAGAGACTATAGCAATAAAATGTATTTATCACTACTGCACGAGTACATTCTACACGAACAACTTGTTCAGTTAGTTAATTATGCCCTCGGAAAGTCTAATCCTTTAAAGGTCAGATTCACAAGTTACACTGAAATGTGTAGTGAACTCTCAAAGTGAATTCCAAATACAAGCAACTGCTCTCCAAGTCTACGAACGCACTACACTAGTGCTCACAACACACATTACTGAACGAGCTGGTTTGTCAGTAACCCCAAAAACCTCTCCCCTGCATTAAAATAAACACTGCTCGCGTGTTTGTGTGTGTGTGTGTGTGGGGGGGGGGGTGGGAAGTTCAAATCCCTACATGCCCTTGCACCTCCCTACCTATCTGATTTGCTTAATCCCCACTCCACCATCCGCTGCCTCCACTCAGCCGGCTCCAACCTCCTGCTCATCCTTTGCCCCCTCCGCTCCGCCATCGGCAGCCGTGCTTTCAGCCGCTGCATCACAACCCTCTGAAACTCTCTCGCTCAGTCCCTCAGCCTTGCCCCTTCCCTCCCTGCTTGAAAATTCCACCGTGTAGCGTGCGTTTTGGCAAGCAGGGCCCCCTCGGAGCTGAGCTGGTTCCAAGATGACGTGCATGGCAACGGGTCCACAGCATTCCAGATTACTGCTGATAACAGACCAGCCAGCCTCGCTCGTCAGCATGATTTGGGAGAGGGATTCTTCCCACTCGGCTCCTGTTAAGCCAACTTCCAGGCTGATCCAAGCCAGCCAGAACTCCAGCTTCTTCAACCCTTGGCTCCTGCCGCTGAAACTTAATTACCTTAGGAATTACGTCCGCAGGATGTGCCCCTAATTCTAGAAGCAGAAAGTGCACATTCCATTCCAGATACAGAATTTCCATGTAAGTGGCACGGCGTACATACGTGGAACTCATTGTGGTTTACTTACTCCCGAGTACGAGGATGAGTTTCCATATGCGTCAGGAGCAAAACACAATGACCTTTCCCAGCATTTTAAAAAACAATAATAGTAAGAAGACCCTCCTGTTCGATCGTGCCTTCTGCCACCCTCCTACCTTACCACCTTACCCCAAAACCCCTCCCCCAGCTCGGATCCAAATCCCTGACCGTCCAGTGCCTTGGGACGTCCTTCTGACGCGAAAGACGCTATACAAATATAATCTTGCATTGTACTTTGTAATAATAATCCCTGCATTTGATATTAATGCCTATCACATCAGGTTCTCAAAACACTTTGTACTTTCTGTGAAGTGCAGTCAATGTGAGTGATAATAATAATAATAGCATATGATATAGAGCCTTATCACGTCTTCGAGACATCGCAAAGCACTTCACTGAATATACTGTAAAGTGAATTGACTGTTTATTTGGTTGGCGAAATGTCCCACAAAACAATTTGCATTTAAATCCAAGAGATATGTATTTATTTGCTCTCCCTTCAAGCAAGATGGCATCTCAGGGCGCTATGTCGTAGATGCGTATTTTATAGGTGACAGCCAATTTACACCCAATAAAACCACGAAGCAAATGAACTTTCTTTCCCCTCTCTTCGGGAGTGTTGGTAAAGAAACTCCATCACCGTCTCAGAGTCAAAAGATTATGGGTTCAAGCCCAATGTTGGCACATAGGCTCTAGGGCAGTGCATGGTGTGTGAGGCATTGCTGATGATGCTGTCCTTCGGATAAAGACGTTAAAACTGACGCCCCATCTGTCTGCTCAGGTGAGCATTAAAGAACCTAAAATGACACTATCATCCTGGCCTAAAATCCCCAGATAAAACTAGTCGTGTTATAGAAGTCATGCTCCGCCACTGCCAAGCGCTCTGGGCGCTATATAAATGCAAGTTCTTGTTGGTCACTCAGTTTATATGTCTGTTTTTGGGACATCGCTCCGCATAAATCAGCAACTGCATTCACCGATAAAACAGTCACTATAAATTACAGTAAATCCTATAATGTGTTGTGGGGAGTCCTCATGGTGGTAAAAACGCTGTACCAAGTGCAACGATGCGTCTTCAGACAGAAGTATACCAGGACAGGTCTCCATCCCTCCCAGGATTATATGGTACAACAAATTAATGCACCCATTGTGCTTACTGAATTTCTAGTAAATTAATTCTAAGCATAATAAATTTAGGCTCAATGGCTGGTAAATGTTTCCACGGCAACAGAAATAATAGGCTAAGCTGAAACGCTTGAGCAGACTCCTCGGGGGCAAGCTATTCTCTATGTGCACCACAAAAATAATTTTGTTCCCCCTCCAAGGCTCGGTTTCTAGGTCACCCAATGCTATCTACATGCGGTTTTGATTTAATCAGCCTTTGATCAGTGAAATTGGTGTATCCACGACACCCAACACTGTATAATATTAATGGCCGTGTTCATCCCAGGTCAGATATTCTCAGCAACTTCCACAATGACTGGAAGGTGAAATGGTTGTATTTGGACCTCCCAGCGTTCAAAATGGGGAACGTGTGCAGGTCTTAAAACCGCAGCCCATCACTCAGTTCAGAGTTTGAGGAAATATTGTAGTTTTCCTTTACATACAATAATAATGTGGCCACTCAATCCACGACAGTGTTTGTGGGGACGCTGCTGTGCTGCAATTGGCTGCCGCGTTTCGCCCACAAAATAAAGAGTCAATTCCCTTTACAGTATATTTTGTGAAACACGTTTGAGATGTCTCGAAGGTGTGATAAGGTGCAGTATGCACAGGGTTATTATTAAGGATAGAATGAGTAGGAAAAAAAAGCAAAGATAAATACCGCCATTCTACCTCCCACTCAATTCTGTTCTCTCATGTCCAATTCCTCCCCATCATGGAATTTGCTTAGAAACGCAGCAACTAAATGACGCCAATTAAACTGCTTTTCTACCTAGAATGCTGTCCATTAGCTTTTGACAATCGAGTTAACTATATCCATAACCGCACCTTTCACATTAGGATTAACTCGTAACTGGCAATATTCATTAACTCGTTGACTTGAGTATTATAGTGCGATCATTAGATTGTAATATGCACGCACATTTTCTGCACTCATTTAGATTTTATCAATGCAAGGACTATCATCATTATCTGCTGAAGTGCTTGGATTTATTGTGAGTGTACACGTGCTACACTATAGCTGCTACTAATGTTAAACTGTCAGCCAAAGTTCATTCACAATGTCTGTACTAAATTATACTTATTCCTGCACATTTAGTCACAGATTGCACCATTTTACAGGAGTTCAAATAGATTATAAGAATAATAATTCTTGCATTTGATATAGACATCTAGAAGACGTGAAAAGCGCTATATCAAATGCAAGGATTATTACTATTACTTATATAGCGCCTTATCACGTCTTCGAGAATTCTCAAAAGTGCTTCACAGAATATAGTGTAAAGTGGGTCACAAAAGTCAGCTTTCAAATCCTCACTGAGAATTAGCTACAGGCCACATTTGGCTACCTTAATTGGAAAGAAATATGTGGCTGCTTTGTACCTGTGTGTGACATTTCATAGGTGATGCTTCTCTCATACAAAGACCCCGGCATTGGCTTATGCAACACAACAACTTGCATTTACACAGCACCCCCCACAAAGACTAGTGTCCCAGAGAGCTTGATGGTGGTGGAGCGCGACGCCGAGCCAGGTGGAGGCACGGTCGAAAAGGAAGGTCTTCAGGTGCAATCTGAAGATTAGGCAAGTAAGGTCAAGGTGGAGGGATACTTTCGGGGCGTAGTGGCTGAAAGAGCAGCTACCAATGGTGGAACGGAGGAGGTATGAGGGACAAGCAGGAGGCCAGTCGAACGGAGGCAGCAGGTAGTGGGTTGAGGAGCGTAAAGGTAGGAGAGGTACCAGGGCATGAAGGATTATCGTCATTATCTACTATGTATAATTATACAGCGCTGGCTCCCCAGGTGAGGTAAATGAGACACTGTCTCGCCAAGACAGGAGCCACGAAATCGAGGGAATACCGGCATGGGAGCTGAGGGAACAAACCCAAGAGATGGCATGCATGACGGGCCCATTGGCATGGTAACAAGATAGCTCGGTTAGGTTCACTCGGCTTGCCTCCCAGTCCAAAGGTGACCATTATTATACTGTATTTCCAACAGTTATTTAACAGTGCTCTGCAGAAGATGGTTCTGCCCTGAAGCTCAAGAAGACCGGCCTCATAACTTCCTCTCAAGAACAACGACAAATTACACTTGCGTAGCGCCCTTCACGTCGGAAAGATGGCCCGGTGTGCTGGACGGTCAGGTTTTTGAACCTGAGCTGGGAATTGGGGTCAGGAGGGACGGAGGGATTGCAGAGAAGAGTTCCAGGGGGCAGAGATGCTTAATATCAGACTGCCAATGGTGAGGCGGGAAGTGCAAGGGATCTGAAGCAGGCCGGTGTCTGCCGAGCGGACAGGCTGCTATGAGGTTAGGAGGTTGGAAAGGTTGGGGGAGCAAGACCATGGAGGGCTTTGAAGGTGAGATCAAGGGTTTTGTACTCGATTCTCTGAGGAGTGGAGAGCCAGTGAAGCCGGGCAAAAAAGTGGGCGATTGGCTCGAGGTGCGGGAGAGGACCCAAACTCCCCCCACCCCCAACTCGGCGTCGTGCTCCACCACTGTCAAGCTCTCGCTCTGGGACGCTACCCGGCACAGGGGTGCTATATAAATGCAGGTTGTTGTTGTTAAAATTCAGTGTACAAATGTTATTCAGACACTGCATCAGAAGTGTTCAAATTTCAGTTTCACCCACTGGATTAAGCTCCACCTTATACTGTTGCACAAACAGCAACCTTATACCAATGAATAAATACCTAAATAATCTCAGTTCCTTCAGCAATACAAACTTTCTAAATAACCTGGAAAGCCATTATACCCATAAGCATCCGCCCATAGGAACACACAGCAGCAAAGGATACCCTGAATGTTCAAAGCATTAGGGCCATGTGCTTAATATACTATTGAAAATAATACATTGCCTTAAGTTAAAAAAGTCGCGGAAACAACGACAAATTACTTTTACACAATGCCTTTCACGTCAGGAGGGAGACCCAAGTCGCTGGACAGTCAGGGATTTGGACTCGAGCTGGGGGTTGGGAACAGGAGCGGTGGAGGTCAGGGGATGAAAGGTGACCAAAGGTGTGGTCGAAGAGGAGGCTCTTGAAATGAGCCTTGAAGAAACCATAATGACGAGGGCTACTGTGATCACATGGCTGAAGACATACTACTACTGCCTTTCTACTAGTTCTACTTCACTTTCTATTATGCGTCAGGTGGTAGCACTCTCACTAACGATTCAGAAAGTTGTGGCTTCAAGACCCACGTCAGGACTTGAATTCACATAATCTAAGATGACGCTCCGATGCAGTTCTAGAAGTGTGTTGCATTATCAGAGGTGCCTAAAATTATTTAGGCAAAAGATAGGTTTAAAATCACGCAGGAATTTAATAAGGTGAACAAATAGTCCATTTCCATTTGTTTTGTCCAGCGCCTTGGGACGTCCTCCCGACGTGAAAGGCGCTCTATAAATGGAATCTTGTTGTTGTTGTTCAAAACATAATAGTAAATGGTGAGGAGGATAGCAGCAGACTGCAAGAGGACACAGACAGAATGATAAAATGGGCAGATGAAGTTTAATGTAGAGAAATGTGAAGTGATGCATTTTGGTAGAAGAATGAGGAGAGGCGATATGAGACGATGGTACAATCTTAAACGGGGTGAAGGAACAGAGAGACCTGGGGGTTCATACAAGTACATCTTTGAAGGTGGCCGAACAGGGAGATAAAGCTGTTAAAATAGCGTACGGGTTACGAGGCTTTATAAATAGGGGCATAGAATATACTGGTTAGGCCTCAGCGAGAGACTGTATTCTGGGCCCCACACTTTAGGAAGGATGTCAAGGCATTGGAGAGGGTGCAAAGGAGATTTACCAGGATGGTACCAGGAATGAGGGACTTCAGGTATCAGGAGAGGCGAGAGAAGCCGGGATTATTCTCCTTGGGCAGAGAAGGTTAAGAGGAGACTCAATAGAAATCTTGTTTGCAGGGTTATGGAAAGAGAGCGGGGGAGTGGGATTGATTTGGAAGCTCTTTTCAGAGAGCTGGCACAGATACGATGGGCCGAATGGCCTCCTTCTGTGCTGTATAATTCTATGCAATTGCCTATTTCCATGCTGTGACGCTCCATCCAATATCTAACAGACATTTAAAAGAAACATTTGCAAGTCAAACATTACAAAAATAAATGTAAATCAAATTGAAACCTGATGCCCTTAATTTGAATTTATACGACGCATTTTTTTTTGCTGAATGGAAAAGTAAATCCGCTTTAATTTCCAGGAGAGCACATCTTTCAGCTTCGGAACAGAAATTTGGACTTGGGCACAATAATCACATCTTTTTTTCATTACAATTATTTTGCTTCCAATTGAAATGGCAGCCAAGAAGACACCACACTAAAACAGGCCGGTATAATTTTACTCGCCCCAGAACAAAATAAAGATTAATAAGGACTGATTTTTCAATTCCATAACAATCCTCCATAGGAAGTGGAACAAGAAACCATTAGGGTTTCGAAAACAAATGAGATATTCCAGGAAATTAAAAGCATTTGGGGTTTATTAGATGAGATAGATGTGTGGACGGAATCTTTTGGGAAGTTAGATAGGCGGTTGGATGGACTAATGACTTAGTTTGATTTTATGATTATTTTAATTAGCCACCCTGGGCTATAGTCGTAATAAGTCAAAATGCAATTATGCAAATTTAGGCGCACACAAAATTGCTATCAAAGTTAAATAGCAGATTCCAAATGCAACCTATAGAACGTGACATTGGAACCAAGATATTACATTTACAGAATCTAATATTTGGTCACTTTTAATATAATGGTCCGTGCATTTTGATACAGCGCCTTATCACATCTAATGAGAAGCCTCAAACGACTTCACAGAATATACTGTGCAGTGATGTGACTGTATATTGTGGGTGAAATGCGGCAGCCAACAACCGACTAACAATGGGTTCCTACTTACTGCTAGGTACGCAGAGGCGTGTGGAGTAAGGAAACTTACCCAATGTTTTGCCCTGCCCAGGAATCAAACCCAGGTTTGCTCACTTGAGCGAGGCGAGTGCTTTAACCGCTGAGCATCAGGACTCCATTTGGGTCACGTAAAAATCTTTTACGAATGGATATTTAACAGATTGCCTCCCTCAGATTGTTCAAAATGATTAGGCTGAAATAAGGCACAGTTTCATACAGGAATCAAAGTACATTTTGCCCACAAAATATACAGCCAAATTACTTTTGTCAGTATATTCTGTGAAGCACTTTGAGACCTCGAAGACATGATAAGGCACTATATCAAATGCAAGGATTATTATTGTTAAGGATTATTACCATTGCTGCAAATAAGGAGGAAAGAAGCTGCAGCAATTTCCTGCAAGGAACAAAGCCCGGCAGAGCCCGAGCTAATGGTTGAACATATTTCCCATCGACCCCTCTGCTTCCCCTCCAGGGTTCCAGTTTCTGATTGCTACCGAAATGAGATATTGGGAGAGCCGCAGCGCTTAGTTCCACATACAGTAGAAGGTAAGGAATCGAATTCCTTCATGGAGGGAGGGGGAGGGAATAATACAACCTTAAGGGCACCCACCCACAATTACTCGACATCTGGACCTTTTACCAGCTCTCATCAATTTAGTTGATTGTGCCTCAATATTGGCGGTTTCTAAATTTAAAAAACATCATCGCGACTGGGTAATTGTAATTTCTTTTAGGCCTGGGGAGCGTGTCTGCTTCACAAACTGCAGTACAGCCACCTTGTGACATTGCTGATTTATTTATGTGAAGAAGAATCCTTGTATTTGATACAGCGCCTTACCACGTCTTCGAGACATCTCAAAGCGCTTCAAAGAACACACAATAAAATGAATTGACTGTATTTTGTGGTCGAAATGCGGCAGCCAATTGCGCACAGACAGCAGTGTCCCACAAACAGTCTAGACTTGTGACAAATTTATCATTATTGTTATTATTTTAGGAATTATTACGAATGACGTGTAGGCCCCATTCACTGCGCAAGCAAGCTCCCAGCTTGTCTTGGTTTCCATCTAAAAATGGCCAACATCCAGGCCATTAGGTCATCATCACTTCCTGACCGCTAAATAATAATAATCCTTGCATTTGATATCGCGCCTTATTACGTCTTTGAGACGTCTCAAATCTTGTAATCTGATGACCGGGAGAGTCAGCCTATTTTTAGCCATGGACCAGCGTTGAACATGAGCCAGCCAGCCAGCTGCACGCAGGCACGTTCAAACTGGCTCATCGTAAAGCGGATGAGATTGTATGGACCCCAAGCAACACATTATAACATGGCAACCGAGGTTTCATCATCAAATATCCTGTTTTTTGGGGGGTGTTCACGTGGAAATGCAACGACAGGAACATAAGAGGCCATTCAGCCCATTCCACCAGTTTTAGATCCCGTCAGATCATTTGATCAGAATGCCCTGCCCTTCACCGTACCCCTTTATAATTCTACCACCTACATGCCATCAGACAGGCAGCACCTGAGACAATTTAGCATTGCGCTGGATTGTCAGCCTGGACTATGAGCTCAAAAATCCCAACCAACATGGCTCAACTCACAGCCTCTGAACCCGAGAGAGAAAAAAAAAAGTACAGTGGCAGCCAGTTAAGCCGGACACATCTGGGATGACCGTTTCGGCCGAGATAAGAGGTGTCGAGGGCAAACGAAATACCATTCCCACCGAGCAGGAGAGACATACAAACATACGTAATAATGTTGTTTCACTTGAAGCAACGTTAATCCACCAAAATTTTAAACTTGGAGTTAAAGTTAAAATCCTGTACTCCCATAATTCAATAAAACAGATTTACCTTTGTCTGCCTACAAAATGCCAGCAGAGACCAAATAGCGGCGGCATTGAGATGTGCTCCACCCCATTCACAACCGGCTCCAGCTGTCGATCAATCACAATATCCCCTCCCTTGTTCTTCCCTGTTCCTCCGTCCGTCCCCCACCCCTCACTAATTGACAGCCCAATTGCAGCCGCTTGCGAATGAATGGCTGGAGTCGGCTGTCAATCAATCTTGGATTTCTCCCAACTCCATCTCAGAGCCCCTCGTGGTTGAATTGACACACCGAAGGCCAACCGAGTGAGTACATTCAGCGGCAACCAGCGCAGCGTGTTTGCCCCGAGTAACCAGATATTTGTCCCAATCAACTGCCGGATTTAAAACAACAATAATATGCATTTACACAGCGCCTCTCGTGCAAGGTAGCGCCCCAGAGCGCTGGGCAGTGGCTGAGCACCACCCCGAGTCGGGGGGAGGTGACCGTAGGCACGTTCAAATAGGAAGGTCTTCAGGAATGACCTGAAGATGGGGAAGGAAGGTGCAAGGCAGAGGAGATAAAGGAAGAATACAAGTATTCTTAAACAGGTAAGAATACAAATGACTCAGAGCTGAGCATTTTGTTTGATTTACCCCACGTCCAGGGTTAATCGGCCTTTGGCAAAAAGCAGTTTCCGCTGTATTACCAACTCATTGAGGCAGCCACATGTAGCTACCATATGGATCCTTGTGAAAGCAGCATGCATTCAGTCCACTAAATTAATGAAATACAAGCTACATCTGTTGATTTCCTGACTAATCAATGCTATATCCCAATCCTAATATTTAACCGTTACTTCTTTTAATGCTTTCATCCAACGCAGAACGTGCATTGGGGGTAACTGATGGGAGTCTAACCAGTTAAAACCCACAGCTTGCCTTTGAAAGCAGTGTCTGGCAAACTTTCCCATGCTTGTCCAGCTCGGACCACCCTACCCGTTAGGGCTTTGGCTTGCAGGATTAATAGGAGCTGAGTGGGAGGATTCCCTGCCCCCAGTGACAGGTCCTGTCGATGAGCCAGGCTGGGCTGCCATCAAAAGACCCAGTCACTATACTTTACAGGACTGTGGCGTCCTGTAGCTCTGTGGTTAGAGCACTCGCTTTGCAAGTGAGAGACCTGAGTTCAATTCCAGGCAGAGGGCGAAACCTCGGGCAAGTTTCCTTACTCCACACAGAGCCTAATAATAATCCCTCCAAAACAAAACAATAATAAATTGGTCATTTTCAATCCACGACTGTTTGTGGGACATTGCTGTGCGCAATTGGCTGCCGCGTTCGCCCACAAATATACAGTCAATTCACTTTACAGTGTGTTCTGTGAAGCGCTTTGGGACGTCCTCCCGACGTGAAAAGCGCTATATTAAATGCAAGGATTATTTACAGTGTACCATGTGAAACACTTTGAGACGTCTTGACGACGGGATAAGGCACTATATCAAATGCAAGGATTATTATTATTGTCCCTTCCCCCCTCTTAGTTCTGGATTGAAGAGATTCTGGATAGTGTTGACGTTAAAAACACTAACGCTGATCCACGTCCAACATCCACAATAGACCCACACTCGTTAAGCAAACCCTGCATGCTACCAGGGGAGCTTTGGGTCATTTTATTCATGTAATGAAATACCTTAATAAAATACTTCGATCATTGCAATTAATTCTGATTACCTTAATTCAAATGAATTGGCGCTATGAGAAAAACATTCTCTGGGGGGGAAAAAAAAACAGTATCTGCTTCTCTGCATATATAGCACGACAAGCAAAAAGCACAGGGATATTTTATGGCGTTTTGCCCACAACACAATCAATTCACTTTACAGTATACTCTGAAACGCTTTGAGAGTCTCAAAGACACGATAAGGCGCTATATCAAAAGCAAGGATTATTATTTGGATTACTGAAAACTACAGTAAAGAGACTGTAAATAAGAACATATTTGTGTGATTTACACAGCAACGTGTAAATGCAGCAATTTTGTGTTAGAAAAATTAAGAAAGAATAATAATCCTCCATTTGATATAGTGCCTCATCACATCAAAGCCCTTCACAGAATATACTGTAAATACGTTACAGTATATGGGGAGAGAGCAGGGTTGATTTGTAAGCTCTTTTCAAGGAGCGCACAGACACGATGGGCTGAATGGCCTCCTTCTGCCCTGTATAATTCTATGATTGTGTACTTCATGGGCGAAGAGTTTCAGCCAAAAGCAATGTCCCACAAACAGCCATGTCGGACAAGGGTGACCAACCTTATTTATTTGGGGGAATTTAATGGCCAGGACCCAAGGAGAAACTCCCTTTTATTCAAAAAGTGCCATCTGAACGCCCACCTGAACACCTGACAGACAGGACCTCGATTTAAGGTCTCATCCAAAGGACAGTACCCCCAGCGCTGAACTGGGAGTGCCCAGACCAGTGGTCGGCCAACAAGATAAATGGTCAAAACATTGGGCAAGTTTTATAACTCCACATGCCTCCGTGTACCAAACAGTAAGTAGGAACCCAGTTGTTAGTCGATTGACAAGATTGCTTTTCCACTACTATAATAGCGTATAGTGTAGAATAGACATACCGTCAGAAACAGACATATATATATATATAGTACAGCATGGGTCTGTTTATAGCAAGAGTTATCTCACAACACTTCCAGCAAGGTCTCCCTTACTGAATACGTCCCTTCGCCTTGACTTCGCCTCCTTCAAGGCCTGTCTCTGCCGCGTCTACATCAACAAAATTGGCGATATCCCAACAAACTCTGCAAACTTTTGCGAGAGGCAGCTTCCTGACAATTGCCCAGCAGAAAGTGCATCAGCAACAACCTAGAAACACTACCAGTGGTCATTTTTACTCGATTACAACAACAACATGGATTTACACAGCGCCCTCCACGCTGGACGGCGTCTCAGAGCGCTTTAAATTGTTAAGGGTCCAAGTTTCCAACTGAATATGGGAAGAGGCAACTTCTGTCCGCTTACTCTTTTGCACCACCATTCTAAACAACCCTACCCCTACTCAGGCTGCTGACATTAACACACCAGCACTAAAAGGAATCCTGTCCGAAGGAGAATCTGAAAACCCAATACACTGAGAAAATATATCAAATGCAAGGATTATTATTATTATTATTATTGAGACACCGGGGTAGGTTAAGTACAGATACCACTCCGATCTGTGCCTAATCCTCTGCGCCACCATTGCACACATCGCAAACAGCATGTCTGAACAATAACTGTCAAGAATTTGCGCAATTTACTCGACCACACCTTACCCTCCTACCCCTACGTCTTCTACCCCTCCTGATCCCCCTGGTTGGGTCCAAATCCCTGACTGTCCAGCGCCTTGGGGCATCCGCCCGGCATGAAAGGCGTTGTGTAAATGGAATTTGTGGTTATTGTTGAGTCCAAAGCTAATCACTGGAATCCCCCAAAAAATTGTTCATGGACTCACTTATATTTGATTGTTCTAGTGAACAAAGCTCAGAAATTAAACATACACAGATGGGTGGGGGGAGGGTTCATATAAGTAAATCTTTGAAGGTAGTAGGACAGGTAGATAAAGTTGTTAAAAAAGTATACGGGATACTGGGCTTTATAAATAGGACATAGAATACATAAGTCAGAAAGTTATGATGAATCTTTTGTAAAACACTGGTTAGGCCTCAGCTGGTGGTGTTCAGTTCTGGGCCCCACACTTTAGGAAGGATGTCAAGGCATTGGAGAGGGTGCAAAGTAGATTTACTAGGATGGAACCAGGAATGAGGGACTTCAGTTATTAGGAGAGGCGAGAGAAGCCGGGATTATTCTCCTTGGAGCAGAGAAGGTTAAGAGGAGACTTAACAGAAGTTTTCAAAACGAAGAGAGGATTCGATAGGGCGAACAGGGAGAAACTATTCCCACTGGCGGGCGGGTTGGTAACCCGAGGGCACCGGTTTAAAATAGTTGTTAGAAGAAACAGAGGGGAGACGATGAGAATTTATTTTTCACACAGCGAGTTGTTGGGATCTGGAATGCATTGCCTGAAAGGCCGGGGGAAGCCGATTCGATAACAACTTTTGAGAGAAGTAGATAATTATTTGGGAGGACAAGTTTGCAGGGCTATGGGGAGAGAGCGGGGGGAGTGGGATTGATTTGGAAGCTCTTTTCAAAGAGCTGGCACAGACACGACGGACCGAACGGCCTCCTTCTGTGCTGTGTAATTCTATGATAATGTCCTTTTAGCTGCTAAGACAGTGAGAAGTAATAATAGATCAACATTGTAGGTCCTGAAATGAAAATATACAAAGCAAGTCAGCGTGGAGAGAATGCACTCCCCATAGATCTATGAACGGCATTTGGTTTACTCCAATAAACTGATAATTGGTTTGATTCAATTTCCTTCATTACACCAGTCTAGTCTTGTTTATTAGCAGGTGAAGTCTAATTAAATAAATACTCAGCAAATAAAAGGTTGGGAAGAGTGCTCCCATGACAGTAAAAATCCTAGCCCAAGCAGATGTCTCAGCAAACTCGTAACTGTTGACTCTCATTCTAATCAGAGCGACTTGCAATAACCCAAACACACAAACTAACCAATGTTTTTAAATCAGGGAAAAAAAAAGACTAGGATTCAGTGATATTCTACAAGTAATATTGCTAAATGCTAGACAACAAGCAACTTATTTTAAGCACTATATTAGAAAGTACACACTACTTTTGTGGGAGCGCCAGATAGATATCAACTAGTAATAATAGTAATAATAATTTGGTCACTCAATCCACGACTGGTTGTGGGACACTGCTGTGTACGATTGGCTCCTACGTTTCACCTAACTTTTGTTTAGAAGCGTTTTTAAATTTATGTTTATGAAGGGATTAATTACCCCCAGAAAAGTGATCCGTCAATCAACTGAATCTTACAGATTAGGGAAATAGGGTAGGGGTCCAGCTCAAATGCACCTTGTTTTTTTTGAGTAAGAGAATATCAGAGACTATTAGCTTACCTTCTTTGAGTTCGCTTAAATCTTAACTGGCGGCAGCAGATTCACTAAAGTTATACATGTACACCAATCTGGAATCAGGTGGACCCTTAACGGAGCTGTCATTTTAAACAAATTGACTGAGCAGGCTAGCTTCGTTTTCCGCTCACATACAACCTGACCCAGTTTCAGATGTGCCGCGGGAGATGAACAGGTATGATAGGTGCACTGTTGTGTTACTCCAGCTACCTGGAAGGAGGCAAGGTAGACTTGGAATGCGCGTAGAGCACAAACCCTTTAGAAAGATTTTTCAAAGTATCCTCCAGAGAAAACAATGCATCGTTTAAAGTTATTTCTTTAACTCACAAATCCAAAATACCTACTCCAGTAGAATAAATCACTAGGAGAGGAGGCATTCAGGAAGATGTGGGCATACATTCTTTCCATCCCTATAGGAACCACTTACCAAACCTTTACCTCTCCTATTTACTATAAGGCATCAAGACGGTCAAAGCAGAACAAAACGGGTCTGATTCCACTAACATGTAAAGATGATAGCAGTACCACAGCAAAACATAAAAGCCTGCTATTTTATGTTGAGTGCAATACCCACCTTCTCTAAACATGCCCAAGATGAATGAGGCAGTTCAACTCTCATCCTGGCACGGTTAAATAGGGTATCATTCTCATAAAGATCAAACGAGGTAACTCAACCACCCCTCTTTACTTTGTGTGAAAACAGGACTGCACTTCCACCATCCCCATCAGCAGCAAGAGGGAGACAAATTAATACACTCGGGTCTTTCGAAATTCAGTTGTATAATTCGCCCCAGAGAAACCAATCCAAGATTCAAAACAAATAATCATAAGTTGGTCGCTCAATCGCCGACAGTTTGTGAGACACAACTGTGCGCAATTGGCTGCTGTGTTGCACCCACAAAATACTGTCAATTCAGTTTACAGTACATTCTGCGTAGCACTTGGCGACGTCTCAACGACATGGTAAAGACCTAAATCAAATGCAAAGATTATTATTATAAGATTCAAATTGCACTGATCCTTAATGCACAAGACATGTATTTTCACCACATCATACAATTTTAATGTTTCAATGGCTCACTATGAAAAATGGTACAAAGAAGAAACAGGTTTGACGGCCTCTGATCTCAATGAAGATCAATGCCACAATGCCCCAGGGAATTCCACTCATGATGTCTTTCGGGCACTGGAACGGCCAAATGTGTAGACAGGATTAAACGGCGATACCCTCAGTCAAATAAATAATCTGCTGACAATTACTGTCTGAGGTTCGCACATGAAGACTTTGGCACGATTACAGAGGGATGCCAACACTTTTATAACTATACCCCAACAAAATCAGAGTCTTCCACAACAAATGGATGCTATTTGCTGACGGAACCATTTTTAAGGGTATACAAACTACATTTATTTCACACACGAATGCTTAAATGGAAATGTGCACCCTGCTTACCCAATTCCAGAGAGTATTAGGCCCAGGTTGGTGTAAGTCAAGGCATGGGATATAGTGGGGTACTTCTAGAGTTTAACCAGCTAAAACCATATACCTTGTCATTGAGATCACAATCTGGTAAAGTTTCCCACTGCTTGCTCAACTACGCCACCCTACACACTGGGACTTTAGCTTCCAGGGTTAACAGGAGCCGATTTCCCAATAAATTCCTGCTCCAAGACTAACCGACAAATCAGACTGTGGCTCATCATCAGCAGCGCTCTGGAGTGCTGCGGACCCATGTGATTCAGGAACTTGACTACCTCGACCGCCGGAGAGGATTGACCCGATTGTAACATTGCATGAGAGCTACTTAAACTGCCCTTTCCAAAGGGCTGTAAATTCCTAGTTGGGCCTTCTGTCGAGAAAATATCAAAATTTGCATAACTGACCTCAATTTTGTTTTACGCGCCACATGAACGTGCAGAAACTCATCACCGTGCTTAAGCGTATACGCAAACCAAACAGAGTTCCACGCATCCCATCTACACGTGAAAATTACAGAGATGTTGATTGGAATGGAACGCACACTCTTTCGGCACATTTCCTGGTGGCAACACAGCTCAGAATGAAATGTATGAAATCACTGCCAGCATCTTCCAGATAACTGACTTCAAAATCCACGCCATTTGGTCCACACATTTCTCACAATCGCCCATTTACTTTTAATCTCCTTGTGAATGGATGGTGTAGAGTCTTTACGCTATCTGGAGGGCGCCCAAAAAACTATACCCAGTAGAATGGGAAAGATGTCAGGAAGGGAGAAAATTGGAGGTGAAAATTAGCAGAAATAAAGCAGTCAAAGGCAATAGAGGGGAAAGGTAAAAATTCTATGGAATCCGACAACAAGCAATGTCACAATTCTGCTTGCGGTTCAACTCAAAATTAACTTGGTAAATTGCTGTGCTCAATTGACCTCCGCGTTTTCACCCACAAAACATACAGTCACTGCATTTCACAGTGTATCCTGTGAATCGCTTTGAGACGTCTCGAAGATGTGATAAGGCGCTAAAATCAAATGCAAGGATTCTTATTAACTTTTGCAACAAAGGCAGGACAGATCGAAGTAAAACTGGTACACTTAAGAACAAGTCAAGAATTTGTGGTTAACAAGTGGAGGAATCTGATGAATTGGCTCACATAGAGTTCATCATATACAAGTAAACACAAACACAGAATCCCCCTATGCATCTGAAATTTCTCCTATAGCAATTCATTTGCTCAAGGCAAAGGGTAATCATTTTCAGAATTTTTTTTTTTAAAAAATGCAAATACCTAACTTAAAACTTCCATAAAGAGACCTCTACACACAAATGGGAAATGTCATTAAATGTCAATGATGACACTTATCCTGGGTATTCACACCTTCAAAACAGTGCTAAATTGCACACTTATTTGAGTCGGGTCACATTTAACAGTTTTATAGTGCTCAACAGCCCGCAGAGGAGTTCTGCAATAGTGCATTGGGGTACTTTAGAATGCAGAAACTATTCTATTTATATTTCAAGGTGGTTTCCACAGCAGCCAAAACAGAAGCAAGTAAACATGCTCACTTTACATCAAGATTCCAAATAATTGTATATCCTACTACCGTACTGGTCCTCAGGATAACCAGAAAATCTCCCCCGCCAGCAAACTTGTTTCACTGAGCACGCACGCCTTCCGCCACCAGCAAAATTGGGTCAGCCGGGTTATCTGACACGTGCGGAAACCCGTCCCCGTGCTTAATAGTCTCCAAAACAAGCCGAGAATTCCATGCATCCCACCGACACTTAGAAATCCCAGAGATAGATTGTTGGAACGGAATGCGCACTCTCTCCCCGGAGGGAAGCTGCTTAACTAATTCCGGAAAGTATTAGGCACAGGTTGGCAAGAACCAAATGCTTAGGGCCCTTGGAGTGTGTGTTGGGGTAACTGCTGGAGTCTAACCAGTTAAAACTGCATAGCGTGCCATTGATATTGCTGTCCCGCCGCTTGTCCAACTAAGACTATCAACTACCTAACGACCCTTAGGGCTTCGGCTTGCAGGCTTAACAGAAGGAGCTGGGTGGGATAACTCCCTGCCCCCAGCTCAACAATTTATCATGGAATCATAGAATTATATAGCACACAAGGAGGCCATTTTTTGAAAAGAGCTATCCAAATCAGTCCCACTCCCCCGCGCTCTCCCCATAGCCCTGCAAACTTGTCCTCCCCAAATAATTATCATCTTCTCTCTTAAAAGTTGGTATTGAATCAGCATCTTCCACCCTTTCAGGCAATGCATTTCAGATCCCAACAACGCGCGGTGTGAAAAAATGTCTCCTCACCTCTGTGTCTTTTAACAACTATTTTAAATCGGTGTCCTCAGGTTACTGACCCACCCTCCAGTGGAAATAGTTTCTCCTGTTCACCCTATAGAATCCCCTCTTCATTTTGAAAACTTTCATTAAGTCTCCTCTCAACCTTCTCTGCTCCAAGGAGAATAATCCCGACTTCTCTCACCTCTCCTGATAACTGAAGTCCCCCATTCCTGCAACCATCCTGGTAAATTGCCTTTGCACCCTCTCCAATGCCTTGACATCCTTCCTAAAGTGTGAGCCCAGAACTGAACACAGTCTCGAGCTGAGGTCTAACCAGTGTTTTACAACTTTAGATAATGACAGATAGATAAAGCTCTGAGTTTGTATTAATGTGCCTAGCAATGGAACCATGTCAGGAAGCCATCTAGACATTGATGTTGCAACCTCTAACTTCACAGGTACAACAGCACAATGTGTGCCTGAGGTGCAAAGGGTGAAAACTATCTGCAAAATATCCCATAAAATCAGAGATTTAAAGGAACTTTTTCAAATAATAAAGAAAAATTGAATACCACAACCGCTAGCACTTCCTTAGAACTACTGAGAACTTGGAAAAGAAATCTAAAAATACAAACCCATACATAGCCAGTGTAATAATAATCCTTGTATTTGATATTGCGCACTATCAAGTCTTGGGAGACATCTTAAAGCGTTTCACAGAATATACTGTAAAGGGAAATGATTGTATATTCTATGGGGAAAACAAAATATATGAATTGAAAGTGTACAACTTTCAATTGTACACTATGAATTAAATTCATAATGTACAACAAATAATTGAAAGTTGCCAATTTTCAATTCAGTGCCAGCCGTTTAAGTTATCCACAATTGCGGAAACAATTTGTTCAAGTGTAAGCAAAATGTAGCTTTTTACAGTACTAAAAGGAAATAAAGACATCTAAATACAGCTACATCCTCTCAAATACAGTATTTCTTAAAAATATTCAGATTTAGCATTACTCTCAAATTTATTTTAGATACTTGATCATTGTCCAGAAATAGCATAATGGTTGCATAGCTTAAACTGCAGTTGTAAACACTAAAAATTCAACAGAACAGTATTGGCCACTCAAACAAATGTATACTGTATCAAAGCAATTAATCTTTGTGTAAGTAAAAAGGCCAAAACCATATTGTAAGCCATTTGTGTTCATACACACCAACATCAACAGAGTTCAGCAGGATTAATGTGTGAAGAAACTAGTATTATGTGTCATGCAATCGTTATACAGTCATACACTCAGAAATGCATCAATCCAGGCTGTTCCTTACAATAGCATTTTTATTACAAACATCACAAATGCAACCTACAGGAAGTTATTTTGTACCAAATAGTTTGCAATTCTATGCAGACTTTTGCATCAAAACCTCAAAAGCCATTGGGGAAAGATACCAGCTCCCACTCACATGCTTAATGAGATTTAAAGCACAGAATTATTTAACCAATGGGCAGAAATTAATACATCCAACAAACAAATTAGTCTACTCACAAAATCACTTTGTTAACAGAAAACTTGTGAGCCGACCCAGTTATCCTAACAAATAGGTAAGGACATAAATTAGGTCACCACGCCTAAAAAGTTTGATTGCGTTGATTCAAATACCAAAATCCCCTAAAATGTTGCACGGTTGCACAACCCAGACAGCCACTCTCTGCACTTGTGACAGGATTGCTAACCCTCGCACTGAAACCAAGTAAACAGTTACCAATCACTGAGCAAGCAAATAAAAATCCCTGTGATTCAGTACTACAAAAACAGACTTCAACACAACGTCTTTCCTTACCTCTATACTCTGATATTTGATCACTTTGAAACTATAATAAATGTGCAGAGACAAAGCAAGAGTTTTTTTTCAACCATAACCTTCGGGGTCTGCCTCCATGATCACAAAACGTCAAAATTCTGGAAATTCTTCCCCCACCCCACTTGGTGATTTAAATCAAGTCGAATACACAAAGCGGGTTAGATTCTCGCCCCCACCCCAAAAAAAAGATAAAATAAACCGCAATTAAGTTAGTTCCTGAAAAGACATCTGCACTTCCTTACCAAGCCCCCCCACCCAACACACAAAGAGCAAAGGGAGGCCACCAGAGGGAAGAGAACAGGCGAACAACCCTTCCCCCGCGCCCCCTCCTCCTCCCTCAAATCACATCCAATAACCGGATTTCAAGTGAACAACGCACTGAATTCAATTGAACACAAGCTGCGTTACCCACTTCCTTAACCATTTTGCAATTTGATTTATTACACCGAAGACATTTTAACCAATATAGAAAATAGGTCACATGAGAGAGTGTGAGAGATTTTGAAGTGAAGGCGGTGGCACAGAGGCTGCTTGAATCCTTCTCACCACTGCCCATTGACATTACCCTACTTCAATACAATTCTACTCTGATCACTTTATTGACCTAACAATATAGAATAAAACTCTCACACACACACATGGCTGAGTTGAATTATGGCTGGAAAGCACTGCCTGAAAGGCTGGCGGAAACCAATTCGATAACAATTTTCAAGAGAGAAGTAATTATTTGGGGGGGGAAGACAAGTTTGCAGCGCTATGGGGAGAGCGCGGGGGGAGTGGGGTTGATCAGGGCTATGGGGAGAGCGCGGAGGTGGGGGCTATCAGGGCTATGGGGAGAGAGAGAGCGCGGGGGGAGTGGGGGGTGATTTGGAAAAGCTCTTTTAAGAGAGCCGGGCACAGACACGATGGGCCGAATGGCCTCCTTTTGAGCTGTATGTGTACGATTCCACGAATCCTACCCACGTTGACGTCGCATGAGCTCAACATCGTTTTATTCCATCACTTTCTCAACACAAGACAGAATGAAACCCTCTCCCCCACACACACACACAGAGATACACACACACACAGATACACACACACAGCTGAGGTAGGCTTTCAAAATGCGGCTCCAATCTCTAGGCCGCAGCTTTCGGGGTTGGCCTAAGACGCATTTAAAAGCCTCAGTCGGTCAGTCGGCGCGTGTCTGTGTGTATCTGGAGGGAGGGAGGGAGGGAGGGAGAGGCCGGCGCTTAGACCGTCACCGACACGGCCTCTCTTGTGTGCGACTCTCTCTCTCACACACACACACACACACACAAAATGGCGCCAGGAAGCCGTTTCCCGCTCATCGCCGATAACAATAAAACAAGAGAGGCGATTCCCTTTCTCCTCCCCCTCCCCCCCACCACCCCCCGTGGGCCTCTCTCTCTCTCTCTCTCCCTCTCCTTCCCTGCCTCCCCCTCTCACGCCGACTCGGGCTCGGCTCAACTCACCCCACCCCACCCACCCGCCCGCGGCCGGCACTCACCGCGTCGCTGGGCCTGCAGGGCCCGGAGCCCCGCGCTCCCTCTCCATTGCCGCTGTTTACAATCCACACGGGACAGAAAGACACACACACACACACACAACAGACGCGCACACACGCGCGCGACAGCCGAAGCGGAGACGGCCCCGGGCCTCCCGGTCAGCGAGTCACCGAGGCCTCTTATGTTATTTCTTTCGCTCTGATATCCCTCGTCCTCTCCGTTTTATATCTTGAGGAGAGGGGGAGGGGAAGGGGGGGGGAAGGGGTTGGGGGGGGGGGAGGAGAGAGAGAGAGAGAGAGAGAGAAAAAAAATACCCCGAACACGAAGCGGGGGTGAATGAAGCCGAGCCTCCGCTCCCAGAGATGGCGGCCCCCGACGACACCTTATATACCGCCCGCCATTTTGCGCGCGCCGATTGGCCGGCGCCCGCCACGTGATCCGAGCGGCGGCCCTCGCGGTTGGCCGGCCGGCCGCACGTGACGCCGAGCGCGCCCCCCCATTGGCCGGCGGCCTCGGCGTGAGTCATGCGGACGAAGTGGCGAGGGAGGGAGGGAGGGGGAGAGGGAGAGAGAGGGCTTTTTTTTATTTATATATAATGTGCGACGTCGCAGCAAAAAGGTCGGCGGTTTGACCGGGTGGGGGGGGGGAAAGAAGAAGCGGTGCTCGGTCGATGGAACTGGTTTTAGTTTTTTTTTCCCCCCTCTCTCTCTCTCTCTCCTCAGCCTATGTTTATATTTGATCGGACGCTTCATTTTCTTTGTGTTTTTGTCGGTCGGTCGGTGGGCGGGTGTGTGTGTGTGGGTGATGGAGGAAGAACGTAAAGTAAAGCGCTTTCTTTCCCCCGTTAAGACGCGACCTCGGCACTTCCTCCTCCGATCCCTGGCCGGAAGTCGCTCGCCGCCATGTTCGGAGGTGGCCTCGCTCCTCCGTCACGTGACGAGGGCAACCGGTTTCCGCTCTCCTCCCACCGCCCACACACACGCTCCCTCCGGAGCGATGACGTCAACGATGACGCCCAATTGGACGGGTTCACGCCCGATCGGGCGATTTTTGAGGGTTCGCCCTTTGCGAGGGGACACGACCCACTTTGGGCGGATTCACGCCCAATTGGGCGGGTTCCCCCCCCCCCCCCCTCCTCTCTCGTTTGCCCTTTGAGAGGGAACAAAACCGCTTTGGAAGTGAGTCTTCATATTTTTTTAAAAAATCAGACCTGCCAAAAGGTTCCAAGACCCTTTCGTGCACTGTTTCCAACGCACTTGCCCTGAATCGGCCACTCTGCTGTCGCTGCTCTTCCTGTAGTAATAATAATAATCCTTGCATTTGATATAGCGGTTTTCACATCTTCTCGACGTCCCGAAGCGCTTCAAAGAACACACTGTAAAGTGAATTGACTGTATATTTGTGGGCGAACGCGGCAGCCAATTGCGCACAGCGATGTCCCACAAACAGTCGTGGATTGAAAATGACCAATTTATTATTGTTTTGGGTTTTGGAGGGATTATTATTAGACGTGTGGAGTAAAGAAACTTGCCCAAGGTTTCGCCCTGCCTGGAATTGAACTCAGGTCTCTCACTTGCTCTAACCACTGAGCTGCAGGACTCCACTGTAGGAGGTGATGCATACTATTGGGTGGACTTTGGGCTACAAATGTATATTTAACTTCTGGCAAACTCCCTGGGGAAGGGAAACTGCCAATGTTCCACCTTTCTCGCCCTCCCTTTGCCTGAAAGGAGGAATCATATGCATTCCAAGATGAAACACCCAAATGAGAGGGGGTGGGGGCGCTTCCAAACATAAAAACGCAAGGACCCAAGTTAGCCATAATAATAGTAATCCTTGCATTTGATATAGCACCTTATCACATCATTGAGACATCTCAATCATCACATTATTGAGACAGAATATACTGTGAAGTGAATTGATTGTATTTTGTGGGTGAAATGTAGCAGCCAATTGTGCACAGCAGCGTCCAACAAGAGGTTGTGCGTTGAGTGACCAAATTTTTTTTTATCATGCCATACAGATAACTTCTCCACTGTATTTTAACAAAGATGATAAAGACAGCCAGGTCAGTTTTCTGCTGCTGCTCTAATTGAGACTACGATTCTTACAGATTGCTAAATTAATATACGTTTGTAAGCCAATATCACACATCCTTTACAGGCAGCAGCAGAGCGACAGGGTTAGCACTTGTAAAACTGTTAGAAATCATAATAACAATAATCAACCTTGCATTTGATATAGTGCCTTATCACGTCTTCGAACTGTCTCAAAGCGCTTTGCAGAATATTCATCCAAATGAAAAATAGTTGGGCTGCTCTCAAAGTGAAACATTATAAATCAGTTTGTGAGAAAGATAGTAATAATCCTTGCATTTGTTATAGCGCTTTATCATGTCTTCGAGATAGCTCAAATCCCTTCGTGCCCTCGCACCTCCCCTACCTATCCAATCTGCTTAACCCCTACTCCACCACCCGCTGCCTCCGCTCGGCTGGCTCCGTCCTCCTGTTTGTCCCTCGAGCCCTCTGTTCCACCATCGGTGGCCGTGCCTTCAGCCACTATGCCCCGAAACTCTGTATCACTCTCCCTCAATCCCTCCGCCTTGCCCCCTCCCTCGCCACTTTCAAGTCCTTTTTGATCGTGCTTACAGTCACCAACCCCTGGCTCGGTGTCAGACTCCGCCACTGTAGGGCGCTCCAGGACGCTCCCCCCCCCCCTGAGTGAAAGGCGCTGTGTTAAATATGTATGTACAAGTTGTTGTTGAATTGACTGTATATTCTGTGGGCAAAACGCAAGATAGTAAACATAATAAAGATAGAAAAATATGGAGGGAGACCAGTTAGGTAGGAATACAAGACGCTGCCCTGTGTGGGCGGGTGGGTGGGGGATGGTGTAGATGTGTGTGTGGGTGGGGAATCGTGTGGATATGTGTGTGGGTGTGTGGGTGGGGGATCGTGTGAATGTGTGTGGGTGTGTGATCGTGTGGGTGGGGGATGGTGTGGATGTGTGGGTGGGTAATCGTGTGGATGGGTGTGTGGGTGGGAGTGTGTGTGGGTGGGGGATGGTGTGGGTGGGTGGGGGGGTGTGTGGGTGGGTGGGGAATCGTGTGGATGGGTGTGTGGGTGGGAGTGTGTGTGGCTGGGAGATCGTGTGGGTGGGGGATGGTGTGGATGTGTGGGGGTGTGTGTGTGTGGGTGGGGAATCGTGTGGATGGGTGTGTGGGTGGGAGATCGTGTGGGTGGGGGATGGTGTGGATGTGTGGGGGTGTGTGTGTGTGTGGGTGGGGAATCGTGTGGATGGCTGTGTGTGTGGGAGTGTGTGTGGGTGGGAGATCGCTTGGATGTGTGTGTGTGTGTGTATGTGTGTATCGTGCGGGTGTGTGTGTGGGGGCGCCTCGGTAGGGCCTCCCCTGAGGCCTGAGGGCCCCCCCGAACTTGAGCGTCTGTAAATACTCCTTTAATCAGATTATTTTCTCCCTCCCCTCCCCCTCTCCCCCTCTCTCTCGGGGGGGGGGGGTTATCTCTTCACTTACTCTTTTCTCCCCGCTGCTGGGGGCGTTGTTGCTCTTGTTGTTGGTGTGTAAATAATATCTATATTATAGGGAGAGGGGGAGGAGGGCATTTGTTTACCGGTGGGAGGGGAGGGGGGGGGGCAGTTGTTGCGCGCGCCGCCAACACCGCACGGCCGCCCGCCTTTGTCGGCCTGCCTGACGTCAGACGCACGACGCAGCACGCACGGCTGTCAATCGCCCTGACGTCACACACGCCGCCTCCGCCCCCCCACGCACGACGCAGCGCGCACGGGTGTCAATCAACCCTGACGCCACACACTCCGCCCCGCTCCCCCCACGCACGACGCAGCACGCACGGGTGTCAATCACGCTGACGCCACACGCAAGCGCAGCACGCACGGGTGTCAATCACCCTGACCCCGCCCCCCTCCCCCATTTTTAAAGGGACAGTCCCCCACCCGTTCACTGTGTCAACAACAACAACAACAACAAAATTACATTTTTCGTACGGCGCCTTTCGGGTCGGGAAGAAGTGTTGCGTGCAACAGAGCGTCTTATCACGTCTTCGAGACGTCTCCAAGCGCTTCGCAGGATACACCGGAAAGCGTAGTGACTGTGTGTTTTGTGGGCGGAACGCGGCAGCCAGTTGCCAAGGCAGCTTCCCCACAAACACTGTCGTGGATTGAGTGACCAAATGATTTTTTTTTCTAATGTATTTTTCTTGGAGTGATTATTACCACTTGAAAACGATAATGATAATAATATAATAATAATAATCCTTGCATTTTGATATAGCGCTTTTCACGTCGGGAGGACGTCCCAAAGCGCTTCACAGAACACACCGTAAAGTGAATTGACTGTATATTTGTGGGCGAACAAGGCAGCCAATTGCGCACAGCAATGTCCCAGACAGTCGTAGATTGAAAATGACCAATTTATTGTTCTGTTTTGGAGGGATTGTTATTAGGCTCTGTGTGGAGTAAGGAAACTTGCCCAAGGTTTGGCCCTCTGCCTGGAATTGAACTCAGGTCTCTCACTTGCAAAGCGAGTGCTCTAACCACTGAGCTACAGGACTCCACACCATGAAGAAGTCTCAAAGCATTTCATAGGAAGTACTATAAAGTGGAGTCACTGTGTATTTTGTGGGTGAACACAACAACCAATTTCTGCACAGCAATGTCCCACAAACAGTCATGGAGTGAGTGACAAATATTATTTGGGGGCTTGGGACGCCAGGAGAGAGAAACTCCCTTCTCTTTTCCAACTGCACCGCGGGATCTTTAGTGTCCACCTAAACAGCAGAGATGGAGAGTGAGGTTTAACGTCTCTTCCGAAGGACGGTGCCTCTGACACTGCAACACCCTCCCAGCGCTGCATTGGAGCGTCAGGTTAGATTGTGTGACTCTTGAGTCCCGACGTGGGGCCTTGAACCCACAACCTTCTGACTCCGAGGCGAGACTACTACTGACTGAGGCAGGATGACGTGCCAGGTTGTTAATAATAATCCTTACATTTGCTATAGCGCTATACAAATGTAATTTGTTGTCTTTGAGATGTCTCAAAGGGCTTCACCGAACATACTGTAATGTGAATTGACTGTCTTTGTTGTGGGTGAAACGTGGCAGACAACAGCGCACAGCAATTGCCCACAAACAGTCGTGGATGGAGTGACCAAATTATATATATTTTTCAAAGGAAATGTGATCCTCCAATGTTGCCCAATGTTTCGCCCTGCTGGGAATCAAACCCAAGCCCTCTTGCTTGCAAGGCAAGCGCTCTAACCACTATGCTACAGGACTCCACAGTGTTGCCCACTTTGCTGTTGAAAGGAGTCAAGCTCTTTCACAAGGGAATGAATTGAGTGAATGTGGTCCCCTAACCTGTGTGTGTGTGTGTGTGGATGATGGTGATGATGCTGCTGTTGCTGCTGCGAGAGAGACTACAACTCCCAGAGGTCACCGCGCCACCAGCCAACCAATCACCACGCAAGAGTGAAGGACGCACTGACCAATCAGAACCCCGGATTGGGTAGCCCCGCCTCCCGTGGGTGCGAGCGGCCAATTCAAACAGAGCTCAGGTGAGAAACTGTCACATATGCTGTGTACACTATACACACACCCACATATACACTATATACACTATACACACACACACTGTACACTATACACACACACACACATACACTATATACACTATACACACTACACTACACACACACACATATACACTATATACACTATACACACACACACTGTACACTATACACACACACACATATACACTATATACACTATACACACTACACTATACACACATACACATATACACTATATACACTATACACACACGAGCATATACAACAACAAGATTCCATTTATAAAGCGCCTTTCACGTCAGGAGGACGTCCCAAGGCGCTGCACAGTTGGGTCATGACCAGAGCTCAGGTGAGAAACTGTCACATACGCTGTGTACACTATACACACACACACATATACACTATATACACTACACATACACACTGTACACTATACACATATACACTATATACTATACACACACACACTATACACTATACACACACACACATATACACTATATACACTATACACACTACACTATACACACATACACATATACACTATATACACTATACACACATGCGCATATACAACAACAAGATTCCATTTATAAAGCGCCTTTCATGTCAGGAGGACGTCCCAAGGCGCTGCACAGTTGGGTCATGACCAGAGCTCAGGTGAGAAACTGTCACATACGCTGTGTACACTATACACACACACACTATACCTACACATACACTATACACACATACACTATATACACACACACACTATACACACATACACTATATACACACACACACACTATACACACACACATACACTATATACACACACATACACTATACACACATATACTGTACAGACAGTACAGACACTCTAATAATCCTCACATTTGACCCAGCGCCTGATCACGTCTTCGAGACGTCCCAAAGCGCTTCACAGGATACACAGGATGGGTGCCAAGCCAGGACTATCAAGCATCTTTGGATATCCTCCCAACGTGAAAGATACTGTGTAAATGTAAATTTGTATTGTATTAATTGTACCAACCTCCAGTGGAGTCCTGTCGCGTAGTGGTTAGAGCACTTGCATCGAAAGCGAGAGAACCTGGGTTTGATTCTCAGATGGGGTGAAACCTTAGGCAAGTTTCCTTGCTCCACACGCCTCTGTTTACCCAGCAGTAAGTCAGACCCCAGTTGTTAGTCAATTGGTGGATCGCTTTCTGGGGCTAATAATCCCTTTCAAAAAAAAAGAATAATAATTTGATCCATGACTGTTTATGGGACACTGCTATGCGCAATTGGCTGTCGCGTTTCACCCACAAAATATACATTCAATTCACTTTAAAATGTATTTTAAGTGCTTTGAAACGTCTCAACGAAATGACAAGGCGCTATATTAAATGCAAGGATTATTATTAATATATATTACAATATTACATTTGTATAGTGCCTTTCAAGTCAGGAGGACATCCCAAGGCGCTGACATATATATATATATATTATATATATATATGAAACTCTTAGAGTGTGCCCAAAGCTTTGAACCACTCTATGTTTTCTTGTAGAAATGATTCCAGTGACCGAGTTATCATATTTCGGGGAGCAGGACCCAGCATTCAAAATCCTGAAGCCCTGGTGGGATGTGTTTGCCGAGTACCTGACCCTACTCATGGTCATGGTGTCAATGTTTGGAGGAGCACTGCAGGTAAGTAACAGAAGGAGTCCTGTAGCTCAGTGGTTAGAGCACTCATCTCAAAAAGCAAGAAGACCTGGGCTGGATTCCCAGACCTTAGACATGTTTCCTTCCTCCAGACACACCCTTCTGTTTACCCAGCAGTAAGTAGGAACCCAGTTGTTTAGTTGATTGGCGGATCGTTTTTCCAGGGGTAATGATCCCTCAAAAACATTTAAAATAAAATAACAATTTGGTCACTCAATCCACGACTGCTGTGCGCAATTGGCTGCCGCGTTTCGCACTTTACAGTGTTTCCTGTGAAGCGCTTTGAGGCTCCTCAAAGACGTGATAATGCCCCGCATCAAATGCAAGGATTATTATTATTATTTAGGCTTGATCATAATAATAATTCTTGCATTTAATACAGCGCCTTATCATGCCTTTGAGACAATATAGATCATGACCGGCTGTTTCAACTTGTCCAGAATAGTAAAACCAGGGGCCATGGCCTGCGATTGAAAGGGGGTAAATTCACAACAGATCTACGCAAACCCTATTTCAGTGAGCGAACAGTGAACCTGTGGAACATCTCCCGAGGGAGACGGTTCAAGCAGGCAGTGTTGATTCTTTCAAACACAGATTAGATAGTTTTCTTTTAGGAAATAACATTATGGGATACAGCACATAGGGAGTGTGGGACATATGTGCATGTTATCACTGGGAAGGTGGAAGGTAAACTAGATGATACCTTGGTCTATTTTCGTCTATCATTTCTTATGTTCTTATGAGACTTCACAGGATACATTGTAAAGTGGAGTGACTGCGTGTTATCGATGGTTCTGTTTCGGCAGGTATCAAACGAGCGGATTCTGTGTATCCCAGTGTCTCAGGGTGTCTCCTTGCAGGATCGCCAATCGAACCAATCCGTATCGGACGGGATGAGGCCGAGTGCCTTCACGGCTGGTGGCTTCAAGTCCGGGCTGGACATCCAGCAGTACTACCTGATTAACCAGTGGTGTTACGACCACTCGGTCATTTGGTTCTCCAAGTACTTCCCCTATCTGGTCCTCCTTCATTCGATGATATTTCTGATCAGCAGCAACTTTTGGTTCAAGTTTCCCGGCACCAGTTCCAAGATCGAGCACTTCATCACAGTGCTGGGCAAATGCCTGGATTCCCCTTGGACCACCAGGGCGTTGTCAGAAACCGTGTACGAAGAGTCAAGTCCTAGGATATCTACCGTCGCCGCCTCGAATGTGGACCAGTCGGTGTCT
Source organism: Callorhinchus milii (assembly GCF_018977255.1). Lineage (NCBI taxonomy): Eukaryota > Metazoa > Chordata > Chondrichthyes > Chimaeriformes > Callorhinchidae > Callorhinchus > Callorhinchus milii. The sequence continues at coordinate 1,700,577 of NW_024704770.1, forward strand.
TCCATCCACACACCGCTGAGAGCAGAATCCTCTCTCGTTTCGCTATCGCAGGAGATCGCGTTCAGCAACGAGGTGCCCAGCCGAGATGAGGCCTCTCTCCTGTCTCGGAGCTCCTCGCAGCTGCTGAAGTCCTCCGCTGGCGGGCTGATGATGATGGTGGACACGTCTGCGGTGAAGATCCTGGACAAGAAGGAAGGGGAACAGGCCAAGTCCCTGTTCGAGAAGGTCAAGAAGTTCCGCCTTCACACGGAGGAGGAGGGCGACATCCTGTACAAGATGTACCTGAAGCAGACGGTCGTGAGGGCGGTTCAGAGCGCCATCATCCTAATCTACATCAGCGTCTTCATCCCGCGAATGGGCAACGTCATCCACTGCGTGGACTCCCTGCACATCACTGGCTTCACAGACTTCTTCTGCATCCACGGCCTGTGGCGAATGTTCCGCATGTTATCGTTGGTGTACATCACGGCCATCCTCCTCTACAGCGGCACCTGTGTCTATACCCTGCACTGGATCCTGTATTACAAGCTCAGGCAGTATTCCTTCGAGAACGTCAGGGTGGAGACGGGGATGGATGACATTCCCGACGTGAGGAATGACTTTGCCTTCCTGTTGCACCTGATCGATCAGTACGACAAGCTGTACGCCCGCAAGTTCGCCGTCTTCCTCTCGGACGTGAGCGAAAACAAACTCCTGCAGCTCAACCTGAATCACGAGTGGAGCCTGGAGAGGCTCAAACAGCGGCTGGTCGTCAACAGAGAGAACCAGGTGGAGATGCACCTGTTCATGATGCCTGGCATCCCCTTCCAGGTGTACGACCTGACCGAGATCGAAGTCCTGAAGCTGGAACTCATCAAGGGCATCACCATCTCGGCCGCCATCGCCAACCTCAAGACGCTGAGGGAGATGTGGCTGTACAACTGCTCGGTGAAGGTCGAGAGACAGGCGTTGCTCTTCCTGAGGGAGAACGTGAGCACTTTACGGGTCCGCTTCGGCATCGCCGATGAAATCCCACCCTGGATATTCACCCTGAGGAGCCTGAGGGAGCTCTACATCGAGGGGCACCTCCAGACGGACAGTAAGGTCTCCACGGCACTGCAGATGTTCAGCGAGCTGCCCAACATCAACACTCTACACCTGAAAACCAATGTCACCAAACTGCCCACTGCCATCCTGGACATGGCGGCTCGGCTCCAGCGCCTGATCATCCACAACGAGGGAGTGAAGATCACCTCTCTTGCCAACATCAAGAAGCTCTTCTACCTGACACTGTTGAGGCTGCTTCACTGCAACCTGGAGAGAATACCCAGCGCTGTCTTCAGCCTGACCAACCTGCAGGAGTTGGATCTGAAAGACAATAACCTGAATTCCACAGAGGAGCTGGCCAGCTGTCAGCACCTCCGCAAGCTCACCTGCCTCAAACTGTGGCATAACAACGTCCCCTCCATCCCCGTCCACATCGCCAAGGTCACCTCGCTCGAAATGCTCCATCTCAACAAGAACAAGATCGAGGTCCTCCCACCCGCCTTGTTTAAGCTCACCAAACTGCTCTTCCTGGACCTCTCCCACAACAACATCTCCCGCATTCCTCCGGAAATAGGGGAACTCACGGAACTTCAACATTTCGCTATCGAGTGCAACAAGGTGAACAAGATTCCCGAGACTCTTTCCTCCTGCGTCAAGCTGCGGGCACTGATTATCTCGTACAATCGCCTGACCCACCTGCCTCCTTCCATTGGGCTTCTGCGGCATCTGCAACTCCTCGACCTGAAGTGCAACAAACTGGACAAGCTTCCCGTCGAACTGGGCCAGTGTGTTCACCTCCGCAGGAGCCAGCTGATCATTGAAGAGGATATTTTTAAGACCCTCCCTCCGGAGATCAGAGAGCAGTTTACTAACCCTTCATAGAGCAGAAATATTGTTGATGTGCGGGTAAGTGAGAAAATATTAGGAATAATCCTAGCATTAGGCAAGTTTCTTTTACTCCACGCTTACCTAGCTGGAAGCAAAAACCCGGTTGATAGTCGATTGGCAGAGTGCTTTCCGGGGGTAATAAAAAAAAGTGTGATCGCTCATTCCACCACTGTTTGTGGGACACTACTGTGCGCATTTTGCCACAAACTATACAGTCAATTCACTTTACAGTATATCCTGCGAAGTTCTTTAAGATGTCTCAATGACAATGATAAGGCGCTATATCAAATGCAAGGATTATTATACAGCAGAGAAGTTATTAAAACTTGTGGAATTAGGAACCGAACCATAATTAGGAGACTTTTTCACATCACCAATTCGGATTGAATTATGTCAAGTGGCAGAAAGTGAAAGGAATGTTATCTCTCTCACGCACTGCTACATTTATCTGCTACGCTAATCAATTTTTCTCTTTCTTTCATATCGTTACAGGCAGAAACAGGATGAACCAACGGCCAAATTGAACTTAAATGGGTACCGACTGTAGTCGTTGTTGAGGAAAAGTACTTTAATAAAACCATTATATACACTGAAATATTTGAATGGTCTGATACAACAATGAATGGAGTTGTAGTTCTTTGGACCAACAAAAAAAAACAGAGTGGTGCCATTGGGATATTGACGGTAAACTTCAACCAAATCTACAGGAGACTTACCTTTTTGATCGTGCTTATGGTCAACTCTCTCCTCCCTCTCCCCCTGGCTCGGGCTCAGACTCCGCCACCGTCAAACGCTCTGAAGGGCGCTGTTGTTGTTGTACAGTGGAGCCAGTGGAGAGAGCACTCTCGTCTCAATCATGAGGTTGTGGTTTCAAGCCCTACATCGGGACTTTGAACTCACAGTCCAGGCTAACACTTCAAAGTTGCGCCTGGGAGGTTTGACAATTTTTTTTTCCCCATTGAACGGGGTTCGTGAACTGAGGGAAGGAGAAAGTGGGAGACTGCGCGTAGACGGAGGGAAGGAGAAAGTGGGAGACTGCGCATAGACACCCCCACCCGACCACCCACTGGAACCCGGGTGCGAAGGGTGTTTGTGGGAACCAACTAAAGTGCGTGTGCGAAATAGTTCGTAGGGATGCAAGTACCGGCCGGAAACTAGCCAATACTTACCCAACCCTTGCCAATTTTTCACAGCGACCCTGATGAGTCAAATGCTGGGATTCCCCCCTGCAAGAGGGCAGGCAGCGGGAATCTGAGAAGGTGCAGAAGCACTCCTCAACAGTTCTGGGATCGCCTTGAGATGGATAGTTTATTAGGGAGTTTAACTTCAACTCATCCCAAGACGGTCATAGTTATTCCCGCCATTTACCTGCACTTCATTGAATGTCCTCACTTTGACATTCAGAGCGCTGGTGTTGGGATATGTGATAGCTCTTTACGATGAGCACAACCCAGTTCCGCACATGGGCTGAATGGCCTCTCTTTCCTCTGCCCTGAACCCCACGTTCCTGACAATCAGCCACGATTGTCCCTGACGTTAAAGGAACTGAAGCCATTCCCTCTCCAGCTCAGTCCAGTGATGTCTCCATTACAGTCCAGTGATATCTCCGTCACATTCCACCATCACCACCAGCTGCCCCTCCAGTGCTCTGTGGAGTCCTGTAGCTCAGTGCGTAAAACACTCGCTCTGCAAGCGAGAGACTTGGGTTCGATTCCCGGCAGGGCGAAACCTTGGGCAAGTTTCCTTGCTCCACACGCCTGATAATAATCCCTCAAAAAAAAACAATAATAAAGTGGTCACTTTCAATCCACGACTGTTTGTGGGGACGCTGCTGTGCGCAATTGGCTGCCGCGTTTCTCCCGCAAACAAACAGTCAATTCACTTTACAGCTTATTCTGTGAAGCGCTTTGAGACGTCGAGAAGACGTGAAAAGCACTTTATCAAATGCAACGATTAATATTGTTATTATTATTACTGAAACCCCCTCCTCGCCGGTCTCCCCAGCTCCACTATTCACAAGATCAGCTCATTCAGACTGCCGCCCACATACTGACCCCGAACAAACTCCGTCCCCACATCTCACCAGCTCTGGCCCAGGCTCCACTGGTTCCCCACCACCGAACGGATCAACTTCAAGATCCTCACACTCGTGTTCAAATCCCTTCCCTCTCTGGCACCTCCCTCCCTCTTCGACCTCCTCACTCCCCAATCCACCACCCGGTCAGCGCCTCCGCTCGACCGGCCCCGGCTCCCGCTCACCCCTCGCACCCTCCTCCCCGCCATCGGAGGTCGCGCTTTCAACCACTACGCCCCAAAACTCTGGAACACTCTCCCTCAATCCCTCCGCCTCGCACCCCCCCATCTCTCCCCTCTTTCAATTTCCGCCTGAAAACCTGCCTCTTCAACCGCGCTTACAGCCACCTTTCCCCCCTTCCCTCCCCACCCTGCTCCACCACTGTGAAGCGCTCTGAGACGCTATCCTGCATGGAGCAAGTTGTTGTTGAGCAACGCTGCCGCCACATGGCCACATACGCTACTACAGACTATCGTGTGCAAACAGCGCCACTTTGTGGTCAATGGTACCGCAGGCGGTTCAGAATTCCCTGCGCATTCAGAAGGGATTACATTTTGGGAACATATTTTTATGTTTTAAATGTGTTTTTAAGACTCATTTAAAGCCTTGACGAGGATTACAAATCTCACAATTATGTGACAAGTGTAGTGACTTTCTCGATCTCTCTCTCTCTCTCTCTCACAGTCTCTCTCAGCTACGTGACGCGACACTCACCGCGTGAGGGGCGCCGCGTAAACGCGAGCCGTTGTTTCTTTCTCAGTCTCTCTCTGTTGCTCTCTCTCTCCATCTCGCTTGACTCCAAGTAAGAAGATTGTGGGTATGATTCCTGGGCAGAGCGAAACCTTAGGAAGGTTTCCTTACTCCACACGTCTCTGTTTACCTACAACAACAACAACAAGATTTCATTTATAGAGCGCCTCTCACGCGGGGAGGACGTCCCGAGGCGCTGGACAGTTGGGTCGGGACCCGAGCATTGGGGGGGAAATGGTCAGGGTGAGGGGAGGGAAGGGAGGGAGCGAGGAGGGGGTAGAGAGTCGAGAGAGGAGCTGAAGGTACGTTCGAAGAGAAAGGTCTTGAGACCGGCCTTGAAGGAGGAAAGGGAGGAAGCGGCGAAGGCACTGGGGGATGGAGTCCCAGAGCCTCGGGGCTGAGAGGCTTACAGTAAGTAGGAAATCATTTGTTTTGTCGATTGGCCTTCCAGGAATCATAATCCATTCAAAATAATAATGATGTAGTCACTGAATCCATGACTGTTTAATCATGTCTTATATTGACTAAAGTTCCCATTTCCACCGACGGTTCCTGCAAATGTACAGTATAATGTTTTATCTGATCAACTCACCGCAGGAGGCCAGAAGGGTCAGTGATAGTCCATTTTACGTCGTGAGGATGTCCCAAGGTACTGGACAGTCAGTGTTTCAGACCCAAGCTGGGAGTCGGGATTGGGGAGGGTGGAGGGCGGGGGAGGAAGCAGGGAGATTGAAAGCATGGACGAAGAGGAGCGTCTTGAGATGGGTCTTGAGTGAAGTAAGGGAGGGGCTCGAGGTGGAGGGGCTGCGGGATGGAGTTCCAGAGGGTGGGGGCAGAATGGCAGAAGGCCCGCTCGCCAATGGTGAGGCGGGGGAGTCGGGGGAGCGTGAAGCAGGCGGGAGCCCACTGAGTGGAGGAAGCGGGGGTTAAGACCTAGAGGGGAGCAAGACCATGGAGGGCTTTGAAGGTGAGGAGTCAAGGGTGGAGGCAGAGAGGTACAGTTGGGCGTCATCCGCATACACGTGGAAGTTTCACCCCATGTTTGCGGATGTGGTCACCAAGAGGGAGCCTATGGATATAGAAGAGGAGGGGACCGAGGACAGAGCCCTGAGGAGAACGCCGCTCAAGATGGTGGGGTGGGGGGGGGGGGGGGGGCTGCAGGAGAAGCCGTTTGAGGAGGTGAAGGGGAGACGGTGCGAGTGGTACGATCTGAACCGTTCGTTCACGGTGGAGGTGAGAGGAGAGGCGGCGGAGGAGGACAGAATAGAGTAGCCCGATGGGTGTCGAGGGCAGCAGCGAGGTCAGGGCGGACGAGGAGGCAGAGGAAATCTGGGGCAGAGCCGGGCGATTGGGGTTGAGGTCCAGAGCAGCCAATGGAACGGCGGGCGGGACAGGCTGGAGGGGCTGAATGGCCTCCTCCAGTTCCCCTCTATGTTCCTGGAGAGACTTGTGTGTGATTGACATGTGTGTGTGTGTGAGACGTGTGAGGGGCGGGGCCGGGGTGTGTGAGTGACGTGAGCGTGGGGCGGGGCTTGTCTGAGGGTGACGTGTTGAGTGGCGGTGGAGGAGGGGGGGGGGTCGATTGGTGTGAGTGACGTGTTTGAGGGGCGGGACCGGTGTGCGAGTGACGAAATTGAGGGGCGGGACCGGTGTGCGGGTGACGTATTTGAGGGGCGGGACCGGTGTGCGTGTGTGTGTGTGTGTGAGTGAGAGTGACGTGTTCGAGGGGCGGGGCCAGTGTGTGTGTGTGTGTGTCTGTGACGCGACGCGCTGGCAAGGCCGGTCATGTGACGCCTTCTCGCTTCCTCGGGAGGGCGGGGGGGCGGGGGCGGGGTCTCAGGTGGGGGAGGGTGGGGCTTCACTGGCAGCATCAGCCGTTCTCCGAGCGGTGATTGGCTGCGCGCGGGGCGGGGCGGGTGATTGGCAGCTGGTGGCAGTTGGTGACCGTTACGGCGGTTGAGGAGGAGGAGGAGGAGAGCGCGAGAGAGCGAGAAGCCGCCATTAGCCTCACACAGAGGCACACACGGGGGAGTCGTCCCCCTTTTCCGCGAGGAGGTGAGAGGATTCCGCGTCTTATCCCTTTGTGATGTTTATTTTATCGCTGTGGTTGAGAGAGAAAAAAATATACACAAGAGTGGAGCGTGAAAGCAGAGAGAGAGAGAGAGAGAGAGGCAGCGAGTGAGGGGTTTTATTTTTATTATTATTTATTACGATTATTAATTATTATTGTCATTTTTTTTGTTGGGAGAAAACAGGGAGTGAGTGACGTTTATCGCTGTCGTCGTTATTTTGTTTTTAGTTTCAATTCGCCTTTCGGTTTTTCTTTTTTTTTAAAAAAAAATCTTCGAATAATAATTCGCAGAAACGCGATATTGTTTACTTCGGAGGTTTTTGTTTTTCATAGTCCTTTCGGGTGTTTTTTTTTTTTAATTTTTTTCCGTCTGATTTCACTCGTGGATTTCTTTTTTTTTAAAAAAAGAAATATCTTTGTTATTAATTTTTATTCAGGTGGACGGCGCTTCCATTCGGTTTCGAGCGGAACCGGTGTTCTGTTTTTTTTTGGGGGGTTGGGGTTTCGACTCAAAATAATTTTGCTTTTTTTGTGAGTTTAAGAATCGCTTAAACTCGCATTCAATTCGTTGATTTTCTCCACCCCACACCCCCCACTTTCTGACCGGTACAGAGAGTGAGGCCAGGCCGGGCGGAAGGGTGGATTAAAATAATAATAATAGCAATAATAATAATAATAATGATAATAATCTTTGCATTTGATAGAGCGCCCCTTGTCGCGTTTTGCAGACATCTCTCACCTGCCGAGGAGGGTAACCGACCGGACCGGACTGCGCCTGGCAATAGCCCACGGTGTGCGACCGTCATGGAGCTGGGAGAGGGTCTGCCCGGCTTTATGGAGTCCTTCCGGGGAGCCGGCGAGGAGGTGCCAGGCGTGGCGGGAGCTGGTGAGGCGTCTCTCTCCCCCTGGGGACGAGAGCCCTATTTCACGCCCACACCGATGCCGAGCGCCCAGGGCTTGGCCGCGGCAACGGGCGGCGAGGCCGGGCGGAGCGCCGCGCCGGTCGCCGTGGCAGTCGGGGCCCGGCGGGGCGGCGAGGCCGGAGCGGGCGCTGTGCCAGTCAGCGCCCAGCGGGCAGGGAGACCGGCCAGAACCAGCAAGCATCAGTGCCTGGAGTGTGGCCGGCGTTTCACCCAGGCCTCCAGCCTGCTCCGGCATCGGCGTGTGCACACCGGAGAGCGACCCTTCACGTGCCAAGAGTGTGGCAAAGGCTTCATCCAGGCCTCAGATCTGGTCAAACACGGCCGTGTGCACTCGGGAGAGAGAGCATTCTGGTGCCCCCAGTGCGGCAAGAGTTTCCGGCAGCCAGAGACGCTGGCCAAACACCGCAAACTGGTGCACCGAGGGGAGGGGGCAGCAGGGAGCCTCTCTCTCCATCTCAATGTCCGTCAGGATCTCCTGGGCACATCATCTGGCTCCCACACCCAGTACATCACGGAAGGAGGCAACTATCTGACCCCAAAGGCCAGCCACTGGGACAAGCCTGGGCTGTGTTCACAGAGGGACAAACTGGGGGCCAGGGAGCAGGGCCCAGACCCCAGTCACTGGGCCAAGCAGCAAGTTTCTTCTGTCTTGGAGGAGCCAGGCACCAGACAAGACGTCTCTGGTCTCCGGGACTGGGTGAAGCAGGAAGAGTCTCCAATGGTGGCCGAGGAGGTACCAGGTCCCAGTGAGGCAGTCACAGGCTCATTTGGGCAGATCCCAGATCTGAAAGAGGAGGTCCCACATCTGAAAGAGGAGGTCCCACATCTGAAAGAGGAGGTCCCACATCTGAAAGAGGAGGTCCCACATCTGAAAGAGGAGGTCCCACATCTGAACGAGGAGGTCCCACATCTGAACGAGGAGGTTCCACATCTGAACGAGGAGGTTCCACATCTGAACGAGGAGGTTCCACATCTGAACGAGGAGGTCCCACATTTGAACGAGGAGGTCCCACATCTCAATGAGGAGGACCCTCACCTCAATGAGGAGGTCCCAGATCCCAGTGACTGGGGGAATCCGGTGAAGATTGAGCCAGAGTCTAATGAGAAGATCCCAGCTCCCAGTAACTGGGGGAATCCGCTAAAGGATGAACAAGTGACGGGGCAATTTTTTGGGATGCAATCTTCTGATTCTTTCATTACTGAAAGTCGGGGTTTGGAGCCACCAGGAATGTTGGACTTGGGCTGTGTGCCGAGAGCCGGTGTGAGAGGCCGAGAGAAAGTGGCCCTCAGCTCCCCGAGAGCTCGTGTCCCCAGCGAACGATGCCGCTTCCAGTGCCTGGAGTGTGGCCGGCGTTTCACCCAGGCCTCCAGCCTGCTCCGGCATCGGCGTGTGCACACTGGAGAACGCCCCTTCCCGTGCCAGGTGTGTGGCAAAGGCTTCATTCAGGGATCGGACCTTGTCAAACACAGCCGTGTGCACTCGAGGGAGAGAGCGTTCTGGTGCCCCCAGTGCGGCAAGAGGTTCCGGCAACCAGAGACGCTGGCCAAACACCGCAAACTGGTGCACCGGGGGGAGGATGTGAATAATGGGGAGTTCCCACCTCTTGAGGAGAGGAACCCACATCTCAATGAGGCGGACACAAATCCCAGTAACTGGGGGAATCCGCTGAGGGATGGGCAGTTTTTCGGAATGGAATCCACAGGTCCCTTCATTGCTGAGAGTCGGAGTTTGGAGCCACCGGGAATATTGGACGTGGGACAAGGCTCTGTGCTGGGCGCCGGCTGTGTGAGTGGCCGAGGGAAGATGGAGGAGGGTAAACAGCGGCAGAGAGAGGTGGGCGGAGGCCAGGACGGAGCTGAGGACACTCAGGCTGTGGGGTTGGAGCCGGGAAAGGCTGGCCTGACCGTTTCCGAGACAGCCTTCACTCAGGTGGAGCAGTGCAGTGAGGTGCTGCCCTGGGACCAGCGGGCAGAGACAGAGGCTGAGAGCCAGGCCGTGCCGAAGGCCAGGAGCAGGGGCCCAGTGTTCTGGTGCCCGCAATGCGGGGCAGACTTCAACTCCCTGCTGGGGCTGGTCAGGCACCAACGCCGGCATAGACACGAGACTGGCGTGTGCAAGAAACGCTTCCCACCACAGCGTAGCCACGGCGTTCAGGACACCCCCCCATTGCAGAGCTCCATGCCGCTCTCTTCCCGGCCCAATGACCGACAAAGGCGGCCGTCAAAGAGAGAGCACCGGTGCCTGGAGTGTGGCCGGCGTTTCACCCAGGCCTCCAGCCTGCTCCGGCATCGGCGTGTCCACACCGGAGAACGACCCTTCCCGTGCCAGGTGTGTGGCAAAGGCTTCATTCAGGGATCGGACCTGGTGAAACACAGCCGTGTGCACTCGGGGGAGAGAGCGTTTTGGTGCCCCCAGTGCGGCAAGAGATTCCGTCAGCCAGAGACGCTGGCCAAACACCGCAAACTGCTGCACAGGGGGGAGGGGGTAGCCGCTTCCCCCCAGGAACAGGCAGCTGGAAACCTCTCTCTCCCCCTCTCACTCCTGGCCAGCCTCAATCTCCCTCAGGATCTCCTGGGCACAGCTCGCGGCTCCGACGCCCAGTGCATCACGGGTGAAGGCAACAGTATGACCCCAAAGGTCAGCCACTGGAGCAATTCTGGGTTGTCTTCACTGAGGGACAGACTGGGATCCAGGGAGCAGGGTCCAGACCCCAGCCACTTGGCCAAGCAGCAAGTCTCTCCAGGCAGGGAGGAACCAGATACCAGCCAGGTCGTCTCTGGTCTCCAGGACTGGGTGAAGCAAGAAGAGTCTGCACTGGTGGGTGAGGATCTGCCAGGTCCCAGAGAGGGAATCCCAGCCTTACGTGGGCAGGTCCCGCATCTGAATGAGGAGGTCCCACATCTCATTGAGGAGATTCCTGATCTCAGTAACTGGACGAATCCGGTGAAGATTGAGCTAGAGACTAATGAGAAGATCCCAGATCCCAGTGACTGGGGGAGTCCACTGAGGGATGCACCAGTGACGGCGCAGTTTTTGGGTATGGAATCGACTGATTCCTTCGTTGCTGAGAGTCGGGATTTGGAGCCACCTGGAGTGTTGGACTCAGGAAAGGGCTGTGTATCAGGAGCTGGCCGTGTGAGAGGCCAAGAGAAGGTTGCCCTCAGGTCTCTCAGAATGCGTGTCCCCAGCGAGCCACGCCGCTTCCTGTGCCTGGAGTGTGGCCGTCGTTTCACCCAGGCCTCCAGCCTGCTCCGGCACCGGCGTGTGCATACCGGAGAGCGCCCCTTCCTGTGCCAAGTGTGTGGCAAAGGCTTCATCCAGGCCTCGGACCTGGTCAATCACAGCCGTGTGCACTCAGTAGAGAGAGCATTTTGGTGCTCTCAGTGCGGCAAGAGGTTCCGGCAGCCAGAGTTGCTGGCGAAACACAACAGACTGCTGCATCGGGGGGAGGGTGTGAGGAATGAGGAGGTCCCACATCTCGAGGAAAGGATCCCACATCTCAATGAGAAGATTCGAGGTCCCAGTGACTGGGAGAATCCGCTGAGGGTTGAACCAGTGATGGGGCAGTTTTTCGGGATGGGATCCACTGGTTCCTTCAATGCTAAGAATCGGGGTTTAGAGCCACCGGGAACGTTGGACTTGGGACAGGGCTACCTGCCAGGAGCCGGCCGTGTGAGAGCTCGAGAGAGGCTGGAGGATGGTAAACAGCAGCAGACAGAGGGAGGGAATGTGAGAGAGAAGGTGGAGGAGGATAAACAGTGGCAGAGAGAGGCGGTCGTAGGCCAGGTCGGAGCCAAGGACACTCAGGCTGTGGGGTTGGAGCCGGGAGAGGATGGCCTAATGGTTGCCGTGATGAAGACAGCCTGCACCCAGGTGCAGGAGCACGGTGAAGTGCTGCCCCAGCGCCAGAGGGCACAGACAGAGGCTGAGAGCCAGGCCGTGCCCATGGCCAGGAACAGATCCCCGGTGTTCTGGTGCTCGCATTGCGGGGCGGACTTTAACTGCCTGCTGGGGCTGGTCAGGCACCAACGGCGGCATAGACACGAGCCTGGCGTGTGCAGGAAACGCTTCACACCACCGTCACCCCAGGGAGACAGGGCCCCACCCCAAGACCCGTCCTGCATCCAGCCCCACTCATCATCCCGGGGGGAGCAGGCCCTGCCCCAACCAAGACCCGCCCACCACCGTCACTCAGTTTACAGTTTAGTAACGGCATTCCGGATACCACCCCACCACAGAGCTCCATGCCACTCGCGTCCAGGCCCAGTGTCCGGCAACGGCGGCCAACAAAAAGGGAACACCGGTGCCTGGAGTGTGGCCGGCGTTTCACCCAGGCCTCCAGCCTGCTCCGGCATCGGCGTGTGCACACTGGAGAGCGCCCCTTCTCATGCCAGGTGTGTGGCAAAGGTTTCATCCAAGCATCGGACCTGGTCAAACACAGCCGTGTGCACTCGGGGGAGCGGGCTTTCTGGTGCCCCCAGTGCGGCAAGAGTTTCCGGCAACCAGAGACGCTGGCCAAACACCGCAAACTGCTGCATCGAGGGGAAGGGGTGGCCGCTTCTCCCCAGAAGGGTGCAGGGGGGATCCTCTCTCTCCCTCTTGATCTCCCTCAGGATCTCCTGGGCACGTCGTCTGGCTCCCACACCCAGTACATCACAGAAGGAGGCAACTATCTGGCCCCAAAAGCCAGCCACTGGGGCAGCCCTGGGCCGTCTTCACTGTGGGAGAGTCTAGGAACCAGGGAGCAGGGCCCAGATCCCAGCCACTGGGCCAAGCAGCAAGTCTCCCCTGTCCGGGAGGATCCAGGCACCAGTCAGGATGTCACTGGTTGCAGGGATTGGGTGAAGCAGGAAGTGTGTCCAGTGGTGGGTGAGGAGGTGCAGGTTCTCAGTGAGGTTGTCAAAGGCTCACATGAGCAGGTCCCACATTTGGACGAAGAGGTCCCACATCTGACTGAGGAGGTCCCACATCTGACTGAGGAGGTTCCACATCTGACTGAGGAGGTTCCACATCTGACTGAGGAGGTCCCACATCTGACTGAGGAGGTCCCACATCTGACTGAGGAGGTCCCACATCTGACTGAGGAGGTCCCACATCTGACTGAGGAGGTCCCACATCTGACTGAGGAGGTCCCACATCTGACTGAGGAGGTCCCACATCTGACTGAGGCGGTCCCACGTCTGACTGAGGAGATCCCACATCTGACTGAGGAGATCCCACATCTGACTGAGGAGATCCCACATCTCAATGAGGAGATCCCACATCTCAATGAGGAGATCCCACATCTCAATGAGGAGATCCCCCATCTCAATGAAGAGATCCCGCATCTCAGTAACTGGACGAATCCGGTGAAGATTGAGCCAGAGACTAATGAGAAGATCCCAGATCCAGTGCCTGGGGAAATCCGCTGAGCGATGAACCAGTGACGGGGCAGTTTTTGGGTATGGAATCTACTGGTTCCTTCATTGCTGAGAGTCGGGGTTTGGAGCTACCAGGAAAGTTGGACTTGGGCTTGGTGACGGGGCCGGCAGTGTGAGAGGCCAAGTGGAGGTGGCCCTCAGGTCCCCAAGAGAGCGTGTCCCAAGCGAGCGACGCCGCTTCTTGTGCCTGGAGTGTGGCCGTCGTTTCACCCAGGCCTCCAGCCTGCTCCGGCACCGGCGTGTGCACACTGGAGAGCGCCCCTTTCTGTGCCAGGTTTGTGGCAAAGGCTTCATCCAGGCCTCGGACCTGGTCAAACACAGCCGTGTGCACTCAGGGGAGAGAGCGTTCTGGTGCCCCCAGTGTGGCAAGAGGTTCCGGCAGCCAGAGACGCTGGCCAAACACCGCAAACTACTGCACGGGTCGGAGGGTGAGAGGAATGGGGAGGTCCCACATCTCGAGGAGAGGATTCAAGGTCCCAATGACCGGGGGATTCCGCTGAGTGATAAGCCAGTGACAGGACAGTTTTTTGGGATGGAACCTACTGGTTCCTTCATTCCTGATAGTCGGTGTTTGGAACCATCAGGAATGTTGGACTTGGGACAAGGCTGTGTGATGGGAGCCGCCAGTTTGAGAGGCAGAGAGAAGGTGGAGGAGAGTAAACAGCGGCAGAGACAGGTGGGAGGAGACCAGGGCGTAGCCGAGGACCCTCATGCTGTGGGGTTGGAGTCGGGAGAAACTGGCCCTACTGTTGCCGTGACAGAGACGGCCTTCACCCGGGTGCAGCAGTGCGGGGAGGCACTGCCCCAGGTCCAGCAGGCAGAGACTGAGAGCCAGGCCGTGCCCAGGGCCAGTAGCAGGGCCCCGGTATTCTGGTGCCCGCATTGTGGGGCGGAGTTTAACTCCCTACTGGGGCTGGTTAGGCACCAACGCCGCCACAAACACGAAACTGCCATGTGCAAGAAACGCTTCCCACCACCGTCACCCCGGGGACAGCTTAGCCATGGCGTTCAAGACACAACCCCACCGCAGAGCTCCATGACGCTGGCTTCCAGGCCCAGTAACCGGCAACGGCGACCAACAAAAAGAGAACACCGATGCCTGGAGTGTGGCCGGCGTTTCACCCAGGCCTCCAGCCTGCTCCGGCACCGGCGTGTGCACACCGGAGAGCGCCCCTTCCCATGCCAGGTGTGTGGCAAAGGCTTCATCCAAGCGTCAGACCTGGTCAAACACAGCCGCGTGCACTCAGGGGAGAGAGCATTCTGGTGCCCCCAGTGCGGCAAGAGTTTCCGGCAGCCAGAGACGCTGGCCAAACACCGCAAACTGCTGCACCGGGGGCAGGGGTTGGCTGCTTCCCCCCAGCAGGGGGTAGCGGGGAAACTCTCGCTCCCCTTCTCACTCCCACCCCGCCTCAATCTCCCTCAGGATCTCCTTGGCACAGCACCCGGTTCCAAGGCGGTGTGGAGGAACCCAGACTTTGGGTTCAATGGCAGCCACAAAACAGTGTGGGTATGCGATGGGCAGAGACTGTTCCGGTGCCTGGTGTGTGGCAAACATCTCAGCTCTTCGTCCGCGCTCTCCCGACATCACCGAATCCACCGCGGAGACCAAGCATTAAAGTGCCCCGAGCGCAGTCTGGGCTGTCACCACCGGGTGGAACACCCCCTCGCCTCCCTTCGCCTAAGGCCTGGGACCAGAGCCAGCTACAGCCGCAGCACAGCCCTGGAGGCCCTCATCTCAGCCATTGGGCTAAGCAGCAAGTCTTTCCTGTCAGGGAGGAGACAGGCATCAGCCAGGATGTCTCTGGTCTCCGAGACTGGGTGAAGCAGGAACAGTGTCCAGTGGTGGGTGAGGAAATGCCGGGTCCCAGTAAGGGAGTCACAGGCCCACGTGGGCAGGTCCCACGTCTCAATGGGCAGGTCCCACATCTCAATGAGAAAGTCCCACATCTCAGCGTAGAGGTCCCATATCTTAATGAGAAGATTCCAAACCCTAGTGACTGGCGGCATCCACTGAGGGATGAACCAGTGACGGGGCAGTTTTTCGGGATGGAATCCATTGCTTCCTTCGATGCTGAGAGTCGGGGTTTGGGGCCACTGGGAATGTTCGACTTGGAACAGGGCTGTGTACCGGGAGCCAGTGGTGTGAGAGGCCGAGAGAAGGTGGTGGGTGGTAAACAGCGGCAGAAAGAGGGAGGGAATGTGATAGAGAAAGTGGAGGAGAGTATACAGCGGCAGACAGAGGTGGGTGGAGGCCAGGGCGGAGCCGAGGACACTCAGGCTGCGGGGTTGGAGCCAGGAGAGGCTGGCCTGACCGTTGCAGTGACAGAAACAGTCTTCACCCGGGTGCAGGAGCACAGTGAGGTGCTGCCCCAGGGCCAGGGGTCAGAGACAGAGGCTGAGAGCCAGTCTGTGCCCAAGGCCAGGAGCAGGATCCCGGTGTTCTGGTGCCCGCGATGTGGGGCGGACTTTAACTCCCTGCTGGGGCTGGTCAAGCACCAACGCCGGCACAGAAACGAGCCTGGTGTGTGCAGGAAACGCGTCCCACCACCGTTACCCCGGGGACAGCGTAGCCACAGCGTTCAGGACGCAACCCCACCACAGAGCTCCATGCCGCTCACATCCCGGCCCAGTGACCGGCAAAGGCGACCGACAAAGAGAGAACACCGGTGCCTGGAGTGTGGCCGGCGTTTCACCCAGGCCTCCAGCCTGCTCCGGCATCGGCGTGTGCACACCGGAGAGCGACCCTTCCCATGCCAGGTGTGTGGAAAAGGCTTCATCCAGGCCTCAGACCTCGTCAAACACAGCCGTGTGCACTCAGGGGAGAGAGCATTCTGGTGCCCCAGTGCGGCAAGAGTTTCCGGCAACCAGAGACGCTGGCCAAACACCGCAAATTGGTGCACCGAAGGGAGGGGGTGGCTGCTTCAGGGGCAGCAGGGAACCTCTCTCTCCATCTCAATCTCCCTCAGGATGTTCTCGGCACAGCACCCAGCTCCAACACTCGATACATCATGGAAGGAGGCAACTATCTGACCCCAAAGACCAGCCACTGGGGCAACCCTGGGCCATGTTCACAGAGGGACAGGCTGGGTGCCAGGGAGCAGGGCCCAGACCCCAGCCACTGGGCCAAGCAGCAAGTCTCCCCTGTCGTGGAGGAGCCAGGCACCAGCCAAGGCGTCTCTGGTCTCCGGGACTGGGTGAAGCAGGAAGAGTGTCCAGTGGTGGGTGAGGAGGTGCCAAGTCCCAGTGACGGAGTCACAGGCTCACATGGGCATGTCTCACATCTCAATGAGGAGGTCCCACATCTCAATGAGGAGGTCCCACATCTCAATGAGAAGATCCCACATTTCTATGAGGAGGTCCCACATCTCAATGAGGAGGTCCCACATCTCAATGAGGAGGTCCCACATCTCAATGAAGACGTCCCCCAACCCAATGAGGATGTCCCACATCTCAATGAGAAGATCCCAGGTCCCAGTGGCTGGGGAAATCCGCTGAGGAATGAACTAGTGACGGGGCAGTTTTTTGGGATAGAATCTACTGATTCCTTCATTGCTGAGAGTCAGGGTTTGGAGCCACCGGGAATGTTGGACTTGGGCTGTGTGACGGGAGCCGGCGGTGTGAGAGGCCGAGAAAAGGCAGCCCTCAACTCCCTGAGAGAGCGTGTCCCCAGCGAGCGACGCCGTTTCCTGTGCCTGGAGTGTGGCCGGCGTTTCACCCAGGCCTCCAGCCTGCTCCGGCATCGGCGTGTCCACACCGGAGAGAGACCCTTCACGTGCCAGGTTTGTGGCAAAGGCTTCATCCAGGCCTCGGACCTGGTGAAACACAGCCGTGTGCACTCGGGGGAGAGAGCGTTCTGGTGCCCCCAGTGCGGCAAGAGATTCCGGCAGCCAGAGACGCTGGCCAAACACCGCAAACTGGTGCACCGGAGCGAGGGGACGGCCACTTCCTCTCAGCCCCCAGCCTCTGGCCCGGCCCCCGGTCGCTATGCCCAGGTCGTGGTGGAGTGTAGTGATGCCCCCGCCCCTCGCCGGTTTCCCTGCCTGGTGTGTGGCCGGGAGCTGAACAGTTCGTCCAGCCTGCTCCGCCACCAACGTGTGTGTCCCTCTGGGCAAAGGCTTCATCTAGGCCTGTAGCGTAGAGGACGCGAGTGGACCTGGGCTCGATTTCTGGGTAGGGTGAAACCTTAGGCAAGTTTCCTTACTCCACACACACGCCTCTGTTTACATAGCAGTAAGCAGGAACCCGCTCATTAGTAGATTGGCAGATCGCTTTCCAGGAGTAATAATCATTTCAAAATAATAATAATAATAATAATAATTTGGTCACTCAATCCACAACTGTTTGTGGGACGTTACTGAGCTCAATTTGCTGCCTACCGCACTTTGCGCACAAAGCACACAGTCACTACACTTTCAAGTGTATTCCGTGAAGCGCTCGGAAGCACAGTTCACACGCCTTCGGACTGTGTGATCGACACAAGAAATAAAATGGTGGATATTTTGTTGTAACAAAAGAGCTCGCGTGTTGGCAAGTGTCCGTGTGTACTTCCTTCCTCGCCCCACGCTCTCTGCTCCCCGGCTCGTACAGCGTCTTGTAAACCCTCACCACGGCTTTTAACTTAACTCCCTTCACACAAGCCATCAGTGTTACCCAGTGTTGCACTGTCTCTCTGCCTCCGAGTCAAGGTGATGGGTCTTTGAGCTCACAGCAGTTTTATCTGTCAGCCAGGACATGAGGGGGAGAGAGAGAGAGAGAAAGACTGAGAGAGTGTAAGATGTTTGGATTGAGACAACCCACACAGTGGTGTAATAGACAGCCAGAGAGTTGGACAAACTAACCGAGCTCATCCTTCTAACTGAGACCATAGATACAGTTAAGTAGAAAGTACCCGATTCCACTGGAAAGAGGCATTGACCCTCGACGTCGACTCCCAACTATTCCAAAGTTACATCTTTTATGTATTTCTAACTCTGCCTCCCCTTTGTCACAGAGAATGGAGTTATAGCCCCCACCTTTCACAAGCGGCCAGTGACCTTGAGCAGAGCAAGACAAGTACCCAGGAACCGAACGAGGGAAAGTTATCAGGTCCTGAGCTCAGCGGGGGGGTCAAGCCAATATAGCTTTACTTTTGCTAACGCTAATTAGCACATGTACCCAGGAAACACAGAAGAGAAAAACTAAGGAAGGCTAATACTGATTATCACAACCCTCTTAGGGGTCCTAAACTAGTCATTAAAACAACAACGACGAGATTCCATTTATAGAGCGCCTTTCACGTCGGGAGGACGTCCCAAGGCGCTGGAAGTTGGGTCGGGACCCGAGCATTGGGGGGAAATGGTCAGGGTGAGGGGAGGGAAGGGAGGGAGCGAGGAGGGGTAGAGAGTCGAGAGGAGCTGAAGGCTGAAGGTCAAAGAGAAAGGTCTTGAGACCGGCCTTGAAGGAGGAAAGGGAGGAGGCGGCGAAGGTACTGGGGGATAGAGTTCCAGAGCCTCGGGGCTGAGAGGCTGAAGGCCCGGCCACCGATGGTAGGATGGTTGGGGCGGGGGACGTGGAGCAGACCGGAGCCAGGGTAGGGGGATAGTAGGTCGGAGAGGTGGGAGGGAGCGAGGCCGTGAATGGCCTTGTAGGTGAGGATAAGGATCTTGAATTCGATCCTCTGGGGGATGGGGAGCCAGTGGAGGCGAGCGAGGGCGAGGGTGGGAGTGATGTGGTCCCGGTGTCTGGTGCGGGACAGTACACGAGCTGCAGAGTTCTGAATGACCTGCAGTGTGGAGGGAGGGCCGGGAAGGCCGGCGAGGAGAGAGTTCCCATAGTCCAGCCTTGAGGTGATAAAGGCGTGGACCAGAGTTTCAGCAGCCGGAGCCTGCTGAGTGGAGGGAGCAGAGAGGTTGGTAGGGAGTTAGGAGGTCGCAGATGTAGCCTGGATGAGATGAATGCGGGGATGAGGGTTTCGGCGCCCTGCGGTGAGTGAGTGACAGTGGTGGAGTTGGGCAACGTTGCGGAGGTGGATAAAGGCCGAGCGGATCATGGCACCGATGTGGGAAATGAAGGACAGTTGATGGTCGTACAGGAAGCCTCAATCCATCCCCCATCTCTGTCCCATCCATGTAGTCACTCCACACACAGGCCATTCAGGTAAGGTATCTATCACTCTCATACTCGCACGTCTCTATCCCTCCTCCTCCCTCTCTAACTCTCCCTCTCACACCTGTCTTAACTCTCTCCCTCTCACACCTGTCCAAATCTCTCCGTCTGATTTTATATTTGAAAATATAATATTTGGTCGAACAATCAACTGAAAAAAAACACCAAGTACAACATCTTCCAGTCCATTCCTTTCCCCTCAATCCCAATAGAAAGTCTCCCGCTTTAGCTGCCAAATTACATCCACTGAGAGTGGAATCCTGTAGCTCAGTGGTTGGAGCACTTGCCCCACAAGCGAAAGGACCTGGGTTTGATTCCCAGTGGGGTGAAACATTCGCCGCGTTTGCTTACTCCACACATCTGTTTACCTGGCAGTAAGTCGGAACCCGGTTGTTGGTCGATTGGCGGGTATCTTTTCCGGCAGTAATAATTCCTTCAAAGTGATAATAATTTGGTCACTCAATCCACAACTGTTTGTGGGACAGAGACCAGGCCAGTTATACAGAGATCGGGCTGTTATACAGAGACTAGACTGTTATAAGGAGACCAGGCTTTTATGCGGAGACCAGGCTGTTATACAGAGACCAGGCTGTTATACAGAGACCAGGCTGTTATACAGAGACCAGGCTGTTATACAGAGACCAGGCTGTTATACGGAGACCAGGCTGTTATACAGAGACCAGGCTGTTATACGGAGACCAGGCTGTTATACGGAGACCAGGCTGTTATAAGAGACCAGGCTGTTATAAGAGACCAGGCTGTTATACGGAGACCAGGCTGTTATACGGAGACCAGGCTGTTAAACAGAGATCAGTTATAAAACTTGGGACCCACTCACAGGATTGTTCAATTCCAACTGAAGAGACGTTCGTCAGTCTTAATCAGCATCTTATCAAACAAAAACTCACTATTCGGAAAACAGTGATGTACACTCTCCATCAAAACAGAATCTACGAACAGCAGCAAAACACACAGGGTTTTTCAGATGCGCACAACGCACAATAGTATCGCTTACACGTGGAGGTGTTTCATCAATTTGATACTCACATATAGTCAATCGGACATGAAAATTGAGTATGGGTTCCCTGTTTGTGTACAGGGATTCACCGAAATTAATGGCAATCAATATTCTCACAAGTTATCAATTACAAAATCGATCAGCAGTTCCGGGCTTGTAGCAGATATACTCACCCGCAAGTGGCCAATACCATTCCTAGACCTTGTAACACAACAAAAAAAATACATTTGAACAGCGCCTTTCACGTCGGAAGGACGTCCCAAGGAATCCGATGATAGTGGCTCCCGCCCGAATTATGCCTCACTGGGCGGCTCCAACCCCTGGATCCCAACGATCCTGTTTTCCTGCCCAATCGGTTTTACTTACAGACTTGATGACGACCCCAAAGAAATATTTGGCTGTAAATTATGTGCGCTCAATGGCTTGAAAATGTCCTTAAAGTTATACCCCTTACGTTGCATTAGTGCGATTGCTTTCTTTCAACGTAGCCATCAAGTTTGCTCACAGGCGTACTGTACTGTAGCTTTCGACCCATGTAAAAGGCACAACAATATAAAGGAAAGCACAAATATTAAGGTGTCACCTGCTATGCTCCGAGGCTCTGGAACTCCCTCACTCCCTTCGGCTCGTCCCCTCTCTTCCTATTTTCAGGTCTCGGCTGAAGACCTTTCTTTTCGACAGCGCCTTTGTCACCTTTCTCCCCACCTCCCCCCGGCTCGGCCCCGGGATCCGTTACTGCGAAGCGCTCTGAGACGCCGTCCGGCGTGGAGGGCGCTACATAAATCCAAGTTGTTGTTGTTGTTATCGTGTCCGTGACAAGAGGTTAAAGATCCCATGGTACTAATCAAAAACAGAAGGGATTTTCTCTCTTCCAATATCCTGGCCAACGATCCTCCAAATAAAATGATTGGTCATTTTATGACTTCATGGCAAATCTCTTCCTACATTTGAGACATTTTATACAGTCTCTCCTGTGTACCCTCTCTGGTGTGTTTGGAGTTCTTGTTTCCTCGTTAAACTCTTTCCACATTCATTATGTTCAAATGGCCTCCCTCATGTGTGCAATCGTTGGTGTATCTGGAAGACTTCCGAATATATGAAACGCTTTCCACATTCGGCACATTTACACGGTCTCTCCTGTACGTAATCGCTGGCGTACCTTGAGGTTCTCTGCCTGTGTGAAACTCTTTCCACATTGAACACATTTACACGGTCTTTTCTCCTGTGTGTGGTCGCCGGTGTATCTCGAGATCCCCTGACTTTTTGAAACTCTTTTCACGTTGAACACCTTTATCCGGTCTCTCTCCTGTGTGTGATTGCCGGTGCACCTTGAGGTTTCCTGAAAGTGCAAAGCTCTTTCCACATTCGGCACATTTATAGGGTCTCTATCCTGCGTGTGATCGATCGCTGATGTATCCGGAGATGCCCTGGCTCAGCAAAACTCTTTCCACATTCGGCGCATTTACACGTTCCCTCTCCTGTGTGCGATCGATGGTGTACGTGGAGCTTCGCTGAACGTGTAAAACTCTGCCCACATTCGGCACAGTTAAACTATCTCCCTCCCGTGTGTGATTGCTGGTATCTCAGGAGACTCCCGGACGTCGTCTCAGAGCGCTTCACAGTAACGGATCCCGGGGCTGAGCCAAGGGGAGGGGGGGCAAGGAAGGTCAAAATGAAAGGTCTTCAGCCGAGACCTGAAAATAGGGAGAGGGTCAAGGCGAAGGGAGTGAGGAAGGCAGTTCCAGAGCCTCGGGGCACAGTGGCTGAAGGCACGGCCGCCGATGGTGGCGCGGAGGACTCGGGAGACGAGGAGGAGGCCAGACCCGGTGGAGCGAAGGCAACGGGCACTGTTGTGAGGAGAGAGGTCAGAGGGTGCAGAGAAGTGGAGGGATTTGAAGACAAATGGTGAGGATCTTGAAGTCGATCCTCTCCGGGACAGGAGCCAGTGCAGTCTGGCCAGGACTGGGGGGATTGGGGAGCGGAGTTTGGTGCGGGTAAGAATGCGGGCGGCAGAGTTCTGGATGACCTGGATTTTATGGATGGCAGTGGAGGGGAGACCGGCGAGGAGGGCGTTATAGTCGTCCAGCCGAGAGGTGACAAAGGCATGGACCAGGGTTTCAGCGGCTTTTGGGGAGAGGTATTGGCGGAGACGGCCGATGTTTCGGAGGTGGAAGCGGTGCCGGTGAGGGACTGGAAGGGATAATTGGGGGTCGAAACTGACTCCTAGGTTGCATACGGGTTCGGAGAGTTTTAGAGGGAGGTCGGGTAGGTGGAGGAGGCGAGAGCCAAAGAGTATGACGACCGCCGAAACGAACGTCCTGATCGGGCGGCACTCTGTCGCACGACCAAGGGCGTCCCGAGCGCCTCCTTCCCTCCCCGGCGCGCGTGGCATCTGCCGGCGCCCAAGGAGAGTTGGTAAACAGAGAAGAAATGTAAACAAAATGACTAAGCGTAGAGGAGGGGGGGTTTCGTGAACCGAAGGGAGAGAACATGGGGGAGAAGGGAGAATGGATACCACTCGCCTCAACTCTGAGCGCAGCCGTTGGCTTTGGCTCGGAGTCGGCCGTCCGAACGGGCTTATGCTTTTGAGTGTGTGCGCGCGTTTGGGCCTGGATGGGTGCGTGTGTGCGAGTTTTATGAGTGTGTGTGTGTGTGTGCGCGTGTGTTGTGTGTAGATCTGGGTGGATGCAAGCGTGCATGCGAGTGTGTGGGCCTGGGTGGATATGAGTCTGAGTGTGTGTGAGAGACACTCGGTGGATGCGAGTGTGTGTGACTGTGTGTGGACCTGGGCGCGCCTGTGTGTGTTGGTGCGTGAGTGTGTGTGTGTGTGTGTGTGTGTGTGTGGGGGGGGGGGCCTGGGTTCGATTCCCGGGCAGGTCGGGAAGACCTGACATGCCTCCGTTTACCCAGCAGTGAGCAGGAACCAGGGGGGGCACGGCTTTCCCCGGGGGTAATAATCCCTTCGAAACAAATAATAATTAGGTCACTCAATCCACGACTGTTTGTGGGACGGACGCTGCTGTGCGCAGGAATTATTACCCCCGGAAAATCAATCCGCCAATTGACTAACACACCGGGTTCCTACTCACTTCGAGGTAAACAAGAGGGACGTGGAATAAGGAAACTTGGCCAACACATTGCCCGGCCGGGAATCGACCCCAGGTCTTCTCGCTTGCGAGGCGAGTGATCTAACCACCGAGCCACAGGACTCCCACTCTTCCGTCTTTGTTGAGGACTTAAGCGAAGGCAAAAAAAAACTGGGCCGGTAAAAAAAAAAAAAAAAAAAATCACTCTCATCATCTCGAAAGCCATAACATTTATAAAAAGGTTTAATGGAGGTTATTGTACAATCATTTCCAGAAGTTAAGCAATGACACTCTTTCCTGTGGTAAAACAAAAAAAAAACACAACATCACATTCTGCCAATACCCAGGATGGTATCACCAAAAAAAACACCGAATGCAAAACTCACAACATGGAAATTGTACTGAACTTTAGTCAAAAATCTCAACCGAAAACGCCTGTTCTGCCACGTTCCCTCTGCAACGACGCACACTCCCGTCTCGGACCCTCGGAACCGGCAAATTTTTTACACTATAGATCGACTGCTGCTCACTATTTAAGGCAGTTCCAGACACTAGCAAAAGCATGCGACAGAAAAAAAAAAAATAATCCTGGCCCTACCTAACCATTTCTGTTAATTTCCCCATTTTGTTTTTAAAACGTCTTCAATCCAAAAGAATAAGGACAGAAGCGCTGTTTCGAACAGTCACACGCCGCGCTAACTAGAGCAGGGAACTATAGCCTTCATACGCAGTGAAACATCGCTACCGTTGTTTAGGGCGAGTGTTTATATAACCTCACCCGCAGACTTCCTCGAAAACATCAGCGTTTCACACCGAACGTTCCGTTCGTTCTGAATCGCTGGCGCCGACACACGCGAGCACCGCGCACGCGCACCAATGTCACTTACTAGGCGAGATTTTTTAAAAAAAAGTTAAACAGGAGGCAAACGTACTCACAAACCACTTTCACGGAAGAAGAATCAGCATTTCACATAAAAACTATTTAATAACAGACTGGAAGCTACGAAGCAGAAGAGCCACTCCTCGGCCTGGTTTGTGTGTGAGCGACGCGGAATTGTCTCCAACCAAGGGACGGTTTGGGGCTAAATGAGACCCTACGGGGAGGGAGGCTAAAAGAACATTGCTTCAATTCAGACACACACACGCACACACTGCACTTGCACAGGATTTAATGCTGGGGGAAGGGTTTAAGAAGGGGAGGGGAAGGAGGGAGCCGAGCATACATCTGTACAGCAACACATTATTCTAAGTCTTTAGCCCCATCGCTTTCGGGTACACCTTCGGTTTCTGGAGATGCCCCGTCAGCTGCTTCCAGCAGCTTATCTTCATCCCCGAGGGCGTCTTCACTGCCCTTTCCTGCTGCCAGAGACTCCTCAGGCCCCTGAGCGACAGCCGCGTCTGCCTCCATGTCTTCATCAGCGGCAGCGGCTTCCTTCTCGTCTTGCCCTGACCCCGTCTCCCCCGCACTGACTCTGGCCTTCGACTCTGCCACCGTCTCCCCTTCAGTCCCCTCTCCCCCTGCCGCTCCAGCGGGCTCCTCTTTCTTCGCACCATCGGTATCACCTGCGGCACTCTCGTTGGGTGCGTCGCCTTCTGTAGTGTCTTCAGCTCCTTCCTCGGCCTCCTCTTTAGTCTCTCCTTCTTCAGTGAATGGATTCTCACCCTGTCAAGGAACATAAACACGAGAGCTCGGATCTGCTTCTGCAAATATAACTGACCCCATAACGTTCACCCACAAAATTTACAGTCAATTCACTTTACAGTTTATTCTGTGAAGCGCTTTGAGACGTGTCAACGACGTGATAAAGCGCTATATCGAATGCAAGGATTGTTATCATCTTATGTCACAGAGCTTCATAGCCACATTACCATCCCGTCTAACTAAAATAAGGAGAGGACTGTTACAGACGGACAACAACAACAAATTGCACTCGTAATAGCACCCTTCACGTCGGAAAGACGTCCCAGGGCACTGGTCCCGAGCTGGGAGTCAGGAGGGATGGAGGGCAGAACGTCAGCGGACCTGGAAACCAAGAATAGAAGCGGAGATTTGGGTGTCACCCGCTATTCGTGTGGGAGTTAACTCAAACTCAGGGTCGAACGAGCGCTTCGTTACCTTGAGGTATCGTTCCAACATCTTGACAATGTTACGGTTGTTGAGTATACTCTTAGCCACTTGCAGGCAAGTCTTTCTCGTCTGTTCAAGCATAAACTGAAAGAGAGCGAGAGAGAGAGAGAGAGAGGAGGGGGGGGGGGGGGGGGGGTAGGGGGAAGAGAGAGTGTTAGCTACTTCAGAATGTAGGCTATTGGTACGTTAAAGCCACCCACCCGAACATTAACAGTAATATTCCATTAACTCCATTTCAAATCCCACCTCGACTCTCTCTCTCTCCCTCTCTCTCTCAACCCCCACTACCGGCGTCACGCAGCGTTTTATCAGCTAAAGTTACCGTTTCCGGGCCAGTGATTTCAATCAATCTCCAAACAAAACAGATACCTTAGTCCTGTTGTGTTTTATTTTAATAAAAGCGTGTGGCGACTTCAAAAAACAGTGAACTGTTTCTCCAGCCCAGGCTCAGTTGACTTGCCCCAAAGGCAGACGCTCAGATCTCCTCATGGGCCAACATTTGCGATCGATTGGACACCCATCACTGAAGGCAACAGCCTTGTGAATGACAGGTAATGGGGGGAAATCTCTTACAGGGGGGAATGGGGGGGCGGGGGGGGGGAAATGGAGGTTGCACAGAATGCAACCAGTCTTACAGCTGCAATAGACTTGTCCAAACCTCACAGCCAAAAAGTAAAACATCCTCATTTCCTTCCCCAGACGGGAGAGACGGAAACAAAACAACAACAAAAAAAATCAGTCGACGCTACAAATGCACAACAGACGGGACGCAGCATCTCAATGCTCGATCCTTCCTCGTGAGGAAGTCCCGTCTCACGGACTATTCCCAGCACTCTGGGCGAAGGATCCTTCGGAAAAACGTGAGGTCTTTCTCCTTTGGACGCTGAGACAGCTAACTTTTATTTCAAGATCGTCAGCAACTGCTGCTCTCTTTCTCTCTCTCTCTCTCTCGCTCTCTCTTTCTCTCTCTGTCTTTTTGGAATCTCTACAAAGAGAGATTTACTTTTCTGTTCCTGTTGTGGTCGGGCGTCTTTATGTGCCGCTGGATGGCATTGGTCTGCATTGGAATGAACATTTCACAAGCCGTGCAGTGAACAGCTTCCACCTTCTTCATGAAGTTGTCAAGACCAACACCTGCACCACAAATGGGGAGGGGGAGGGGGGGGGGGGGGCACTGGTTAGTGAGAGCGAGCGACACATTCGAAACCGCAAAAAGAAAAATTTCTTTTACTAGAGAAAACGCTAGTTAAAACACACCGAGACGTGGAGGCTAACTCGTACGTTAATCTTAAAGTGTAAACTGTCAAATCAGCAGACGTATATATACATATATATATATATGTGTGTATAAAAAATACTTTCTCGGAAAAAAACTCAAGCTATCCGGTGAATTACCTCCATCGACGTCGAGAAAACTTTTGATGGACTCCCCCAACCCCCACCTCCTAGAGCAAACCACCCTCGCTCAGACGTACCGTGGAGCAGGTCTTGTTCCTGAAGCCGCTTTTTAATCACGCTTTTATCCTCCATCGACTCGCGAAATTTCAGCGTTTTTTTAATCTTGTTTACAATGTATTCCTAGGAGACAAGACAACAGGATGAAATGAGTCGACTTTCAGATATCTTAAGGAAGGCAGCAATCGCCTGAGATGCGATGAGTGTGAGTAAGCAACTTGGTGCTCGGAGGAACCGGGCAACTGTTTGATCTGAGGTTCCCGAAGCTCTTCGATCTGTTGTAGACCGATCCGCACGGAATTAATTGCTATCAAAATTTCTATTGTCGTGGCATGCGATTACCAGGATGGTAGAAGGCGAACTAAATGGACCTTTTTTTTTTTAAAATCGCGATTCCTCTCCAGTCTTCTATCTCGATGGTTGTTCTTAGCTCAGTGGTTAGAACAGTCGCCTCGCAAGCGAGAGGACCTGGACTCGATGCCCGGGCTGGGGCAAAACATTGAGCACATTTCCTTACTCCACACGACTGTTTACCGAGCAGTAATACATCAGAATTTACAGCACAGAAACAGGCCCAACTGGTCTATGCCGGTGTTTATGCTCCATATGAGCCTCCTCCTGCCCTTCCTAAACTGAGCCTTCAAGCATAACCTTCTATTCCTCTCTCCCTAATGTACTTATCTAACTTTCCCTTAAATACATCGATGCTATTTGACTCAACTCCTTGTGGTCGCACGTTCCACATTCCCGCTACTCTCGGTGTAAATAAATTTCTTCTAATTTCCCCATGTGATCTAACTGGACAATTTTATATTGATGGCCCCTGGTTTTGGTCTCCCCTACAAGTGGAAATATCTTCCCTATGTCTACTCTATCGAAACCTTTCATCATTTTAAAGGCATCGATCAGGTCACCCCTTACCCTCCTCTTTTCAAGAGAAGAGTCCAAGCACGTTCAGCTTTTCTTGATAGCTATAACCTCTCAGTTCTGGGATCATCCTTATAAATCTCCTTCGCACCCTCTCCAGTGCCTTTACATCATTCTATAATGTGGGGACATTATTCTAAGTGTGGTCTGACCACGGTTCTATAGAAGTTTACCATAACTTCCCTGCTTTTAATTTCTATCCCTCTAGAAATGAACCAATGTCTGGTTTTGCCTTTTTTATGGCCTTATTAACCTGCGTTGCTACTTTTAGTGGATTGTGTATCTGTACCCCTGGATCCCTTTGCTCCTCGGGAGCCCTAGGAACCTGGTTGTTAGTCGATTGGAGGATCGCTTTTCCTGAATAACAATCTCTCCCAGAAAATAAAGACTTTTAGTCACTCAATCCACGACTGTTTGTGGGACGCTGCTGTGCGCAATTGGCTGCCGCGTTCCGCCCACAAAATATAGTCAATTCGCTTTACAGTATATTCTGTGAAGTGCTTTGAGACGTTTTGAAGATGTGATAAGGCGCTGTGTCAAATGCGAGGATCATTATTATTATTATAAGTTCAACGTTCTTGATTTCCAAACAATTTCACTTGAAAGCTCAGGGATTTAGTCTTAGTCTGTGCAGGCTACGTACAGAACTTCCCAGTTTCCAGGACCAATGCTATCCTGACAGAATGTCTGTCAGACATCAAGTCCTGGAGGAGAGCTAATTTTCTCCAGTTGAACATCAACGAGACTGAAGCTCTCCTGATTGCCTCCCGTCAGGGCCTCCTCACCTCAGGCGCTGACGGCATCCATGGTTGCACACCCCACCTTGCTAAGCCAGTCTGGAACCTTGGCGTCTCGTTTGACCCTCAACTATCCTTTCTACCCTACATCTGTGCCATGACCCACTCTGCCTTCCCTCACCTCCGCAACATCACCCGGCTCCGCCACTGCCTCACATCGCAGGCCACTGAAACCCTCATATGCGCTTTCATTACATCGAGACTTGACTATGCAAACTCCTTGCTCGTCAGCCTCCCGAACTCCTCCATCCATAGGCTGCAGATCATCCAGAACTCTGCAGCCCGTGTCCTCTCCCGCGCCAATTCTGTGACCCTATCACGCCCATCCTCACCCAACTCCACTGGCTTCCCATCACACAGTGGATACAGTTTAAGATCCTGGTCCTCACCTTCAAAGCCCCCCATGGTTTTGCTCCCCCCCCTACCTCTGCGACCTCCTAACTCCCTACCATCCTGCTAGCTCCTCCGCTCAGTGGGCTCCAACTTGCTTCACACATCCCCCTGCCTCGCTCACCCCACTGTTGGCGGTCGAGCCTTCTGCCACTCTGCCCCCACCCTCTGGAACCCCATCCCGCAATCCCTCGGCCTCGCCCACCTCCCTTACCTCCTTCAAGACCCATCTCAATGACCCTCCTCTTCGATCGTGCTTTTGATCATCCTGCTTCCCCCTTGCCCTCCACCCTCCCCGATCCCGACCCTCAGCTCGGGTCCGAAACTCTGTCTGTCCAGCACCTTGCGACGTCCTCCTGACGTGAAAGACGCCTATACAAACGTAATTTTGTTGTTGTTAAGAAAAATTGGTATTTGTTGATTTTTTTATTTTTCTCAACATTAAGTTGCCATCATTAAACTCCTCACTGCCAACCACAAAGCTACAAAATGGGTCCAACAGTCAGCACTTCCTACGCGCGGGCAGTGCAATAATAATTCTAATAACCCTTTCATTTGATAGAGCGCCTTAGCAGGTCTTCGAGAACGTCTCAAATCGCTTCACAAAATATATTGCAAAGTGAATTGATTGTATATTTTGTGGGCAAAACGCAGCAGACAATTGCGCACAGCGGCGTCCCCACAAACAGTTGTGGATTGAGTGACCAATTATTTGGGGTAGGGGGGAAAGCAATCCGTTAATCGATTAACAACCAAGCTCCTACTTACTGCTAGGTAAACAGAGGCGTGTGGACTAAAGAAAATTGCCCAACGTTTCGCCCTGCCGGGAATCAAACCCAGGTCCTCTCCCTTGCGATGGATAGAAAGTGATGTTAAGAGACATTATCTGCTCAAGCAAAATGACAACCACGGGGATGTTATGAAGTCAGCGATTTAGGTAACCAAAATGCTTGCTAAAAATGGCGGGGAAGTGGGGAGAGAGAAAGCAGAACATTCCGCATATCCCACAGCCCACTGAAAGAAGAAAGCTCTTCCGGATTCACTTTTGCCGTAGCTCTAATTTTAAGGTTACGGAATTCATTTTTTAAGAGAGGAACATTATGTCATGTTAACATAAGAAATATAAGAAATAGGAGCAGGAGTAGGCCATTTGGCCCCTCGAGCCTGCCCCGCCATTTAAGATCATGGCTGATCTTCTAACCTAGTTTAATTTACCTGCCCTTTCCCCATATCCCTTAAGTTTTTAAAAATCTATCGACCTCAGTCTTGAATATGTTCAATAACTGAGCATCCACAGCCTTCTGGGGTAGAGAATTCCATAAATTCACTATCCTCTTGCGTGAAGAAATGTTTTCTCAAAGGGCTGACCTTTAATCCTGAGGCTATGAGCCCTAGTTTTAGATTCTCCAACCAGGGCAAACAGTCTCACGCTATCTACCCTGTCCAGACCCTTAAGAAACTTATAGGTTTCTAAATATTCAATCAATTCTAATTCTTCTATATTTTAGAGAACATAGGTCTAGTCTACTCAACCTCTCCTCGTAGGTCAACCCCTCATCCCAAGAACCAACCCTGTGAACCTATGTTGCGCCCCCTCTAAGGCGAGTATATCCTTTCTTAGATAAGGAGACCAAAACTGCACACAATATTCCAGGTTTGGTCTCACCAAGGCCCTACACAATTGCAGTATTCTTATACTCCAACCCCTTTGCAATAGACGCTAAAATGCCATTAGCCTTCTTATTTGCCAACCTATTTACCAACTATTTGATGCGGGGCATCCGAGCCTGCTCTCCTCACCCAAACATATTTGAATAGAGAAACATGACCTTCTCTCTCATAACTGAAGTTTCCACATCACGGAAGTCCCTCATCCCTGATACCTGGGATGAGGGACTTCAATTACGCGGAGAGACTAGAGAAGCTGGGATTGCTCTCCTGAGAGCAGAGATTAAGGGGAGATTTAATAGAGGTGTTCAAAATTATGAGGGGTTTTGTTACAGTAAAGAAAGAGAAACTGTTTCCACTGGCGGGTGTGTGAGTCGGTAACCAGCGGTCACAGATTTGAGATGAATTGGCAAAAGAACCAGAGATTTTTTTTTAAACACAGTGAGTTGCTATGGTCTGGAATGCACTGCCTGAAAGGGTGGTGGAAGCAGATTCAGTAGCAACTTTCAAAGGGGAATTTGACATTTAGTTGAAAAGGAAAAATTTGCAGCGTTATGGGGAACGAGTGGGGAGCGGGACTGATTGGATGGGTCTTTCAAAGAGCCGGCACGATGGGCTGAATGGCCTCTTTCTGTTCTATAGGATTCTACGCGATCCTGTGTAGTGGCTTCCCACTTTACTACAATTCCAATTTGCGGGTTAAATCGGGATTTAGAAGCGGCGCTTATAAACAACAAGTCTTTGCATACATGCAAAAAGTCAACCGTTTCTTTGGGGAGTTTGGTCGCAATGAATTTGAAGTTTTCCTTATGAAATTTGCTTTCCAAATGAGGGAAAATTTCTTCATCTTCAAATGTACGGAACTTGCAAACTGAACAGACGTACATAATCCTGGAGTAACAGAAAGCGTAGTCAGTTCTAAAGAAACAGAAAAAAAGAGCGTCAGTATAGGCA
This sequence comes from Callorhinchus milii, assembly GCF_018977255.1. Lineage (NCBI taxonomy): Eukaryota > Metazoa > Chordata > Chondrichthyes > Chimaeriformes > Callorhinchidae > Callorhinchus > Callorhinchus milii. Next base: position 1,732,297 of record NW_024704770.1, read on the forward strand.
CTTGTGTTTTAGAGTATCTCAAAACATTTAAATTCTTATCAAATCTACTCACTACATTTGTTGGCAAACGCAGTAGCCAACTGCGCCAAGGTTACTTGAACTTTCACGATAATAATCCTTACATTTAATATAGCACCTGATCACATCAAAATAATAATAATACTTGCATTTGACACAATGCCTCATCATTCCTTGAGACGTCTCAAAGAGCTTCACAGAATATACCGTAAAGGGAATTGACTATATTTTGTTGGTAAAACGCGGCAGCCAAATTGCGCACAGCAGTGTCCCACAAACAGTCGTGGACTGAGTGATCAAATCATTATTATTATTTTTCTTTGAAGGCATTATCACCGCTGGAAAGCGATCCGCCAATCAACTAACAATCGGGTTTTGCCACTTACCGCTACGCAAACAGAGGCGTGTGGGTGGAGTAAGGAAACTTTCCTAAGGTGTCGCCTGCCCGGGAATCGAACCCGAATCCTGTCATTTGAAGGCGAGCGCTCTAATCACTATACTACAGGGCTCCACGCTTCACACATTCGTTAAGACACCCCATAAAACATTCAACATTTATACATTAAAAATATTCATTACATTAGAATCTTAAAATAAATAACATGCCACGAAGGACCAATTAATCTGGAGAAATATTGTCCAGGATTTGCTTTCAAACAGTCCTAGATTCACCAGGACCTCCTTAATGTTAAAGGAGAGTACCCGTAATAATGCAGACGTTGTGTCAGGGTAGACAGTGCCAGAGTGTGATTGTGGTACCCACTCCTTTTGTGGTACCTCTCCCTTGCTTCCTTCAAGGCCCATCTCAAGACCCTCCTCATCCACAGTGCCTTTGTTCACCTCCTACCCCTATCCTCCACCCCAACCCTCTTGATCCCAATCTCCAACTCATGCCCTGACTGTCCAGCGCCTTGGGATGTCCTCCCTCCCAATGTGAAAGGAGTTATACAAATAATAATAATCTTTGCATTTGATATAGCGCTTTTCACGTCTTCTAGACGTCTCAGTTGTGGATTGAAGTGACTGATTTATTATCATCATTTTATTGGAAGGTATTAAAACAGAGGCTTGTGTGTTGAGTAAGTAAGCTTACTCAACATTACGCCCTGTTGGGAATCGAACCCAGGTCTCTCGCTGGCAGGCGAGTGCTCTAACCAGTGAGCTACAGGACTACAGACTGATAAGGAAACTTTGAGGTTCTAGCCACTAGCTCCTCTGTGCAGAAGTTTATCAATTTTGGTCCTTAACTGGTGTCGTCACCAAAGCTTAAACATTTCCCTGTAGAATGGCATGAACGTCAGACCAGGACTCACCTTTCTGTTCGCTGCTTCTTCTTTGGCTTGTCCTTCTTGGCTTGTGGCTTCTTTTTGCTTTCACCAGTCTCGTCTTGTGCATCAGTGGCTACGAACAAAGCAACAACACATTACAGTTACGCAGCGTCTTTCACGTCGGGAGGACGACCCAAGGCACTGGGCAGTCATGGCTGGACACCAAGCTTTTTCCTCCAGTCACTGGGGGCAGGCAGTCATCCCACTCAAGTCCTGCTAACCCTGCAAACCAAAGCCTTAACGGGTAGGATAGTCTTAGCTGGAGAAGCAGTAGGAAAGCTTACCAGACAGCAATTGTCAATGGCAAGCTATGTGGTTTCAGCTGGTTAAAACTCCAGGAGTTACCCCTAACTTTACACACTGCGGTCCCCAAGCTTGGCTCCTGCCAACCTGCGCCTAATACTCTCTGGAATTAGGTAAACATGATGCATCCCTCCAGGGAGAGAAAGACAGAGTGCGCATTCCATTTCAATAATCTACCTCTGGGATTTCCATGCGTAGGTAGGATGGGTCTCAGCTTAGTTTGAATACCTTTAAGCACGGTGATGGGTTTCGCGTGTGTCAGACACCCAGCTGACCAAAAAAGAAGTACTGGAGCTGGGTGATGGGATCAGGAGGGGTGGAAGGCTGGGAGCGTAGGAGTAGAAGGGTGACCGAAGGCGCGGTCGAAGAGGTAGATCTTGAGACAGGAGTGGGATGGGGGGGGGGGGGGGGGGGGGAGGAGGCTTCTTAAAAAAAATTAATCTCCTTACGTTTCTTGGCTTCGGCATCTTTTCCTTCTGAATCATTTTCTTTTTTCTCCTTTTCGGGGCTCTCACTTGAATCCTTATCCTCGGCATTCTAGAAAAAAGATGAAACTAGTTTCAAGCACATAACGAGACGACTGTGCCTGGTATCATCCATATTATGTGTATCCGGTACGTTTTTAGAACTTTATAATTTACTTTTTCAAACTCATTGCTTGAGCTGCTTGACTGAGGTGGATAGATATGTTAGGTGAGGGACTCGAGTGATAATGATTATAATAATCCTTGCATTTGATGTTATCACTGTCTTCGAGATGTCTCAAAGCGCTTCACAGAATATTTTGTGGGTGAAATGCGGCAGCCAGTTGGGGCAGGGGCGGGCAATTGGACTTGAGGTACAGATTACCCATGATCTTATAGAATGGCGGAACAGGCTTGAGGGGATGAATGGTCCACTCCTGTTCTTATGCTCTCTATGCTCTAAACTGGTCTCGACCGAGCATAATGTGCAAGAAGAATCCCTCATTTCTATCCAGAGATTCATTCCGAAAGGTTTCAGTGTATGTGGACAGAATTAGGCTTGTTTGTGTTCCTCCTGTGGGTGTGTTTGGGTGAATATCAGAGGGTTCCCTCGCACCTTTGGGATTCTACGCAAAGTAGAAAGAAACTCTCAAATAAATATCTTCAGAAAGGAAGATCATTTTTTTGAGAAAATTGAAGACTAGTCTTTTAAAAAAATATAGTCCTGCAGCATATTGGTTAGAGCACTCACTTTGCAAGCAAGTGGACCTGGATTTGATTCCTGGGTAGGGCAAAACATTAGGCAATTTTTCTTACTACACACACCCCTGTTCACCTAGAAGTAAGTTGGAACTCAGTTGTTAGTTGATTGGCGTATCGCCTTCTGGGGGTAATAATCCATTAAAAAATAATACTGTAATTTGGTCACTCAATCCACGACTGTTTGTGGGACACTGCTGTGCACAAGCAGCTGCCGCACTTCACCCACAAAATACAGTCAATTCACTTTACAGCATGTTCTGTGAATCACTTTGAAAAGTCTCAAAGATGTGAAAAGGCACTATATCAAAATGTAAGGATTACTATTATTAAGATGCCCGAGCTTCTATTTAGACTCTTTGTGTGACCCATCACGTAACCGGTTTTACAATGTCCAAACACTACTTTTGTACACTAACTGTTTAACAATGCCGTGCATGTATCATTGTATTGAGCAGTATGTGAACGTTCATGGTAAATTAATAATGCAGGAAGATATTGTATTGTTAGCAAGTATGGAACATTAGCATCAAAGTCAAGTTTCAGTTTGGATTCAGGTTTGGTTAACCCTACAGTTGAACTGTTAATTGGATCAAGAGTACTCACAGCGCTGACATCGCCTCCTGCAGCATCTTCCATCTCATCCCCATCTCCTTCCCCATCGCCTTCCCCTTCTCCATCTCCTTCACCATCCCCGTCTCCCTCAGCATCCATGTCTCCAGCATCTTTGTCATCTACACATGAGCAATAGTGTTAGTTGTACACTGATCTGGGTACTTTCTACAAATAATGAGGGGCCAGAAACATCCACTTCATTGCCCAGACTCGATTTCAAGATCTTCTCGTTTGTTTTCAAATCCTTTCATGCCATGGCACCTTCCTATCACTCCGACTTGCTTACCCCCCAACCCACTGCCTCCGCTCGACTGGCTCCGGACTCATGCCTGTGCCTTGTGTTGTCCGCTCAACCATTGGTGGCCATGCTTTCAGCCACTATGCCCCGAAACTCTGGAACTCTCTTCCTCAATCCCACCACCTTGCCCCTTCTTTCCTCATCTTCAGATCGCACCTGAAGACCTTCCTCTTCGACAATTCCTACTTTCACCTCCCCTTCCTCCCCAGCTTGGCGCCGTGGACCGCCGCTGTCATGCGCTTTGGGACGCTACCCTGCGTGAGGGGGCGCTATGTATATGCGAGTTGTTGTTGTAAGTTACAACGTCAGTGCTGCCACATTTTAAATCATCCCTAGGTGCCCACTTGCAAGCGAGGGAGAAAAATACCAACTCGTTATCAACTTAACAACTGTCTTCACCGCCTGTATGGCATAAAATTGCACAACAGGCAGAAAATAAATGGTGAATGTCAGACTACCCGCATGGTTTAGTTTTACAGCAGGCACAACACTACCCCAAGTAATAATGCTGCCGAGATCCTTGCACTTCAAATATAAATTGGAACTTCCATAAGTTTACTTGAGAAACTGCATTAACTTTGTAAGCCCATTGCTTCCAAATACACGACAGGAAAAGGCCATATCGGCTATCTTTTAACACAAATGCAGGCTCCTCTCAGAGCACCACAACAACACATGACATTTACACAGCGCCTTTAAATTGGGAGGATGTCTCAAGGTGCTGGATAGTCAAGGATTTGCACCTGAGCTTGGAATCAGGAGGGTGGAGTTAGGAGAGTTTCACACACACACACACACTTGCACTCTCACACAAAAATGAGTTTAAACCATACAATATTTATCCAAATGCAATTTGCATGGTGGTACATACAGCAACAACAACAAATTACATTTGTATAGTGTCTTTCATGTCGGGAGGACAGCCAAAGAAAATTCTCTGGACTTGCCGTAGAGGGGGTGCAGCATAGATTCACTCGGTTAGTTCCTGAGATGAGGGGACTGACCTATGAGGAGAGGCTGAATAAACTGGGGCTGTATTCTCTAGAGTACAGAAGAATTAGAGGAGATCTTATTGAAACATATAAGATTCTTAAAGGGCTGGATAAACATTGAGGGACTGTTTCCCCGGTAGGAGAATCTATAACCAGGGGTCATGGTCTTAAAATTAAGGGTCAGCCTTTTAGAACAGAGTTGAGGAAACATTTCTTCACTCAGAGGGAGTGAATTTATGGAATTCACTGCCCCAGAAGGCTGTAGATGCTCAGTCCTTGAACATCTTCAAGGCTGAGACTGATAGATTTTTAAAAAACAGAGGGATTAGGGGATTTGGGGATAGGGCGGGTAATTAGAGTTAGGTCAGAAGATCAGCCATGATCTTATCAAATGACGGGGCAGCTCGAGGGGCCGAATGGCCCACTCCTGCTCCTAATTCTTATGTTGTTATGTTCAAAGGGGCTGGATACTTAATGGTGGGAACAGAAAGAGTAAGAAAGTTTGATTCCTGATTATGATCTTTGCTAGAAGGCAAACATGTGCCGTCATCTTGTAAAAATATAAGTAGTATGTGATGCCCCCTATATACATACATATATACAGCTTGATGGTTCAGTTGAACAGTAATAAATAGACATTCAGAAGACCACCCTTAAATATGCAGAGACTTACAATTGGCATTCTGGCCCTGGGCTCGAATGGGGAACAACAACAAATTACATTTACACAGCGCCTTTCATGTCAGGAGGACGTCCCAAAGCCCTGGACGGTCAGGGATTCACACCAAGCTGGTGGCTGGGATAAGGAGGGCTGCAGGTAAGAGTAGGAGGGTGACCAAAGCCATGGTTGAAGAGGAGGGTCTTGAGACACATCTTGAAGGAGGCAAGGGAGGGGCGAGGTGGAGAATGGCTGCTTAAGCAAGGTATCAATTGGGCAGCGAGCACCCATGCTATGTATGGAACAAGCTCCCTAGGGAGACAGACAGTGGAAGCAGCAAGTATTGATTCATTCAAAAGCAAATTAGATAGATTTATTAAGAAATAATATCGTGGGATACAGTATATACTTAGGGACATGACGTGTGAAAGCCACTGTCAGGATGGTGGAAGGCGAACTGGATGGGCCTTAGTCTTATTTTGCTAGCAAGTCCTATGTTCGTATGTTCTAAGTGCGCCTCAGCTTCTTCAGAAGGGAGAATATTTTAAACAATAAAACAAAATTACTTAGTTGGGGTGAAATATCAAAGTGCTATCATCATCCAGTCACCACCTACCTTCAAGGGGGATAAAATAAAGTGCATAAAAATATCTAAATGCTTACCTTCGCTGTCAGAGTCATCCGACTGGTCTGTTTTGGACATTTTGCCATCCGGTTCATCATTGCTTCCAGTTGATTGCTTCCTCTTCCTTCCAAGTCCCATTTCACGGCCAACACCTCTACCTCTACCTCTCTGTCACAAAAATATAACACTTCATCAATGATTTAACCCACCCTAAAAATAGCCAAGCGCGCGTGTTGGTTTACCAGGAGGCAACTGGCATGTAGCCAGTAGGATGCCACATGCTGCTGAATTGCAATGCCACACAAAGTACTTTAGGTTAAACTTCAGTTCACAACTTCAATCAATATGGCTCACTTGTATTCCGATTGAAATTATTTTGTATGCCTTCAATCAAGAGCAAACCTTTTGGCTACCAATCGAAACGCTAACCTGCTCAGCCTGTGCATGAACTGTGAGATGAGTGTGCACTATTCCACCTAAACAGAAAGCTTCGGTGAAGCCTACAGGAAGTGATTATATCACAGCCACAAAAGCCCAAATAGTAAACGCTTAAACCTCTCAGATTCCAAGTCTGTGCATTGCTATTTCTCCAGTGAAATAGACCAGTGCAAAGATGACAAGTTTCAGAGTGCCAACCGAGTACTCAAATATGCTCAGGTATATTCTCCTTCCTGCTCCCCTTATGTAAACACACACACAGACACACACCCATTGATATATACCCAAGTTCAAGTTCATATGTCAACTAGTTGTGCATTTTGCAGATGCCATTTTACTATTTAATTGTTAATCTGAAGGAAGTCTTAGAGACATTATCAGGTTTACGTTGTATAACTACAGTACTATACCATTCACATTGCCTCTTTTAACATATTGTGATACATTCAATGATCCCTCACCGCTCCCTGTACTGGTGTCAACTTACTACTTTTACAATTGATTGACATCTTTCATTGATAACTTTCGAATGACAACATGGGTGGAAGCTATTGACTACTGTATAAGATTCGGGGGTGGGAGGGGGAGGAGATGAGATCGTCAGAGCTGGTCACTAGAGTTCACACAGCTGAATACTCAAGTCTACGGCTTTTAGAAAACGGGAAAAGGTTTTTGTCTACTTACAATTTTGTTTCGATTCCGCTCTCTCCTTCGCATCCTCAGACCTCCGTACTGTTTCCCCTGAAAGCCGTACAGCCCGAAACCAGAGGTTAAGGCCTGGGAGAAGAGCGAAGGGAGGTTCCTGGAGGCGGGATTAAAGCCCCGGCCTCCGAATCCCATCGACAGCTCATTCCAGCGCGCTGACAGTCGCTCGGAACTTGAAGACGACGAGTAGGGGTCGTTCCGGAAGGATCTGTTATTGGGAAGCCAGTCTCTAGACCAGTTCTGGCCCCGATGCCTACCGGAGCCGTCGCGTGCTCTGTTGCGGAACTGATCCCTCCGGTTCCTGTAGGGGTTGTCGTAGCGGTCAAAGCGACCTCCATAGGAATCATTACGATTAGGTCCATATTCACTGTAATCAAAGCCGGATCTGAAGAGATCACGGTCATCCAGTGAAGACCTGGAGTCGTAGGACTCGAAAGGTACAAACCTGAAAGAGTCGCACAAGTAAGCAAGGAATCTGGTCAGTAGCTGGAAAGCATTCAAGAAACCATCTGCCGGACAGTCAAAACAGACTGAGAACTTACATAGCAGAGTTTCAACAACGCCGGGTAAAGTTTAGCAACTAATCGTTTCTACAATGTTTTGTAGATCAACAAAACGCCAGATTGTGGTGACGAAATTGACAAGTTTAATCGGTATTAATGACTCGGCTAGGTTAAGATTTGATATGGATTCTAAGAAAACTATACTTCCACCAAGTTACCATTTGTCAAAGGTTTCAGAACCAATACACAAATGTGCCTTTAGAGAGTTCAGGGATCTAGGAATCCAATAATTATGGTCAATTCAATGGAAAACGGATGCTTGGTCCACTTTCATGCTGGCCCATGGTCCTAGTAAAAAAATAGTTTAGTATAAGATGGTCTATATCAACCTACTGAACACTGCAACCATGGATAAGAAATCTCAACTGCACAAATACAAGACCACGACAGAAAGATATCGACCATCAGATATCACCCATTACTTTCCATCAACATGTGAGAGATAGACAGCGATCAATCTCCGTGTCCTACAATGCTCCACGAGTCACTCTAATAGTCAGGCTACCCTTACAACCAACAAGCTATTTCAATGAAAAAAATTACTGCTTACCGTTAAAAGTTACACAATTCAAGGCACTATTGATCACTTGGGAATCCACTTCCATTACAGGCCCTCAAACTTGAAAAAAAAACTCAACACTTTGAAAGACAGAAAGCCTGAGAACTACGACACAAAAGTAATCCAAGTAAAATGAACCTGAAAAAATTAGCAGACAATCCACCCAAAAACAACAACAAATTACATTTGTACAGCGCCTTTTGTGTGTGAGAATGGGATGGCCTTGGGTCATAATTGGAGAAAGCCAAGTTTCCTTATCTCACATCCCTGTTTTTCCAGTGGTAAGCTTCCTTATCCAAGTCCATGTTTTTCCCAATGCGGACAACTTGCAGTCAGGGTTAGAGGAATGTTTTAATGAGGTTTTTGTGGGATAATGAAACAACAGAGAAAATGCTATGAGATAGACAAGATGGTGAGAGTTGAAGGGTAAAACTGCTGCTCTTCAGAATAATAATCCTTGCATTTGATATAGCGCCTTATCACATCTTCGCGACGTCTCAAAGCACTTCACAGAATTTACTGTAAAGTGAATTGACTGTATATTTGCGGGCGAAACGCGGCAGCAAAAGTCATGGATTAAGTGACCAAATTATTATTTTTTTTTAAAAAGAGACCATTACCCCCGGAAAAGCGATAGGCCAATCAACTAAGAAACGGTTTTCTACTAACAGCTAGGTAAACGGAGGTGTGTGGAGTAAGGAAACTTGCCCAACTGTTCACCCTGCCCAGGAACTGAACTCAGGTCCTCTCACGTGCGAGGAAACTGCAACTGTATGTTCTGTTCTGCAAATCGGTAATTCTACAACAACAACTTGCATTTATAAAACGCCCTTCACGTGGGGTAGAGTCCCGGAGCACTTAATTCTACCTTTATGTATCGTACATGTTGCTATACAGAAGTACACAAAGACCCACGCATTTCCCAGTCAACAATTTGATTTAAATTAAATGTAGTGACAATTTGAGTCAATAACAGTACGCAAACACCATTTGAGCACAATTTGCAGAAAATGCACAGTACAGACAACTTGGAGGTGAACTAATTTGGTAAAATTCATAAGGCATCCTACTAGTAAGGCTCAAAACCCACATTACTTACATTAAGTAAGCACCTTTTGGCCATATTGTACTTACCAGTCTGGCACACGTTACCCAATGTCAAGTGACAAAATGCATCAGCTAATTCTTCTACCTTATGAAATTAGCTCCCTCCACCATCTTTCAAACCTCAAACACAAAAGCACGCACTTTGCATGCAACGTGCACAAAGAACCACCAAACCATGGGAGGGAGCTGCATTGTGTTAGCATTTACTGAAGGCAAGTCAACTGGTCACTACACTTGGAAACGCACAGTTCAGAAGGAGGCCATTGGCCCATCAGCCCGCACTAGCTCACAGAGCAGGGACATCATTTCAGTCGGACCGTCCCTGCCTTATCCCCATAGCCCTTCAAGCCTCTCTCTATCCTATGCTGTCCACCTCCTCCTGGAAGTCCACAATGGACTTCGACTCCACCAGCCTACTCACTAAGATGTTCCACATCCCAACTTCAGTCAAACTTGCACAAGTCCCATTCAGTTTCCAATCAAAAGCACTCAGATTTCTGCACACGACTCGTGTCGCTCGCTACCTAACTCGTAACATCACTCTCCTAATCTCCATTTCTCCTGCGTTTACCAGAGGCCTGGAAATGACCTCCTTAGCCATCTGTACGTGCACAGAAGAACTTCATTTCCTGCGATTCAATGTAATTCCAACGTTTGCCGATAAAGAGTGTAGATTACTGATTAAGTCGGATTTTCTACAACGCTTGCCTGCAACTTGGACTTCACGTCATCATTATGTTATTAAGACTGACATGACTTATTGTGAGTTTTACTCTACTCTCTGGGTGAAAACACGTCTCCTAAGTTCCCATTCCGCTCTTCGTGTGGCTATCTTATATCTATGTCCTCTAGTTCAAGACCGCTAAAGAGCCCTGTAGTTTAGGGGTTAGATCATTCACCTCGAAAGTGAGCCGGTTTGATTCCCGGCAAGGTGAAATGTTAGGCAAGTCTCCGCATCAGTCGATTGGCGGATTGCTTTTCCAGGGGGTAATAATTCTTTCAAAACAAATTTTTTAAAATAATTATTTGGTCAGTCAATCAACGACTGTTTGTGGGATGCTAGCGTGTGCAATTAGCTGCTGTGTTTCGCCCAAAAAATATACAGTCACTACATTTTACAGTATATTCTGTGAAATGCTTTAGAGACATCTCAAAGACGTGATAAGGCACTATGTCAAATGCATTTGATACAGCGCCTTACCACGGCACTATGTATACTGATACTATATACTGACTCCCCCTATCAATGGAAATAATGTCTCTCCGTTTACCCTAACAAAACCATTCATGGTTTTGTACAACTCAATCAGGTCACCTCAACCTTCTCTGCTCCAATGAAAACAGGCCCAGCCTCGCCAATCTCTCCTCAAACCTGTAATCCTTCATCCCCGGAATCAGTCCTCTGCAAGGGCCCCTCCATGGCTTTAACATCCTTCCTGAAGCCATGTGCTCAGAATTGGACCCAATACTCCAGTTGGGGCTTAAACAACAATTTATGCACAACTTCTTTCTTTTACACCCGGTGCCCCTGTGAATAAAACCCAGCATACCGTTAGCCTTCGTTATTATAATAATATCAGTGCCTTGGGACGTCCTCCCGACGTGAAAGGCGCTTTATAGATGTACTTTTGTTGTTAAATTTTGTTGTAATAATCCTTGCATTTAATATAGCACCTTATCACGTCGTAGATTGAGTAACCAGCGATCCGCCAATCGATCAACAACCAGGATCCTACTTACTGCTAGGTAAACAGTGTGTGTGGAGTAAGGAAATTTGCCTAAAGTTTCGCCTTGCACAGAAATCAAACCCAGGTCCTCCACTTGCGAGGCGAGTGCTCTAATCAATGCGCTATAGGATTCCACTTTATAGCCTTAGTCACTTGCGATGTCACGTTCAATAACTGAGGTACCCGCACTCCCAAATCCCTTTGCTCCTCAGCTCCTTGCAAGACACTTCCATTCAATGTATACTCTCTTCACTTGTTTTTTTTTTAAAAATCACTGAATCACCTCACATTTCCCTTCACTGAACCTCATCTGCCACTGATCAGCCCTTTGTGCTAATCTATTTCGATCACAAAACGTTCTAGCTCCTATATCCAAATCAAGGTCATTGATATAAATGGAAAATATCAGAGGCCCCAACACAGAACACTGTTGCACACCAACCACCTTCCTCCAACCAGAAAAACAATATTTTGTCCCTAAAGACAAAATACTGCAGATAGTAATATAATAATCCGTTGCCTTCGTTCCTCCGGGTCTGGCCTCCTCCTTGTCCCCCGAGTCCTCTGCTCCACCCTCGGCGGCCGTGCCTTCAGCCACTATGCCCCGAGGCTCTGCAACTGCCTTCCTCACTCCCTTCGTCTCGCTCCCTCCCTTCCCATTTTCAGGTCTCGGCTGAAGACCTTTCTTTTCGACCGCGCCTTCGGTCACCTTCCCATCCCTCCTCCTGGCTCAGTCCCGGGATCCTAAACTATAAAGCGCTCTGGGTGAGACGCCATTCGGCGTGGAGGGCGCTATATAAATCCAAGTTGTTATTGTGTAATCCTTCTATTCTGATATAAATCGTTATCATGTCTTCGAGACGTCTGAAAGCGTTTCACAGAATACACTGTCAAGTGAATTGACTGTATATTTTGTGGGTGAAACACAGCAGCCAATTGTGCACAGCATTGTCCTACAGTCGTGGATTGAAGTGACCAANTTTTTTTTTTTTTTGAAGGAATCATTACCCCCGGAAAAGCAATCCAACAATCGGCTAACAACTGGGTTCCTACTTACTGCTCGGTAAAGAGGTGTGTCTGTGGAGTAAGAAAACTTTCCCAACATTTCTCCCTGCCGGAAATCAAACCCAGATCGCTTGCTTACGAGGCGAGTGCTCTAACCACTGAGCTACAGGACTCCACAGGTTCGGACGAAAGGTCAGAACTTTCGCAAGTTCTGTTTTTATTCTGTTAAAACTTCTGTTTTTATTCTAACCTCTTATCCCTACTCTCTGCTTTCTATCATCAACCACCCCTGTATCCAATCCTGCCATCCACACGTACACTTACCTTTCCCAAAGAGTCATGTTGAGGGTCATGTTGAAAGTTAAGAGCATTGGCTTGATCAAGCGGCTCTTCATGAGTGGACCAAGACAACAGGGTATTCAACCACGAACGGGGCAATTAGTCTCCCCGATCCCATTCTTACCAACTCTTGTAATGCTTGTACGACATGTCACTGGATAGTGATCAACAATAACTTCCAAGAATTTTCTCCTCTCGTTAACTCAGGAAATCCAAGACAATCTAATACTATATCAGAATCCTGGCTCTGACCAAGGATTTAGGACAGTCAGGGGACCAAAATTGTGATCTTTATGGTCTTTATGGTCTGCTTGGCTCAGTGCACCATAAACAGCAATTAATAGAACCCCACGTTTTTCGTAAATATAGAATAACACAAATAACATACAAAACAAAAAAATCAAGCACCAGCCAATGCCACTCAGACTGCCCCCAACAACATTTACACAGCGCCTTTCATGTCGGGAGGACGTCCCAAGGCACTGGACAGTCAAGGATCTGGACCCGAGCTGTGGGTTGGGCTGAGGAAGGGTGGAGGGTAAGGATAGAAGGTTGACCAAAGGTGCGGTTGAAGAGGAGGGTCTTGAGAAAGGCCTTGGAGGAGGCGAGAAAAGGGGCAAGGTGAAGGGCTCTGGGATAGAGCTCCAAAGGGTGGAGGCAGAGAGGCTGAAGGGCCGACCGCTAATGGTGGGCGGACCGGGTTGGGAACATGGAGATGGAGGGATGGACAGATCGGTATGAACAACTGTCATAATGCTACCCGCCATTGGTTCATTCACCCCCAACCCATCCAGCCCCCTCAACCTCCTCACTCCCCAATCCACCACCAGGCGCCTCCGTTCGATTGGCACCGGCCTCCTGCTTGTCCCTGCACCCTTCGCCCCACCTTCGGAGGTCATGCTTTCAGCCACTGCGCCCCAAAACTACGGAACACTCTCCCTAAATCCCTCCGCCTTGTCCCCCCTCTCCCCTTTCAAGTCCCGCGTGAAAACTTTCCTCTTCGACCGTGCTTACGGTCATCTCCCCCCCTCCCACCGGCTCAGAGTCAGACTCTGCCACTGTTAAGTGCCCTGTGTGGAGGGCACTACATAAGTGCAAGTTATTGCTGTTGGCGGTGGTCACAGCTCTGGGCAACACAGCACCTGACTGGTCCACCCCAAGCCTGTGACCTTACTCCCTCTGCCACGCTCTCAATGGTCTTCTATAGCAAGGTCACTGGGTGAGGACAGAGGTAGGGCTGTTCGTTGCCTGATGCTGGGACCAACTAGAGGCCGTACTATAATAATAAAATAATAATCCTTCATTTGATATGTCGCCTCATTATGCCTTCTAGACATCTCAAAGTGCTTCACAGAATATACTGTAAAGTGAATTGACTGTATATTTTGTGGGTGGAATGCGGCAGCCAATTGCCCACAGCAGTGTCCCACTGGATTGAGTGACCAAATTATTATTATCATTATTTTTTGAAGGGATTATTACGCCCGAAGAAGCAAAAAAATCGACTATCAACCAGGTCCCTACTTACTCCTCGGTGAACAGAGGCATCTGCGTGGAGTAAGGAAACTTGCCTGAGGTTTCTCCTTGCCTGGGAATTACCCGGGTCCTCTAGCTTGCGAGGTGAGCGTTCTAACCACTACACTACAGGACATCACTCTTACAGTGGAATTTTCCATGTGGTTTGGGGGGTGAGCGAGCCAATGGCGGTCGGCGTTACGGTTGGTTTGGGGGGGGGGTGGTTGGGGCTAGTCGCAGTGAGCAGTTTCAGGAAGGCCTGGCGGGCGGTGCGAGCAGCTGCTGGAGACAGAGAAGAGTTGGTGCGGAAAGGAGGTTTTAATGTAAATGTAATTGAAAGAAATAAAACATAACAAAGAATAAATAACATGACATTCTCAAAATATAAAATGAAAAATTATAAAAAATTAAAAGAACTTCATAGGGGTGTCTAACAATTAATTCTTATGGTCTTATAAGAAATAATATCCCGGAAAACAATATATAGTTTGGGACATGACACACAACTGCTAGGATGGTGGAAGGCGAACTGGATGGTAGAAGGCAAATTCTTATGTTCTTAACACCAGAAAGAAACTCTGGACAATCTTTTTTGTTTGGCAAAATGATCCAAACTTTAGATCATTATTCCAATTGTGACCAACTGCCAAACCATCTTTTTAAACTAAACCTATAGCTTGACTCACAGCCCTTCAACTACAGTAGATATTAGACTATAATAATAATCCTTGCATTTGCTATAGCACCTTATCACGTTGTTGAGACGTCTCAAAGCCCTTCACAGAACATACGGTAAAGTGAACTGACTGTATATTTTGCGGGCGAAACACAGCAGTCAATTGCGCACAGCAGTGACCAAATCATTATTATCATTTTTTGAAGGGAGTATTATCCTGGAAAAGCAATACGCCAATCGACTAACAGCCAAGTTCCTACTTACTGCTTGGGGAACAGAGGAGTATGGAGTTAGGAAACTTGCCCAATGTTTCGGCCTGCCAGGAATTGAATCCAGGTCCTCTCACTTGGGGGTGCTCTAACACTAAGCTATAGGACTCCACAAAATATTTAATGAGTTAGTTATCAGTTCTATAGATGTAGTACAGATTGCTAACTCATTAATACATCCATCACTACGAGGTGCGAACAAATTCTTTACCCAGAGGGTGGTTGTAATTTCGAATTCTTTGCAAAACCCTTAAGCAAGCAATTTCAAGAACATTCTTATAAAAAGGTAATTAGGTGGAAAAGGAATGTAAACAGGCAGATGAAATGAGCAGGAAAGTTGGATTAGATCTCTTTTGTGGGCGAAACGCGGCAGCCAATTGCGCACAACAGTGTCCCACAAACAGTCGTGGATTAAGTGACCAAATGATTGTTATTTTTTTTTGAAGGAATCATTACCCCAGGAAAAGGAATCCGTCAATCGATCTACAACCGGGTTTCTACTTACTGCTAGGTAAGCAGAGGCGCGTGGAGTAAGGAAGTTCCCTTCTGAAAGGATTCGGCCTCATTCCCGGCAGGGCAATGCTTGTGTGTCAAAAAGATTCTCCTAATCTCCCCCAATGGAGGCCATCCTCAATTCATGTAAGAAAAACACCAGTGCAGACTTCATGGTCTTAATGACCTGTTTTTGTGCTGGAACATTCTGATTTCCGCAGGGGTACCGTTCCATGGGAATCAAGTTGCTACTTTGCCCAAGATATTCTGACCTTATTTCTCACATGTTATTGCGGGATGCAATGGGAGGGAGGCGGGGGGGTGGCTGGCAGAAGGGAGGGGAGGAAGAGAGCGCGTGTGTGCGTGCGCGCGCGCGTGTGTGTGTGGAGGGGAGCATATCACAATTCAATTGTATATTCAATTGGAGAGGGGTGGTGGAGGAGGGTGAAAAAGAGGCATTACAATTCATCCGGATCATATCCTTATTCTATGTCAACATCAACAACAAATTACATTTACACGGCGCCTTTCACGTCAAGGGGACGTCCCAAAGCGCTGGACAGTCAGGGATCCACACCCGAGCTGGTGGTTGGGATCAGGAGGGGTTGAGAGTGACATCAACATTTAAAGCAGGAATCATTAGTGATGAGGAGTGTGAACCTAAACCTTTTTTTGCTAGATAGCCTATAGCTACAAAGGCTAATAAAGTACTTTAACGATTGCATCAGCTAACTCAGTACAGACTGGGAATGGAAACTGCCACTGTCCTGGTACTTAAGGTGGATTTCCACAAAAACGTTGATAAGAAATGTACACGGTGTTTGTTTTCCGACTCAGGATTTCTGTAGGGGCCATACGCCTGACATTCTGTCCCTCCGCGAGTGATTAATGCTCTCCAACTAATTAAATGGAAGCAGTAGTAATAATAAGCATTTGATATAGCACCTTATCACGTCATTGAGACGTCTCAAAGCGCTACACAGAATGTAAAGTGAATTGACTGTATATTTTGTGGGCAAAACCAGCAGCCAATTGCGCACAGTAGTGTCCTACAAACAGTCGTGGATTGAGTGACCAAACTATTATTATTATTCCATTATTGGTTTATTTATGAAGGGATCATTACTCCCGAAAGCAATCTGCTAATCTACTAACAACTGAGTTCCTACATACTGCTAGATAAACAGAGGTGTGTGTGTGTAGTAACGAAATTTGCCTAAGTTTTCGCCCAGCCCGGGAATCGAACCCGGGTCCTCTGGCTTGTGAGGCGAGTGCTCTAACCACTACACTACAGGACTGCTGGGAGCAGAAGCTATGCATAATTATGTGGTTGCCACCAAGAAGTTAGAGCTTATTTTGCACTGGTCTGCTGAAGTAGAAGACCAAATGCAAAAGCCATTGAACTACTCAGTATATGGAGGTTTTAGGACTATTAATCTCGTTGAATAAACATCAACTAACCTAGAAATAAAGTAATATTCACCAAATGCACAACAAAGGCCCTTTTCATGTACCTTTCTTGTTGGTCACCCTCCACGCGAGAAAGCATGTCTAATCGCTGGTTAATTTTAGTAACAATGGATTCAGACTGGTTGGAATTGCCTCCTTTCTGAGTGTCCCAGGATTTATTCCCGCCGTAGCCATAATTTGAGCCAGAACCCTGTCCATAGCCATACCCTTCATATCCTGCAAAAGAAAGTAAATTCATCAATTCCAATTGCAAAAAACACATTCACTCCATTTTACAATAACAATAATAATTCTTGCATTTGATATAGTGCCTTATTACGTCTTTGAGACGTCTCAAAGCGCTTCACACAATATACTCTAAAACGTAGTGACTATTGTGTGGGCAAAACGCAGCAGCCAATTGAACATGCGGCGAGGCGCTTTGAGACGTTCACCTTATTAAGTTTGATTAATACTATTATTTATTAACAATATATATTTTCCCCCAAAGGAATCAAACCATTTAAGCTTTCCAGTATTTTTAAGAGATTCACTATTTAATCTGGTTACATAAAAACATATAAAGGTTCATCAAACAAAGCCAATCCATCCTTCATACCTTTGGCATTGCAACCTTAACCATTATTAACCATTTATCATCTCTTTCCCCATATCCCTTAATATATTTACTGGTCCATTGGTTATCCAGCCTCACTGCAGCTGTTAATATTTCATACTACTAAATGAAACCCAGAATCAGGAGGATTCAAATGGTAGATTATGAGGCTACGAAGGAGCATAAAAAATACCAGCTGCTAATAATAATAATCCTTAAGTTTGTTATAGCAGCTATCACATCGGGAGGACATCCCAAAGCACTTCACAGGATATACTGTAGAGTGTTTTTTTCTTTAATAGGCAAACTTGGCAGCCAACAGCAATGTCTCACAAACAAGCATTGGAGTGAATGACCAATTTTATTTGGGGTGATTGTTGGCCAGGACTCCCTTCTCTTTTCAATAGTGCCATGGGATCTTTAATGTCCACATGACCAGTCGGATAGGCCCTCTACTTAATATCTCATATGAAGGACAGTACCTCCAACAATGCAGCACACGCTAGCAGTGTTATTGGAGTATCAGCTTAAGACTATACGAGTTCCAAGTCCTGACCTGGGGCTTGAACCCACAAACTGACTCAGAGTTTAAGAGTGCCACTAGGCTGACGCAACATAACATAAAGATTATACTGTAAAAAATGTTATAAGTATATTGAAACCAAACAGTTTCAATAGAGTGAGACAACTTCAGAAAAGGTAGAACAATTTACAGCTGAGAATAATGGGGTACTTGCTTAAGTTAGGGTAGATAGTGGATGTTCTGACCATAATTTTCCAAGCATATTTGAAAACAATTATTGTACCCGAAGACTGGAGGGTAATGCAAGACTCCAATTCATTGAGTCTTCTTTTTCACAAGAAGCAATGAAATAAACACTAGCAAATAAAGGTTTTCTGTGCCCAACTGGCTACTGGGTTTCGCCCACAAAAAGGGTAGAGCCTACTTAACAAGTAGCTCGGCAAGATTTTTTTTGAAGTGGTGGATGTGAGAGGGTCAATGGATGCTGTTTACGTGGATTCCAGCCAATCAGCTAAATAATCAGGACTTTATGCTATCCTGAGTACAATGAAGCACAACTTCAATTTTAGCCCAAAAGATTTAGCTCAGTGTCTGTGACTAGAAGCAGCTCAAGTTGAGGCTCATTGTACTCCATCCATTTGGAAGTTTTTTGAACAGTGCTCATGAGGGAGCCCAAACAGACACAAGGGACAAAATGGCCTTCTTGTATGCCATAAATTTCTACGATTCTATTCATCAGCTCACATAACCTAGGCTGACGCTCCATAGCCGTGCTGGGGTGGAAGTGCTGCATTGGCAGAGGTGCCGCCCTTCAAATTGGGACAAATCAAAGGGGGTACCCCACGTTTGTTCAGATGGACATTAACGAACACGCTATGTTATTGGAGAAGAGAAAGGAGTTTCTCTCTCTCCTGGTGTCCTGGCCGACAACCCGCTAGATAAAATCAGTCATTCAACAGTAGAAATTTGACCATTCTTTGTGTAGCGCAACCCCAGATCTTACTTACATGCTAACAAGGCACAAACAGACAAATGAACTACAAAGATCTAAAAATAACCATGCTTGCAGTCAAAACAATGCTGCTATAAAATTAAGGAACTTGGGACAAACATGACTAAATTCACCCCGCCTCCCTCTACCCAAATAGAGAATTTACCTTCGCCAGCAGCTCCTGAGTTCCAATTTCCATACGACCCTGTAGAACACAAAACTATTAACAAAATGTTCGATTTTTAGAGAGTGCGTCTGTCATTTGTAAAGCATTATTTATATGGCAAAACTCTGGGTAACCCAATTTTGTACACGTATATTTTGTATGCGCATGAGTGCAGGGGGAGGGGGAAAACATTTTTTGCTTTGCAAGTGCTACCTCATTTGAGTGATCTAGGTGTTCTGATTATTTATTAAACACTGAGTTTGCCATAATTATAATATACAACCAAAAAAAACCTGGAAACACACTACCGATCGAACATGGACTTACCCAGGTAAGTGTGAATGTTTCTTGACGGCCTTGTGAGCCGTAATTTGTCCCAAACTGGCCTAGACCTTAGGCTCCTATTGCGACATAAAGCCTTGCTTCCCCTTCCCAATTATATTCCAATCAGGACAGGTCGTGTAAAACTAGAACATCTTTCCATTTGATGTCTGTAATCTTCTTCTATTTCTAAATCTCTGCAGCTTGACAAACACCCTCATTCATACCTTTAGAACCAGAAGAGATTTACAGCTCAGAAGGAAGGCCATTTACCTGTGCTGGCTCTTTTAAAGATCAATCGTTACATTCTCATATACTTGCCCTTTCATAAGAACATAAGAAATCGGAGCATTCGGCCTCTTGAGCCTGCCCCGCCATTTAATAAGATCATGGCTGATCTACTAACCTAATTCCATTTACCTGCCCTATCCCCATATCCCTTAAGTTTTCAAAAATCTATCGATTTCCTCATACCTGTGTAGTTTACTCCTTTTTACACATATATCTAGATCTCTTTTGAAAGCTTGTGTGGATTCTGCCTGAACCAGTACTCCCTCCCAGCATCGCATCCCATTTTCTAACCCCTCTGTGCGTGTGAAAAAATCTCTCCTAACCTCCCCATTTGATAACCATCTTAAGTTGATGCCCTTCAGTTACTGACTCACCGATCAGTAGAAATCATTTTTCCCTATTGACTATCACAACTCCTCATAATTTTAGACCTCTTCCAGGTCACACCTTTGTTCCAGCGAAAAGTCCTAGTTACTATGTGGGGAGATAATCTAGAATGAGTATTTTTCATACAAAATACTCCCACTTAGTAATAAGAGAAAAAACATTGTTACAAAACACTATTTTTATTTAACTGAGAAATCCTCACCACCATAATAACAACAAAATTACATCTGTAAAGCGCCTTTCACGTCGGGAGGACATCCCAAGGCGCTGGACAGACGGAGTTACGGACCCGAGCGTCGGGTCAGGGAGGGTGGAGACCAGGGGCGGGAGAAGCAGGGAGATTGAAAGCACGGTCGAAGTGGAGGATCTTGAGATGGGTCTTTAAGGTGACAAGGGAGGGGGGGGAGGCGGAGGGACTGCGGGATGGAGTTCCAGAGGATGGGGGCAAGTGGCGGAAGGCCTGCCGCCAAAAGTGGGGCGAAAAGGCGGGGGGCAAGCCGGAGCTCGCTGAGCAGAATGTTGGAGGATTAGGGGTTCGCAGAAGTAGGGAGGGAGCAAGACCATGGATGGCTTTGAAGGTGAGGACCAGGATCTTGAACTGTATCCACTGTGTGATGGGAAGCCCGTGGAGTTGCGCCTGAGGTAAGGAGATGCTGACGAGAGCCAATCAGAAGAGCCTCAGTCTTGTTGACTTTCAACTGGAGAAAGTTAGCTCTCACCCAGGACTTCATGTCCGACAGACATTCAGTTAGGACAGCAGTGGTCCTAGAGTCAAGGGTGGAGGCAGAGAGATAGAGTTGGGTGTACATGTGGAAGCTGACCCCATGTCTGCGGATGATGTCACCAAGAGGGAGCATATAGTTATTGAAGAGGAGGGGACCAAAGACAGAGCCCTGAGGGACCCTGCTTGAGACGATCCGGAGCTAGAGGACAAGTTATTTGTGGAGATGAAGTGCAGGCGGTGTGAGAGGTACAATCTGAACCAGTCAAGGTCAGAGCCGTGAACGTTGAGATGAGAGGCGATGGATGAGGATAGAGTGGTCGAAGGTGTCGAAAGCAGCAGAGGTCAAGGAGGACGAGAAGGCAGAGGGAGCCCTGGTCGCAGATGGACAGAATGTCATTTGTCACTTTGACCAGAGCTGTTTCTGTGCTGTGGGCGGCACAGAAACCCGATTGGAGGGTTTCGAGAAGGGAGTGGCGGGAGAGGAAGGAGCGAAGCTGAGAAGCGTTCCAGTACCTTGGAGAGGAAAGGAAGGTTGGAGATGGGGTGGTAGTTAGGGAGTAGAGAAGGGTCCAGGGAGGGTTTTTTAAGGATAGGAGTGATGACGGTAGTTTTTAATGGGGTGGAAACAGTTCCAAAGGACAGTTTATGATGTCAGTGAGTAGAGGGGCAAGGAGGTGAAGCTGGGAGGTAATGAGAGGGATAGGGATGGGGTCGAGGGAGCAGGTGGTCAGTTTCATACGGATTATGGTGGTGATGGGAGAGGGGGGAGGGAAGGCGGGTTCAAAGGTGTGAAGGGAGGGATGGGTAGGCCCCGGGGTGGGAGAAGGAGATGGGGTAGTAGATGCAGTGGCAGGGGCAGCTGAGCGAATTCTCTCAACTTTGGGTTCAAGGAAGTCTAGCATCGCCTCGCAGTTGGCATTTGAGGTGAGGATGGGAGAGGCATGAGAGGGTGGGCGGAGGAGTCGGTTCGTGATGGAGAAGAGCAGCCTGGGGTTGTCCTTTGCCTATAAGATTGTCTTGGGGTAGAACAATGATTTAGCGGAAGCGAGGGCAGAGCGGTAGGATTTGATATGGTCCACCAGATCTGCTGATGGACCATTAGGTTTGATTTAAGCCAAGTGCACTCCACAGACCGCACCTGTGCTTTAAGGGAGCGGAGGTGGCTGGTGTACCAAGGTGTAGCGTAACACTAACGTTATAATAATAATCCTTACATTTGACATAGGGCCTTATCACGCCGTTGAGACGTCTCAAAGCGCTTCGCAGAATATACTGTAAAGTGAATTGACTGTACATTGACGTTATGGTCTTCTCTTATGAGGGTTACTTGGACATTTCCAGACCCCAAGAGAATTCAGCCATAAGTGGTTATTGTGACTTCCATGGGTAATAAATGGGACAGTCCTTAGCCAGTTGGAAAGCACAACCCCAACGGAGATCCCTTGAAACATATTCCAATGTAGAGTTTATATCTAAGGGATGGGAGAAACAAAGAGGACTCCTTGCAGATTTAGAAACATAGAAATCTACAGCGCAGGAGGCTCCTTCAAGCCGCTCTTTTTCATATACCTGTCCACTTCCCTCTTGGAAGCTACGATTGCCATCCAACTTGACAGAACATTCCACATCCCCACAATTCTCTGGATGAAAAAGATTCCTCCTATTTTTCCCTTTCTCTGTTCTCGTGACTTATCTTACAACTATGTCCCCCCGGCAACGAGTCACCCGGGGTGGCGGGTTAGGCGGAGGTCCTCCCGAGACACAAGGTGGCGCCGTCACAGGCGCGGGTTCTCAGCCCAGATCATGAGCGCGCACGCTCATAAAGTAACTGGTCACGTTTCAGATGCGTCGCAGAGACCTCTGGTCTATTGGAGGGCCACGCTGTGGCCTCCTGCCTTAGCGAGATTAGGGGGGGGTCTGTCTGCGCGATGCCACCTGAACGTGCACTCCCGTCACAGGACAGGGGCGGGAAGGCCTCTTCAACGCAAGACACCCTTCTAATCTACTGATCCCAACCACCCGCTCAGCTCGGGTTGCGGATCCCCCGACTGCCCAGCGCACCTCGGGACATCGCCCCCACGTGGAAGGCGCCGCGTAAATGTATTTCGTCGCCGCGATAGGACGGAACCGCCCGACCGCAGTGGTGGGGCACTCGTTCAGAATCGTAGGCAAACAGCCGCGCGCTTAGAAATTCCCGTGTAACTGCTTTGCGAAAATCCCTGGAACGCCCTCGTCTCTCCACGTTACCGAATGAAGTCAGTTTGCTTTCCCCTTCCCCCCCCCACCCCTCCCTCCCTCCCCATCCCTGGTATCATTCTGGTAAAATAATCAAGAGAGAGAGAGAGAGATCGGGAGCGAAATCATTCCCCATCACTCTCCCCCCCACCCCAACACCCCCATCCTACTTGTGTGTGTGTCCCCCTCCCTACCCCCCCACTCCCTCAAAATGTTTATAGACCTTCCAAGATGGCGCGGGGGCAGCACCCGAGCAAACCCCTCCCCACCCACACAGGACCACCCCCCACCCCCCCCCCACACACACACAACAACATTGAGTCAAACCGCGGACGCCCCCCCACCACTCACTCACTCACTCACACGCACCGCCGCCATTTTGTGACGGAGTGAGAAGACCACGACGACGAAGAACGGTTGAGAAGGAGGGGGGAGAGGGGGGGGGGGTAAAAAAAACGATGGGTATCCAGGAGAGAGAGATAGAGAGAGAGAGAGAGGGTGGGGGGGGGCGGGGATTCTCCGAACCCACCCGCCATTACGCGGACTCCACACACTCCGGTCTCTCGCAACCGACCAACCGCCCGCCTCAAAAAGGGACGATTAACGGCCATTTTTTTTTCGGGCTGCGCGGAGTGGAGGGGTTTATTTTTCATCTTTCTTTTTTTTTAATTTAATTTATAAAAAAAAATTCTTATTCGTAAATTTAATTTTTTTACAATGAATACATTTTTTTAAAAAAAAACCGGAACGACGAAACGCGATCCTCCCCCCACCCACCCCTTCAACTCGAGTTAAAACCCCTCACGAAACCCCACCCCCCCCCCCAACCCAAGTGTGGAGGAGAAGGGGAAGAGGGCGGCGAAGAGAGAGAAAGAAAAGAAACCGACAATAATGGGGAAGAGAGAGAGAGAGAGACCGTACGGTGCAACCTAACCCCACCCCCCAAGTCAGTCAGTCAGTCAGGAGAGGGGGCGGGTCTTCCCTCCGCTCCGCTCCCTGACTGACAGCCGAACCGACCAATGGCGCAGGCCAGCCCGGAGCCCCCGACCAACGGCAGACAAGCAGCTAGCGAGTTAGGTTGCCTCGAGACCCCCCCCCCCGCCCCTCTCTCCACGCCGCGGCCGCCGCCGCACACCCACTTTTTTTCTTCCCTCAACGCCGACAAACGATATAAAAAAATTTTTTTGGGGGGGGTGGGGACGAATCTTTTTTTACACACACATTTCATAACCCCCCCCTCTCTCCCTTTCCTCCTCCTTCCCTTTTTTATTCCCTCACATAATCATCGAGGAGACACCCCCCCCAAAAAAAAATGGTGGACCGGAGAGGAACTGAGGAGGGTTTGGTTGGGGGTTGAGGAGGAGAAGGGGAAGGGAGGGAAGGTTTGAGGTTTCACTGACCCGGGTAACGACCATCCATTTTGCTCGAGCCTCGCAGAGAGAGAGAGAGTGAAGTGAGGCGCGAGCTCGCGCCGGAAGTGCTGCCGCCGCCGCCGCCGCTGCTGCTGTTGGCGCCGCTCCGCTGCCGGAAGCACCGCCCCCCCCGCCCCCGCTGATTGGACCCGCGCGGGTTGCTCCAGGTTCATTGGTGGTTGCCTCTGTCAATCACCGCCGTCCGCACTCCCCCCCCCTCCCCTTTCACTTCCCTTCCCCGCCCATCGGCGGAGCGCGCTGTCAAATCCCCGCCTCCCGCCCTCCCCGTTGATTGGCGGCTCCCGCTGTCAATCACCGCTATCCCGCCCTCCTCCCCGCCCAATTGGCGGCTCCCGCTGTTCAATCACCGCTATCCCGCCCAATTGGCGGCTTCCGCTGTCAATCACCGCTTTCCCGCCTTCCTCCCCGCCCAATTGGCGGCTCCCGCTGTTCAATCACCGCTATCCCGCCCTCCTCCCCCAATTGGCGGCTCCCGCTGTCAATCACCGCTATCCCGCCCTCCTCCCCGTCCAATTGGTGGCTCTCGCTGTCAATCACCGCTGTCCCGCCCTCCTCCCGCCCAATTGGCGGCGAGAGGAAGGTCCTTGAAGGACCACTGGAAGATTGGGACGCAGTGGCTCGGAAAGAACTTTTCTCTTGAGAAAAATTTTCCCCCTCGCACGCGTGGCAGGGCGTCCCGCGTGGCAGAGCAACAGTCACCGTGCGATCGTGGCACTCGCGTTGGATACAGCGCCTCGTTACGCCATTGAGACGTCTCAGAAGCGCTGCAAAGGACACACCGTCATGTAGAGCGAACGGACTGTCTTTGGATTTGCTTTCGCCTAATAATAATCCCAAAAAAAACCAAACGATAATAAATTGGTCATTTTTCAATCAATCCACGACTGTTTGTGGGGCAGACGCCGCTGTGCGCCATCGGCCGCCGCGTTCGCCCACAAATATACAGTCAATTCCACTTTACAGTGTGTTCTGTGAAGCGCTTTGGGACGTCGAGAAGATGTGAAAAGCGCTATATCAAATGCAAGGATTATTATTATTATTATTATGTGGTTTTGGCTGGCCAATACCAACAGTTTAAAAGCTCTTGATTTTTAAGACCAAAACTGATTAAAAGCATAAAAGTATCACAAGTGGGATTATTAACCCTTGCATTTGATAAGGCGCCTTATCATGTCTTCATGTCGTCTCCACATTCTTCACGGAATATACTTTAAAGCGAACTGACTGTATATTTTGTGGGTGAAACGCGGCAGCCAATTGCCCACGGCAGCGTCCCCACAAACAGTCGTGGATTGAGTGACCACATTGTTATTTTTCTGAAGGGATTAAATCAACTCCCACCCCCTCCTTCGGACACCTTCGATTTTGGAATCCTCTTCACAACAAGATAAACGTGTGGTCTACGCAACACCGCGTCAGTCAGATTATAGAAAGAATGTTTATTGCAAAATGTTCCACACACAGTTCAGGAGAGAATACAGTCTACATCATTATTGTGAAAAGCCATTCAGCACGGTACACAGGGAGCACTTACTAGACCATGGAAACTAATGAAACACAAATCAGGTGCGAAACTCTAGCAAAAAAAGTGCAGCAATAACACAAATCTACCAGCAAGTTAAACAAGGAGATACTTTTAAAACTAATATAAGCTTCAGAGAATGATTAAGGGAATATTTCAATCATTTGTCCAGATCTTTTCAGAAGCAGCGGTACTAAATTACTCCAGCTCAGCATCATCAAACGGTTCTCCTTCCTCGTCTCCTCCCTCTTCCAATATTTTTTCGTCGTCGGGTGCGAGCGGCTCATCTTCGGGGTCTTTGCTCTCTTCTGTGGCGTTCCCCTCTGCTTCTCCCAACGTCTCCCCATCTGCGTCCATCTCCTCATCTGGCACGTCGTCTGTCTTCTCAGATTTGTCTGCTATGTCTTCCGCATTATTAACATTTCCTTCACCTTCGGCAGTCTCACCCTCGGGAGTCTGGCCCTCGGCGGCAGTCTCGCCCTCTTTCTTTTCTTCGTCGTTGGTACTTTCGTTCAGATCATCTCTCTCCCCATCACCTTGTCCCTCGGCCTCTCCATCCCCCTCGCCTTCTCCCTCATGAGCAGCGACTGTGTCGTCCTCATCTTTGTCATCTGGGTCGTCAGTAAATGGTTTCTCGCCCTGTGTAGAGTTCAGAAGTACTTGGGTCATGTACAGCTGAGACTTAACGTTAACTTAAAAGGAATAGGATTTGTAAAGAGTAGACCAAGGCCTCTTGGCTTCCTTCAGTAAGAAGGGATACCGTATATTATAATAATCCCTGCATTTGATGTAGCACCTTATCACGTCTTCAAGATGTCTAAAAGCACTTCACAGAATATACTTCAAAGTGAATTGACTATTTTGTGGGCGAAACATGGGAGCCGATTCACACAGCAGTGTCCCACAAACAGCCGTGGATTGAGTGATCAAATTAGTATTAATATTTTTTTGGGGGGAGGGATTATTACCCCTAGAAAGCAATCTGCCAATCAACTAACAACCGGATTTCTACTTACTGCTAGGTGAACAGATGCGCTCACCTAGTAAGGAGTAAGGAGACTTTTGGCTTTGCCCAATGTTTTGGCTTGTCCAGTAAACCCAGATCCTGCCCACTGAACAGTGGAGGACCACAAAGCAGACCAGAGTTGGCAGGAAAGTCAGGGGTTGGGTTGGGGGCACAAGAGCATTTTAAGGCAAGGACGGGGATCTTAAAATCTGATCCTGTTTGGATGAGGCAATAAGGCATGTTATAACCTGGAAACCATTTAGGGGAGGTAATAAACTGATGGCAGGAATCTTGTGACAGGTTAGGGCTGGAGGCCAATAGACCAGAGGCCTCTGTGGTGCATCTAAGCACGAGTGCCCAACCTCCGTCACCCGCACCAATCGAAGGGCACTAGTTACTTACTCCTTATAACTAATCGCCGAGCCCTTTCCGCCACCCTCCTACCCCTACCCTCCCTGCCCTCCCCCACTCCTGATCCCAAATTGTGTCCAAATCCTTGACTGTCCAGCATCTTGGAACGTCTTCCTGACATGAAAGGCGCTGTGTAAATTTAGTTTGTTGTTGTTGTCGGGAGTGACAAGTATTAGGAATTTACTGTACTCTCCTTTCACCTCTGGGAAAAAAGGTTTGCCCACAAAATAGTCAATTCACTTTACAGTATAATCTGTGAAGGATTTTGAGATATCTCAGACGTGATAAAGCGTTATATTAAATTCAAAGATTATTATAATAAGTATTATTATTCATGGCGTGATGCAATCAAAATCTAGCCATGATGGGACCTGCAAAGAGAATTTCTGAAGGGCAACATGTATTTTGGCTATTCAATCTGCAATTATTAGTTACCACAAGACATTACATTTACACAGCACCTTTCACATCGGGAAGACATTCCAAGAAGCTGGACAGTTAGGGATTTGCACCCAAGCTAGGAGTTGGGATCAGGAGGGCTGGACGGGCCAGGAATAGGAGGGTGATCAAAGGCATGGTCGAAGAGGAGAATCTTGAGACGGACTCGCCTTTGGTCACCTTCCTCCCCTCTCCTTGGCTCGACCCCAGGATCCGTTACTGTGAAGTGCTCTGAGACGCCGTCCGGCGCGGAGGGCGCTATATAAATCCGAGTTGTTGTTGTTGAAGAAGGCAAGGGAGGGGGTGAGGCGAAGAGACGTTGTGATGGGAGTTCACAAGGGGGTGGGGGAAGGAGGTGGGCAGAGAGGTTGAAGGACAGACTGCCGATTGTGGGGGCAGGTAGCAGGCTGGAGCTTGCTGAGCAGATGGAGCGGGCGGGAGTCTGTAAGTGATGAATCATGGCTGAGAGAAGGAAATTCAACACTAGCGATGAAGGAAAGGGAGGAAGGAGAAGACGAAAGGGACATCTGGGTTGAAGCATAATTGAGGAAGTGCAGCTTACCTACCTACCTACCGTGCAGCTAACCTATGCTCTAACAAACAAGGAAATGCTCAAAATGGCCACCACTGCATTTTGTTCACCAGCATCAAGTGCTCTAAATTCAAGGCAAACAAAAATTACGCAGACGATTCTTACTAACCTTGATGTACTTCTCCAACATCTCTGTAATGTTGCTGTTGTTCAGGATGCTCTTAGCAACTATCAGGCTTCCCTTTTTGGCTCTCTCAATAGCTGCCTGAAAGGAGAGAAAATGAAGAGTGCTGAAACAACTTTCATTCAATAAGTACATTGGACCTGCTTACTCTTCAACCCACTCGCGCTCGTCCCATGTGTCCTCCGTTGCACCATTGGTGGCCGTGCCTTCAGCCACTACGCCCTGAAACTCTATCAATCTCTCCCTCAATCCCTCCGCCCTACCCCCTCCTTCAAATCCTGCTCAAAGACCTTGCTTTTTGATCTAGCTTACGGTAACCTCCCCCGTCACTCTCTCCCTGGCTCACTGTCAGACTCCACCACCTCCGAGCGCTACAGGACCCACGTGAAGCGCTACATTACACCAGGCGCTGTGTAATGGCAAGTTGTTGTTGTCTATTCTATCACGCTTACTTTGCGATAACGGTTGTGCTCAACTGTCCTCAAGTGCTGCCCGATAAAACCACTCTGCATTGGAATGAACAGATCACAGGCCATACAATGAGCTGCTTCCACCTTTTTCAGGCACTGCTCCATACCAATACCTAGAACAGATGAATAGAAAGTGGGATTAGATTTCCTCCGGGAGTCATAACAGATAAAACTAAATCACTACAACTACCAACAATAACTTACAATTATATATGCCTGTTAAGGGGAGAGAACGTCTAAAACAGCTTTACAAAGACTGAGCTGGAGCCTGAGCAAGAATGTAAGGAGGCGGGTTTTAAATTTTGTTTATGCCCAGCCGTGTCAAGTGCGGAAACCCATCACCATGCTTTAGAGTCTCCAAACCAGACTGAGAATTTCATGCATCCCACCTACACATGGAAATCCCAGAGATAGATTGTTGGAATGGATGCACACACACGCTTCCTGGAGGGGTGAATCCTGCTTACTTATTTCCAGAAATTATTAGGTGCAGGTTGGCAAGAACCAAAGCTTNGGGGGCGAGTCCAGAGTGTGCGCTGGGGTAACTGCAGAAGTCTACCCATCTAAAACCCCACAGCTTGCCATTGATATCATTTTCTAGGAAGCTTTCCCGCCTCTTGTCCAGCGAGGACCACCCTACCCTTAGGGCTTCGGTTTGCAGTGTTAACAGGAGCTGAGTGGGACTGGCCTGTCCTTGTAGGTCCTGGCTGGCTATGCTGTCAACAGGAATTTAAGGCAGAGGGAAGGGTGGATAGAGGGATTTCAGAGGAGAGTTCAACCCCCACCCTCCCCTCGGCTCGGTGTCATGCTCCACCACTATCAAGCGCTCTGAGTGAGGGGCGCTGTGTAAATGCAAGTTGTTCCAATTGAAGGCGGAATTATCTCAATTGAAGGAGGTTCTAACCATTGGCTCGCAGCATTCCCTGGAGCATGTCTTGCTGCTGAAGCAATTGTTTTTTCAGAATCGTTTCATCTCCAATTTGCTCCCGACGCTTCTGAGTTTTCTTGTTCTTGTTTGCAATGTATTCCTGAAACAAGATTAACAAGGCGACTTGATACATCATAATAATCCTTGCACTTGACATAGTATCTTATCACGACTGTGAGATGTGGTGTAGGGGTGAGGGAAGGCGGGGAGGTGGGAGGGAGACCAAAGGCACGGTCAAAGAGAAGGGTGTTGAGACCGGACTTGAAGGAGGCGAGGGAGGAAGCGAGGCTAAGGGACCGTGGGATGAAGTTCCAGAGTGTGGCGGCAGAGAGGCTAAAAGCCCGGCCACCGATGGTAGGACGGGAGACATGGAGCGGGCCGGAGCCCGATGAGGGGCGGGAGCGGGCGGGTTGGTAGTTTTTACCATTGAACAGATTTTGCATACATCATAAACCAAATAAGAGTGGAAAGAGAACAGAAGGCAAAATACCGCAGATGCTGGAAACCTGAAATAAAAACAGAAGTGGCTGGGAACAAACAGCAGGTCAGGCAGCATCTATGGAGAGGAAAATGAGTTAACGTTTCAGCTCGATAACTTTTTCCCGTCAGAACTCTTACGAAAGGTTCTGACGAAAGGTCATCGACCCCTGAAATGTTTACTGACTGACGTCCCTCTCTCCATAGATGCTGACTGACCCACTGCGTGTTCCCAGACACTTCTGTGTTCATTTGAAAGAAAACAGTGTCTACGTACGTCTAAGAAGTCAGCGGTTTGGGGAGTTAGTTTGGTCCCAATGAATTTTAAAGTTTCTTTGTGAAACCTGCTCCTCATGTGGTTAGAGATCTCATCATCCTCAAACGTACGGAATTTACACACGGAGCAGGCGTATGTTATTCTGCGACAAAAAGGAAAAAGGTTTTGTCAAGAAACAATCCGGCAGTGAAATAAGTCAGGCGATTAAACTGAACACAGACAATCTTTGCAGCAAACAAATCAACTCCACGATTGTAAATAATAATCATAATCCTTGCATTTGATATAGCTCCTTATAATGTCTGAGGCATCTCAAAGCCCTTCACAGAATATACTGGAAAGGGAATTGATTGAATATTTTGTGGGCGAAACGCAACAGCCGATTGGGCACAGAAGTGTCCCATAAACAGTTGTGGATTGAGTGGTCAAGTATATATTTTTAAGGGATTATTACTCCCGGAGAAGTGATCCGCTAACCGACTAACAACCGGGTTCCTGCTTACTTTGGTAAACATAGGCATATGGAATAAGGAAATAACTCTTATATAGAGCCCTCAACGCAGAGTAGCATCTCAGAGCGATAACAGTGGCGGAGCTTGACTCTGAGGTGGGGGTAGGGGGGAGATGCCCGTAAGCGCGGTCGAAGAGGAAGATTTTCAGGCGGACTTGAAAAAGGGGTGTAAGGTGGCAAGGGAGGGATTGAGGGAGTATGTTCCAGAGCTTCAGGGTGAGGTGGCTGAAAGCGCGACCTCCGATGGCAGGGCGGAGGTTGCGAGGGACGAGCAGGAGGCCGGTGCCAGTCGAGCTGAGGCACCGGGTGGTGGATTGGGGAGTGAGGAGGTTGGAGAGGTAGGGAGGAGCCAAAGAGTGAAGGGATTTGAACACTGGTGTGAGGATCTTGAAGTCAAACCGTTCGGTGATGGGGAGCCAGTATACAGTACACAGGCACGATGGGTCAAATGGCCTCCACCTGTGCTGTAATATTCTATGATATGTAAAGAGCAGATTGCTGAACCCTGAACACATTACAATAGTATCGCTGCTCGCTACCTCTCCGCAAGTCGGTCTCGAATCTTCTTGAATTTACCGGCCTTCTTCTTCTCTTGCATCGTGGGAACTATTCACATAGTAATGGTCAGGATTAGTTCACAACCATATGCACTCCTCAAGTTATTGCATTTTAAGAAAGGAATAATTGAATGTACTAGTTTAATAATAATTATAGCAATAACAATAAAGCTTACAACGTTTTGGTTTCTTTTCACCCGATTCTTTGTCCTCGCCAGTCTGGGGGTGAAAGCAAAAAGGGAACATTAATTCAAATATTCATAAGGACTTCAATTTGTCTTGAGCACCATATCCCATGTAACAACAAGAACAGTTTTAAAAAGGTTGAGACAGAAAAGTAATAAAACTGTAAAAATCCTTGCATTCTATACAGCGCCTCATCATCTCTTTGAGACGTCTCAAAGCGCTTCACAGAATATATTTGTAAAGTGGAGTGAAAGAGTTTTGTGGGCGAAATGCTGCAGCCAATTGCGCACAGCAGCGTCCCACAAACAGTCATGGATTGACTGATCATATTATTACTTGATTTAATTTATTTTTGTTTTGAAGGGATTATTACCCCCGGAAAGCGATTGTTACCCGCCCCCCCACCCCCACCCCTCCCGGGAGGTCTGCGTCTCTGGCAATCAGCAGGAAATCTATGCATTAATAAGCTCAAGATTTGGTTTCAATGTTGAATTTGGGTATTCCTGCCAACAGTTCACCAATGTCCCAGCCAAAATGTGTCATCCAATTCCGCACAGCTGTGTCCCACAAAAATGGATTGATAGACCAAATCACTATCATCTTTTTTTTAAAAGATATTATTACCCCCAGAAAAGCGATCCACTCATCGGCTTAACAACCGAGTGTCTACTTCCTGCTAGGGAAACAGAGGTTTGTGGACCAATTACACTGTAGCAGCTTTCTGCTGTCTGCCATATATGGTCTAGTTTAATTGAAAATAAATTAAATTCCAGGAGTTGGGTGGGTGGGAAATGTAGAAACTACTTTTAATTGTCTAGTGTTAGTCCACGGGTTTGAAGCTGTGATACTTACAATTCCATCTCCAGATTCAGCCCCATCTTCCTCCTTCTCTTCTATAAGGAAAAATAAAAACAGTAAGCTGAAGTACAAGCAAACCAGGAGCGATTCTACACAGGTGGATTGTCCGTCAGGAGCAATTAATTGTATTACTCTCATCTTAATAAGGATCTTTGCATTTGATTATAGCGCCTTATCGTATTTTGGAGACGTCCCAAAGCGCTTCACGGAATGTACTGTAAAGTGAATTGACTGTATATTTTATGAGCAAAACACGGCAGCCAATTACACACGGCAGTATCCCACAAAGAGTTGTGGATTGAGTGACTAAGTTATTATTTATTTATGATGAGATTATCATCCCTGGAAAAGCGACTAACAACCAGGTTCCTGGGTGAACAGAGGCGTGTGCGTGAAGCAAGGAAACTTGGCCAAAGTTTCGCCCTGCCCACCCGGGAATCGAACCCAGGTGCTCTTGCTTGTGAGGTGAATGCTCTAACCGGCGAGCTACAGGACCCCACAAAGTTGAGTAATAATTCATTGTACAGTACCAGCATCTGAATCTTCACCATCGTCTGTCTTGGCTTGTTTGTTTTCAGGGTCTTCAGTGCTGCTTATCGATTGCTTCCTCTTCATACCCGGACCAGCTGGTACTTTCTTCTCATGCAATGGGGAGGGGGGGGAACCATTAGTGGAGCTTCATAATTCAAATGCATTCTTTCTTAAGAAGCTGCACTGTTAAGGAGTTGCTCCTCTTGGATTGGGTATCTATCTGTCTGAGTACAGCAGCCTACAATAAAACAGTCTTAGCTTGGGAGCTTTTTAGGTTCCATTCATATATAGAGAAGCTATGTACAAAACTTCATGCTATAGGGACTCGATAACGTAGACCATGATAAGCTGTTTTACTTTACGCTGAATAGTAGAACAGAGGACATGGCCTGTGATTGAAGGGGGTAAATTTAGAACAAATCCATGGAGACACTACTTCAGTTTGAGTGAGTAGTAAACTTATGGAACAGGCTCCCTAGGATGACAGACAGTGGAAGCACAAAGTGTTTTGTTTCAAGAGTAAAATAGATAAGATTTTTGCTGGAAAATAATATCTAGGGATAACATGTATAGTCTGGGACACGACATGTCAAGCAACTGCCAGGATGGTGGAGGGCAAACTAGATTGGCCTTGGTCTTATTTCGCCTAGCAAATTCTTACGTTCATGAGAGAACACTTGTCTATGGCTCTTGAAATTAGTACACCCTCTACACTAGACAACAACATGTATCTAGCCATGTAATCTCAGGATTTCAACATGTCAGCCGATTGATCTAGGTCTAGTTTCCACACTACCCTTTCCTATGGGAAAGTTTCCTACGGCGCAAGGGTTTTGGGTGGAAGCAGAGGGGAATGAGGAGCAATAGTCAGACTTCCCATTTCTGATCACTGCTCAGTCACCACTGCTGTACGTGGACATCAGCTAAAAGTAAGGACCAGCAGAATCCCCAAGGCACCCTGCCATTATACAGCGTCTGAGCTCAATCTTAATAATAATACTTGCATTTGATATAGCCCCTTATCACGTCTTCGAGATGTCTCAAAGCGATTCACAGGATATACTGTAAAGTAAATTGACTATATTTTGTGGGCGAAACATGGCAGCCAATTGCACACAGCAGTGTCCCACAAACTGTGGTGGATTGATTGACCAAACTGTCGTTTTTTTTTTAAAAAAAGGGATTATTATCCACGGAAAAGAGCTCCGCCAATAGACCAACAACTGGGTAATATTTACTGCTGGGCAAACAGGGGGGTGTGGGTGGAGTAAGGAAACTTGCCCAAAGTTTTACCCAGCCCGGGAATCAAACCCAGGTCCTCTCGCTTGCGAGGCGAGTGCTCTAACCACTAAGCTACAAGAAGTTGTCAAGGCAAGTCCCCTTGACCACTCCCAGCACAAATAGCATTGGTCAGTACCATCAAGAAAGAGGTCTTATGCCCAGTTTTCCCCTATTACCCTCATTACCTTGACGTACTTCAACATTGGGGTTCTAACCTTTCCCAGGCTAACCTATATTTCTTCCTTCCTCCCGTCACATACTCCTGGACGCGACTGGGCTCCAAAGGTTTGAGATCCCAAGTGAGATTCATCATTCGAGTGGCGCCAAGCTAAGCCAAGCTATTTATATAATAATAAATCTTTGCATTGCATTTGATACAGCGCCTTATCACATCTTCGAGACGTCTTAACGCTTTGGGACGTCTAGAAGATGTGAAAAGCGCTGTGTCAAATGCAAGGATTATTATTATTATTAAAGCGCTTCGCAGAATATACTGTAAAGTGAATGGCTGTACATTTTGTGGGCAAAATACATCCTACAAATCCCTGCAACCCAGGGCACGAACATCAATGACAGGACCCTGGATGAAAATCGATCTCAGCACAGAACAGATCTGTGTCAACAAATGCTACAGTGGCTTTATTCACTTGGGAGCACAAGAGCTACATACGCAAATCAGATTATTTTACCAATGTTACTGTAATCACACGTGGACGTAATCACAAAGACTATCCGTTCCCAAGAGAATACACTAATAATAATATTATAATAGTCACTTTCCTTTCTCCATAGATGCTGCCTGACCTGCTGAGTGTTCCCAGCGACTTCCGTTTATAATAATCCTTGCATTTGATATAGCACCTCATTATGTTGAGACACCTCAAAGCACTTCACAGGATACATTGTAAACTGTAGTGACTGTATATTTTGTGAGCGAAACCCAGCAGTCAATTGCAGACAACATTGTCCCACAAACAGTCGTGGATCGAGTGACCAATTTTTTTAGGGGGGGGGGGATTATGTCCCCCCAGAAAGCGATCGGCCAATCGACTAACAATCTCGCTCCTACTTACTCTTATTATCTACAAATAAAACTACTTGTGTAGTTTTGCTACTGTCAACCCACTACCCGCTGCCTCCGCTCCACTGGCTCCGGCCTCCTGCACTTTGTTCCACCAATGGTGGCCACGCTTGCAGCCATTACTCCCTGAAATTTTGGAACACTCTTCCTCCTTCCCCATCTTCAGGTCGCACCTGAAGACTTTCCTCTTCCACTGTGCCTACGGTCACCACCCACTTCCCCCCTGGCTTAGTGCCTTGCTCCACCACTGGGGCACTACCCTGCGTGAAGGGCGCTATATAAATGCAAGTCGTTGTTGTTATGCATCCAGTTCTCAAAACTCAAAAATGTCATCTGGTGAAACCAGTCGTATTAAAATCGAAGATCACAATAAGAAGTGTAAATTCAGGATGTATGACTGTAGTCCTGTGAAAAGCCATTTACCCAAGCAATTTACAAAATTACAGTTTAGACAACAAGCTCAATCACAATACCATACTGCATTATTAATTCACCATAAAAGTCCACATACAGCTCAGTACAAAGATACATGTGAGGCATTGTTAGCCAGTCAGTTAGTGTACAAAAGTAGTGTTTTACATCGCATTGTAAAACTGGTTACAGGACGGGCCATGCTAGGGAAAGAGAGGGCATCCTAATAATAATCCTTGCATTTCGATGTAGCGCCTCCTCATCGCGTCTTCGAGGCGTCTCAAAGCAATTCGCAGAATATACTGTAAAGTGAATCGTCTTATTTTCTGGGCGAAACTCGGCATTCCAATTGCGCACAGCAGTGTCCCACAAACCATCGTGGATTGAGCGACCAAATTATTCATTTAAAATATTATTAATTATTTGAAGGGATTATTACCCCCAGAAAGCGATCCGCAATCGACTAACAACCGGGTGCCTACTTACTGCTGGGTAAACAGAGGCGTATGGAGTAAGGAAACTTGCCCAAGGTTTCGCCCTGACCGGGAATCAAACCCAGGTCCTCTCGCTTGCGAGGCGAGCACTCTAACCAATATGTTACAGGACAGTGGTGTTCAGACAAATTACATCGCATCACAAAACCCGTGACCCGACGGATCCCGTAAGGAATCTAACGTTGCAGGCTAGGGAAGGAGAGGGCGACTTAACAATGATTGTTGATCCTGCAATGCTTGCAATACCGAAGTGAAATCAAGACTTTGAAAATTGTGAGCTTGCTTTTTTTCGGTCGTGTACAAAGAAAGATCAAGAGTTAGTTCCTCTAGAGAAGACAAACGCACCTCAATTTCTGTCGGACAACAATAAGTGATTAGCACACAGCCAGTACTACAACATTGGAGCGCCGCAAAGACATACGAAATGACCTCTGAAGAACAAATTTCGTAAAACACCTGGTAAACCGGACAGTTGATTGGCATATATAAATATATATAAAAAAAAGACACATTGATGGTCTCAAAAAAAGTATTTTAGAAATTAAAAAAAAATTGATTCCCGCTACAAGTGTTCTGCTATTTTTTTGTTTTGCTTTGCTGAATGACACCCTCTCGCTGTTTTAAAATCTAATCGGTTACCAAACAAAAAAAACAAGTATTAAAAAAGAAAGGTACTTACGCCTTTGTTTCGGTTTTTGTCTTTCTTTCGCTGTCTGCCACCTCCTAACGATCTTCCCGAGCCCTGAACTCTGAACAGGTCCATGGGAATAATGTTGGGGGAGAAGAGCGAAGGGAGGTTCCTGGCGGAGGCGACGTTGGGGCCTCGGCCTCCCATTGACAGCTCATTCCAGTGTGCAGACATTCGCCTGGAACTCGCATGCTGCACGTAAGGGTCGTTCCAGTTTGGTCTCTTATGTGGAGCCCAGTCTCTGGACCAGTTCTGACCCCGCTGGTTACCGTACGGTCGATTCTGGAACTGGTCTTTGCGGCTCCCATAGGAGGAGTTGTCGTAGTGGTCATACCGACCTCCATAGGAATCACTATAATTAGGTCCATATTCACTGTAACCGTAGCCAGATCTGTACAGATCCTGGTCATTCAGTGAAGACCTGGAGTCGTAGGACTCATAAGGTGTAAACCTGAAAAGAGTTTGCACAGCAAGTAAGGAATGTGGTCAGTAGATGGATAGTACCGTGGGTACAAGGTCTGCCAGCAAAGTGACAGCAGACTTAAAAAAAACCTAACTTTTAACTGCCGTCTGCTTTTTTTTAAAAAATATATAAATAAATTCTATCTGTAAAATAACTCGACATGTTGCACTATAATAAACTGCTGAATACAACAGCAGGAAGCGTTCACTATAAACAATATTCACAGGGGGAAAATAATAATAACCAGAGTTAAGTAAGTTAGTTCAAAATTCCAAATTGGTTAATATTCAACCTCTCACTTCAGAATGGAACGAGATAATTCTTTGGCAAAATGGTCAAAAATCAACCTTTTCTGTAACTAATCATAGTCAAGCTTGCTATACTTCCCCCACCTCAATCTTACTGGATAAGCAGGTTGTGTAGTTAACAAGATATAAATGGGGACTTTTACAACCATGCTTCCTCCATCCCTGCTTCCGCAACTTTCAAATATCCTCATTTATAGACAATATAAATCAACCAAATCTAGATTTCAGCTTTCATTCTCTCCTGGAACAAATAAATCAAACATAAATATTGTACCCTGGTAACTCTAATGCCTGATACAAAATATGGGGTATATCATCCAGGCTCATGTTAGATTGCACAAGGTTGCTGAAAGGGTTAGCCTCTGATTTAAGTTAATTGCACATTGTAATATTAAAACCGCTTTTTAACTGAATACAAGTTAAATCTGCTGGTGATAAATTTTGAGTTTAAGAATGAAGGAATGCGACCGTGTTTACTATTTAGGCAGGGAAGCAAACTGGAGTGAGGGGAAGATAATAATAATCCTTGCATTTGCATTTGATATAGCACCTTATCACGTCATTGAGAGTGCCCACTTAAAGATGTGATAAGGTGCTATATCAAATACAAGGATTATTACTATACATCGCAGAGGTGTCAACCAGCTGTTTCGAGCCTTCATTTTTTAAATAAAGAATCACCCTTCTTGAACTTATTCAAATGGATCTTACACACATGGTTTCTGAACTTTCTAAGTGATTGCAAATAATTTAGTTACTAGAAATACCATGAGCTAGATAGACCCGGAATTGTATTTTAATAGCAAGCCACCCATAAAACAAACCAAACTCCAGTACAAAACAAGGAACAATATGCAATGATTTAAATTTGATCTACTTCCTTCCCAACCCCCTTTCCAGCTGAAGAACAGCACAGGTGACAAGTTGGCGGTTTGATAGTTCGCTATTGCAACCTACATGCGATTAGGAGCTCATTGTGGAAGAACAGCACAAGCACAAACCCATGTATGTCCTACCACACTCTATCTAGCACATTGGAGCTCCAACGGACTGTTACATCAAAGGCAATCATGAAGATCAAAGGAAATATTTGAGCGAGAGAGAGAACAGGTTTAATTTCAATCTCTAGGTTCTGATTGAGCCAATACAGGTAGCAAATGACCAGTGCTTTCCTATTGAGTAGATAGATTCCCCATCACTCATACTACTAATAATACCTCTTAATACTAGAATAAGTAGAACGATTTTCCTATTCAAATTTGTCTATATAGCTCCAATAAATGGGTCCCCACATTCATAATTCCCTTCAAAATAAGTCAAACAATCTGAAATAAGGTCATTTGGTCCCTGTCTGACTGGGAATAAAAATTTTGTCGTTCTACCCAACCACCTTGTATCAACACAATTTCAGTCAAGAGTCTAATAGAAGAGTGGGAAATGGTTCAAGAATGGCCTGAAACCTCTAGAAACAGCTGCCGTTATCTCAAGGTTAAACCAGTACTCAAGTTTCAATCTCCCAACGCAAAACCTACACAAATTGATCAAGCAATCTTCCATCTTAGTATTCAGCTTCATCAGTTCTTTCCTTTCACCCCTGCCTGGACACATTCAGCTAATATTTGACAACACCCGAACTGAAATCACAGCTACAGGAACACAATATGTCATTACTGAATAGGCTCTTTCTAAAAGAAAATCTACCTGTTGTATTGGCCTGAATATTGGCCCGAATAGCGTCCTTGTGTGGTATCGTCTTCAAACTGGGAGAGCATGTCCAGGCGTTGGTTGATTTTAGCGACAATGGTGTCGGTGTTGGGATTCTTGGGTGGATCCCAGGTTTTGTTGCCAGAGTTATAACCATAATTGGTTGCCGAGCTGGATATATTATCTTGAGTGTAACTGTAATCATAGCCATCATATCCTAAAAAGAAGAAAGCACACAAAGGTTCACAAGGAATCGAGGTACTGAACACCCTTTGCTGAACACAGCGTATCGTTTATCCAGTTTCTATAAACCTTCATTTATATGAATGAACATTTATATCAGAAGTGAAGTCACTGTTGAAACATACTCCCTTTACCAGTCCACCTCTCACTTTTATTATAAATCATTCCGCCTTCCCCCTGCTAAGCATCTCTTTCTCTCTACAGTATTCAAAAGGTTAACTCTTACCTTTGTGCTCCTAGTAAAAAAAAAGGTGCTCGTGAGTTTACAGAACTACATGGGCAAACCGTAGCCCTAAAAACCTTGAGCTCATCTTCACACGAGTCCAACATGCATCCATTTAGCCATAGCAGCCAAATGTGAACAAGTGGACACGTATATGACTGGTGTGCAGATCAGTTGCATTCCACTAGTAAAAATCAATTTAAAAATTTTTCCTGCAGTAATGGATTTTGTGTATGATTTCAAATCTAATTGTACATTTAAAAGAAAAATTCCTCCCAACAAAACACGCAGCTTCAATTTGTAGGTCTATTTATAACCCGGCCTAAGATTCACCTAATAGGGTTCAGAATTTTTAAAATATGTTTATTAACTTAGATTGAGTCATGCAATGATGCTGCAATGGTAAATTGCCTGCAATATCTTATGCAATGATAATGCAATGTATTCCAAATCATGCACAAAGCTTGTCAGACAAGCGATATCAGTTTTAGCTGATTACAATACCTGCAGTTACCCCAACTCACAATCTGGGGCCCCGCCAAATCTTGGCTGTTGCCAACCTGCAACTTTCCGGAATTGGGTAAGCAGTATGCGTCCCTTCAAAGAGAGAGAGCGCGCACTCCGTTCCAACAATCTATCGCTGGGATTTCCATGTGTGTGGGTGGGAATGCATGGAATTCTCACGCTCTTGACTACGGTGATGGGTTTCCGCATGTGTCAAGACATCCAACCGGCCGGCCCAAAAACCTTTGCGTTGCAAAATTAGATTTTCCTTCACGAAGGTGATAACTGGGCCCGTGACATTCTCAGTTTGCACCCGAGGACAGATGGATCGGACTTGCTCACCAGTTGTACCACAGCAATGTGAGCGTGAATTCTCAATGGGAAGAAAATTCCTCCCAAACTCAAAATCAATTGAATCTTGCAAAAACAATAAATGCCTCATCGATATTTTGATTGACAGCATAAACCACATCATTAAAATGATAAACGCACGGACAGTAGGAAACAAATGTTGCCTCTAGTTTCACCCCTCTTCCCCCCACCTCATTGAAATTTTGAAGGAAGAGAGGAAATGTATTAAAGATGCATCTATCAAATTCTAAAGGCAGTGCACATCAGGCAAGGCTGGAATATTTGTACATAGAAAAAAAACCTAAGGAAATCAGTCTCTCCAGTCCATCTCTCCGAATCAACACCTTCACCTAATAGATACCAAAACGCCTCTTCAATGTGCTGACAGAACCCACTCCAAGTGTACATTGCATTGCTAAATCCAAAATTCCTTCCCCTGAGCTCGAAGCCGTTTATTAACCCATGAGGGTTCAACTGATCAAGAGATTTTAATAATAATTATTATTATCATCATCATAATACACTTTAGCATCTCAGAACACTTTAATAAGATCTCCCCCAAGCCCCAAGATTTTTCCTCTTTAGTGTGAACATTCCCAGTGCCTGTGCACTTACAAACTCATTTTATATTCTCAAGGATTATTCTCCATCCCCAATCGAGTCACTCCGCTTTATACTTTTGGACAACTGTTTTTAAGATAGTTATCTACTGCTTTTGGACAATTATATATAATATATATATCTATATCACAACACCAACTTGGATTTTTATAGCTCCCTCACGCAGGGTAGGGTCCCAGAGCGGTTGACAGTGGCGGAGCACAACGTCTTCTCCTGTTTTTATGTTCCTAGGAACAGGAGTATGCAATTCAGCCCCCCCGAGCTTGTTCCGCCATTCTGTAAGATCATGGCTGATCCGTACATCAACTCCAATTACCCGCCCTTACCCCATATCCCTCGATACCCTGAACTAACAAATATCTATCCACCTCAGTCTTGAAAATTTGAATGGATCCAGCATCAGTCTTTCGGAATTTGATTTTTGGTTTCCCGGATTCTGTCCCAGGATTCCTCCCTTTTGTCTCATCAATTAATTTAATTGACAAGCAAATAATCACTCACCTTGAGTATCTACTGTTTCCGTATTCCAAGAATCATCCTCTCCATAATCTGAGAAAAGACACAACAATCGCAGTTACGATATCTGTATTCCAGCTGTGGTGAAGTCACAAATTCACCACAAGTTTTTCTCTCATTTCTGGTTTAATAATAATTATTGCATTTGATATGTGCCTGATCACGTCATTGAGACATCTCAAAGCAGTTCACAGAATATATTGCAAAGTGAATTGACTGTAAAGTTTGTGG
This sequence comes from Callorhinchus milii, assembly GCF_018977255.1. Taxonomy (NCBI): domain Eukaryota; kingdom Metazoa; phylum Chordata; class Chondrichthyes; order Chimaeriformes; family Callorhinchidae; genus Callorhinchus; species Callorhinchus milii. The sequence continues at coordinate 1,774,895 of NW_024704770.1, forward strand.
TTGAAATGCGCACAGCAGTGTCCCACAAACAGTTATGAAATGAGTAACCAATTATATATATATTAATACACATGCTTAACTCGCCACTTCTGATAAGTTGACACTGAATCCAAAAAGGAAGCATCATGAAGAGTATCAATCATACCACTTATACCAACAGGATTCAAGTCATTCCATCACACACTTCACAAATCATTTCTTTTAAAGGCACTTGCGTGAAAGAAATTACATCATTAATTGTAGCACAATCAACAACAACAAATTACATTTATATAGCGCCTTTCACGTCGGGAGGACGCCCCAAAGCGCTGGACAGACGAGTTACGGACTGAGCTGGGGGTTGGGGTGGGGGAGGGTAGAGGATAGTGGGGGGGGGGGAAAGCAGGGAGATCAAGAGCACAATCGAAGAAAGTCTTGAGGTGGGTCTTGAAGGTGGCGAGAGAGGGGATGAGATGGAGGAACTGCGGGATGGAGTTCCAGAGGGTGGGCGCAGAGTGGCGGAAGGCCCTCCCGCCGATAAGCAAGCCAGAGCCCACTGAGTGGAGGGAGCGAACAGGATAGTAGAGTGTTAGGAGGTTGGAGAGGTAGGGAGGAGCAAGACCAAGGAAGGCTTTGAAGGTGAGGACCAGGATCTTGAACTGTATCCTCTGTTTGATGGGAAGCCAGTGGAGTCGGGCGAGGATGGGAGTGATAGATAGGGTCACGGAGCCTAGTGAGGGAGAGGACACGGGCTGCAGAGTTGTGGATGATCTGCAGCCTATGGAGGGAGAGGTTGGGGAGGCCGACAAAAGTGAGTCTGCATAGTCGAGCCTCAATGTAATGAAGGCATGTATGAGGATTTTGGGGGCCTGCGGTGTCAGACAGTGTCGGAGCTGAGCAACAGTGTGGAGGTGGGGGAAGGCAGAGCGGGTCATGGCGAGAATGTGGGGTAGAAAGGATAGTTGAGGATCGAACAAGACCCCAAGGTTCCGGACTGGCTTAGCAAGGTTGAGTGTGCAACCATGGATGGTGATACCGTCAGGGCCTGAGGTGAGGAAAGTTAGCTCTCATCTAGGACTTGATGTCTGACAGACATTCTGTCAGCACAGCAACAACAACAACAACAACAAGATTCCATTTATAGAGCGCCTTTCACGTCAGGAGGACGTCCCAAGGCGCTGCACAGCAGTGGTCCGACTCAAGAGTGGAGGCAGAGAGGTACAGTTGGGTGTCATCCGCATACATGTGGAAGTTGACCTCATGTCTGTGGATGATGTCACCAAAGGGGAGCATATAGATGTTGAAGAGGAGGGGACCAAGCACAGAGCCCTGAGGAACGCCACACGAGACGGACGGGGGCTAGAGGAGAAGCCATTAGAGGAGATGAAGTGCAGACGGTGTGAGAGGTACAAGCTGAACCAATCAAGGACAGTGCCGTGGAGGTTGAGGTGAGAGTAGAGGCAGTGGTTGAGGATAGAGTGGTCGAAGGTGTCGAAAGCAGCAGAGAGAGGTCAAGGAGGCAGAGGGAGCCCTGGTCGCCGGTGGACAGAGTGTCATTTGTCCCTTTGACCAGGGCGCTTTCTGTGCTGTGGGCGGCACGGAAGCCCGATTGGAGAAAGACCTTTCTTTTCGAACGCGCCTTTGGTCACTTCTTCCTACTTACTGCTAGGTAAACAGAGGCGTGTGGAGTAAGACCTAAGGTGTCGCTCAGCCCAGGAAACAAACCCGGGTCCTCGCGCCTGCGAGGCGAGTGTTCTCGCCACTAAGCTACACGACTTCGAGTGGTGAATTGACTGTATATTTTGTGCGAGAAAGATGACAAAACTCATGGAGTCAGCCAACACTCACTACCTGGACTCGCACATGAACAAAAATGCCTGTGCAACTATACACAGCCCCAACAGGGGTCAACAACAGCTTGCATTTATATAGCGCCCTTCACGCAGTGTTGTGTCCCAGAGCGCTTGACAGGGCGGAGTCCGACAGTGAGCCCAGAGGAGAGGGAGGCGACGACATAAAAATTATGTTTCTCAAAACATCATATTAATCAAAACTCGGAAACAATGCGCTGCATTTGACCTCAGATGGCATGCAACAAACCGCAAACGAATAAAATACTTTGCCTCGGTGTGACGGCGCAACAACCATTATTTCCTTCGGCTAAGTCGCTCGCTCCCAATTAACCAAATTCTTAACAACTCTTACAATCTTTCAAGGCTGGGTGCAGTCGCAATTACTGATTAGGGGAACTAAGCGGTTAGTTTAGGCTATACTACTAATAATAATCCTTGCATTTGATAGCACCTTATCAGAACGTTGAGATGTCCCAAAGTACTCCGCAGGGTATACTGTAAAGTGGAGTGACTGTACATCTTGTGGGCGAAACGCAGCAGCCAGTTTGCGCTCAGCAGTGTCCCACAAACAGCCGTGGAGTGAGTAACCAATTTACTTGGGGTATTGTTGGCCAGGACAACAGGGAGAGGAACTCCCTTCGCTTTTCAAATTGGGGATCTTTAAAATCTGCCTGGACAGGCAGGCAGGACCTCGGTTTAACATCTCACCCGAAGGACTGCAACTCCCACGATGCAACCACCAGCTCTGCACCGAAGCATCATCTTAAGACTATGTGATTCCAAGTCCCGATGTGGGGCTTGAACCCACAACCTAATACGTGTTCCACCACTTTGGGGATAAGAACACCAAGTCACCCGTAGCGTCTGCGTTTAACGCAATCCTAATACTCTTCTTAAAATAGCCCCAATAGTTCCATCTTTTGAGCAGTTAATCGCCTACAGCAAGCAGTAATACATTTGCACTCCTTTACACCAGGACAACGGAAGTCACATATATTGGACTTTATTCCAATGGACAGGAAACGGGAAGGATAACACTTATGTCGACATGTTGAGCATTTGTATTTCATTGACATAGGGGGTCACAACTGGCCAAGATATCTGGGAGTAAAATTTCTGTACCGTGTGTTTACATGCAGCGCCTGCCTTATCACATCTTAGAGATATGGGATGCCCTACTAAAAATCGTGCCGGAAGCAGGATCCACAAGAGTTAAAAGGGGAGTGGGCAAATATTTAATCATAATAATAATAATCCTTGCATTTGATAAGGTGCCAATTGTGTACAGCAGTATTCCTTAAAAAGTCATGAATTTGGGTGTCATCCGCATACATGCGGTGATCAATGTACTGCATTTTATTATTTTTTTGGAGGGATTATTACCCCTGGAAAGTGATCCTCCAATTGACTAATAACCAGGTTCATTCTTACTGCTCGGTAAACAGAGGCCTAACCCTAAGGAAACTTGTCTTAAGATTTCATCCTGGCCGGGAATCCAACCTGTAAGCTCTTGCTTGCGAGGCAAGTGCACTAACCACTCACTCCGTTGAGTCCTGTAGCTCGGTGGTTAGAGCACTCGCTTTGCAAGCGAGACACCTGGGTTCAATTCCAGGCAGAGGGCGAAACCTTGGGCAAGTTTCCTTACTCCACACAGAGCCTCATAATAATCCCTCCAAAAAGAAACAATAATAGATTGGTCATTTCCAATCCACGACTGTTTGTGGGACACCGCTGTGCGCAATTGGCTGCTGTGTTTCCCCCACAATTATATGGTCAATTCACTTTACAGTCTAATCTGTGAAGCGCTTTGAGACGTTGAGAAGACATGAAAAGCGCTATATCAAAACGCAACGATTAAAATGCAAGGATTAGAAGACTCCACAATAAAGGCAGGTTGTCGACGTAAGTTGAGATAAATGGCTAGGACTGCGCAAAGGTAACATTAGGCTAAAATTCAATGTCGAGAGACTGCAATTTCAATGTAACATCTTCTAATGCATTTGCAGTGGAACCTCAATTAGACACCTGAATTAACTTTGTAAATCGGCATTTGTGAAACCGGATTTAAAAATTTAAGTGAAAATTATTTTGTTCACTGGTAAGACAACTTAAATACATATAGTTTCAATGCTTACTTCCAAGTGTTCCCTGGCTCTCCACTCTCTAGCTCAGTCCATGTTTGTTCATTTAATGCTGGCTCCCCAGTTCTCTATTCAACTCTGCCCAAGTCCAGGTTCACTGCTTTAATGGTTCCATCCGAAGGCTGAATTACCATGTCCAGGTCTAGGCTGATATTTCACCCAAACTTTGCCCCTTTATCTGCGGACTGCAGAGGCAAAGATTGGTTTTAAAATCTATTGACTTGGAAATTCTGAATTGTCCACCAATTTTCATTATGCACAAGTGGAATTCCTCCATTATAGTGGTTAATCCACTATACAAACTGTATGATTCTGTCACCAATACACGATTCAGATCTCTGGAACGCAGTTGCCATGCTCTGATCTAAACATGCAATGAATATTGATAACAAAAATATTCAGAGAGCACAAGTGAAATTAATAGCAAGTAATTTAGTTTTCTCCCTAGCTTATTAAGCAAGTGCACTCACTGCTTGTTTAATTATTCAGTCAAGACTAGAAAGGCCTTTGGATTAAATCAGATTTTGCCAACTGCAGAACTATAGGATTCCTAACTGCAGAACTATTGGGATTCCTGCCATTCCTGGACTTTTGAGTCCTAGGAAAGAAAATAAAACAGGCAAAATTGTCAATTGTTATACTGCTAATTTAGCTGGAAATGCAACTGTTACTATCATTCGACAGCTGTGGTGTCATGGCTGTCACATTTGCCTATAAATACACTCACTCCATTTCACAGTAAATCCTGTGAAGCACTTCGAAAAGTCCTTCTGAGATGATAAGACGCTATACCAAATGCAAGAATTATTATTACAAAAACTGAACTTCAAAACTAGCAAATACACGGAGCCCTTCGATTATATTTCATCCCATTTACACGTCACATCAAGTGCAAGTTTGTTTTATACAGAAAAAGACACTGCTGAAGAGGAAAACTGAAGATACGATTAGGGATTTAACCCTCTTTATAAACATAAAGCAGCTAATTAGGATTTGAAGCAAATAAGCTTTCTTAGCATTGTGGCAAATTGCTCAGTGGGTGTTAAACCCATCACATAAGAAGGATTGAGACATATAAAACAGGAAGCCATGACATAACTGTGGAGTAGATCGGCTGGCTCAGCCGTGAGTGATGCCCTCTCTTCTCCTGCCAAACAGCCTAGGCTCGCAGAGGGCAACCGAGAGCGAGTGGAGGCTTGGGGTGAGCGTTAGACCAGCTAGCGTAGTACAGCGCTGACCCATAGCAATAGTGGTTAGCGCGCTCACCTCGCAGGAGAGGATCCGGGTTCAATTCCTGCTCGGGGCAAAGCCTTAGGAAAGTTTCCTTGCTCTCGTCACCTGTTGGCTTAGCAGCAAGTGGGAACCCAGTTGCTACTCAATCAGCAACGCTGCACAGCGTATTCTGTGAAGCCCTTTGAGGCGTCTCGAAGACGACAAGGCGCTACGTCAAACGCGGGGATTATTATTCACCCACTGAGCAATAAGGAATTTTGTCACAATGCTAAGAAAGCTTATTTGCTTCAAATCCTGATCAGCTGCTTTATGTTTATAAAGGGGGTTAAATCCCTAATCGTATCTTCAGTTTTCCTCTTCAGCGTGGAGTCCTGTAGCTCAGTGGTTGAGCACTCGCTTTTGCAAGCGAGAAACCCGAGTTCAATTCCAGGCAGAGGGCGAAACCTCGGGCAAGTTTCCTTCCTCCACACAGAGCCTAATAATAATCCCTCCCAAACCAAAAACAATAATAAATTGGTCATTTTCAATCTACGACTGTTTGTGGGACATTGCTGTGCGCCATCGGCTGCCGCGTCCGCCCACAGATATACAGTCAATTCACTTTACAGTGTGTTCTGTGAAGCGCTTCGGGACGTCCTCCTGACGTGAAAAGCGCTCTATCAAATGCGAGGATTACTATTATCATCACCGACATCATCACCATCGCTCGATACCCTCCAACAACGACGACGACACCGCATTTGCACAGCGCCCTTTGACCTCGGGGAGGAGGGGGGGGGGGGCGGCCCCAAGGCACTCGGGGTGGTGGTGGGGGAGGGGGGGGGGGGGTGGGGCGCCAAACAAACAAACAAACAAACGCCGACCCCTCCTCGGTCTTATTCCGCGAAGTGCCTCGAGACCTCCCGGAGGCGCGACGAGCGCGAGGTTACCGTCGCCGCGGCGCGCGAAAAAAAAAAACCTTTGAACCCTGCGAAGGAGGGAGAGAGGGGGGGGGGGTGAAGGGTGAAGGGTCACACACACACACACACACACCACATCGTTTTGACGCGCGTGCGCGACCCCGGGGGCCCCCCCCCCCGCTCCGGCCGCCATTTTGTGGCGTCTGACGGCAGCTCTCGACACCGCCGCCATTGCTTCCTTCCCTCTCTCTCTCTCGCTCTCTCTCTCACAGACGCACACACGCACTCGCTCTATCTTTGCCCCGCGATAACCCCCACCCCACCCCGCCCGCCCGCCCGGTAAAACCCTCCCTTCCTCGTCGCGGCCTCATCGAAGGGAGGGAGGGGGGGGGAAGAAGAAGCGTCCGCTTTGGCGCCTAAACGCACGCACTCACTCACTCGCTCGCGCGCGCGCACCGCCACCTGTCGCCCGCAATACCCCCCCCCCCCCACCGTTTTTTTTAAAATATCAAAAATTTATTAAACAATATTAATAATCGTTAGTGATAATATTAAAAAAAATAACACCGATCGAAGAAAAAAAAACGGGGCCGTCGCAACACACCGACCGACCGACCGACCCGCGGGAGGGAGGGAGGGAGGGGGCCGCCGCCTCCCCTCCTCGCCATTCTCCCGCGAGCACTCGCCCCCCCCCCTCTCTCTCTCTCTCCCCCCCCCCACCCTCAACCCACAAAATAATAATAATCCGACAATTGACCAACCCCTCAGGGGGGTGGGGTGGATGGTGTTGAGGGTGGGGGGGGGGTGGATGGTGTTGAGGGTGGGGGGGGGTGGATGGTGTTGAGGGTGGGGGGGTGGATGGTGTTGAGGGTGGGTGGGGGTGGATGGTGTTGAGGGTGGGGGGGTGGATGGTGTTGAGGGTGGGGGGTGGATGGTGTTGAGGGTGGGGGGGTGGATGGTGTTGAGGGTGGGGGGGTGGATGGTGTTGAGGGTGGGGGGTGGATGGTGTTGAGGGTGGGGGGTGTTGAGGGTGGGGGGGTGGATGGTGTTGAGGGTGGGGGGGTGGATGGTGTTGAGGGTGGGGGGTGGATGGTGTTGAGGGTGGGGGGGGTGGATGGTGTTGAGGGTGGGGTGGGTGGTGTTGTTGTGGGGGGGGGTGTTCAACATTATTTTTAAACCCAGAGCTTTTCAATTTTTTTTAGATCGATAGGGTTACCACTCCCCCCCCCCAATTTTGGCTCGTCTAACCCTAAATAAATACATACACCTTTATTTAGGATTTAGATTAGATAACACGATAACGTGTGGAAAAGAAAATGAGTCTGTCAGAGGGAGAGAGAGAGGGAGGGGAAGGGAGGGGGGAGAGAGGGAGAGGGGGAGAGGGGGGGAAGGGAGGGAGAGGGGGGGAGAGAGGGTGAGGGGGGAAGGGAGGGGAGAGAGAGGGGAGGGGGAGGGGGAAGGGAGGGGGGAGAGAGAGGGGGAGGGGAGGGGGGGAAGGGAGGGGGGAGAGAGAGGGGGAGGGGGAGGGGGGGAAGAGAGAGAGGGGGGGAAGGGGAGAGAGAGGGAGGGGGGGAGAGAGGGAGGGCGGGTAAGGGAGGGCGGGTGAGGGGGGAGAGGGAGGGCGGGTAAGGGAGGGGGAGAGGGCGGGCGGGTAAGGGAGGGGGAGAGGGCGGGTAAGGGAGGGCGGGTAAGGAGGGGGAGAGGGCGGGTAAGGGAGGGGGAGAGGGCGGGTAAGGGAGGGGAGAGGGCGGGTAAGGGAGGGGGAGAGGGCGGGTAAGGGAGGGGGAGAGGGCGGGTAAGGGAGGGGGAGAGGGCGGGTAAGGGAGGGGGAGAGGGCGGGTAAGGAGGGGGAGAGGGCGGGTAAGGGAGGGAGAGAGGGCGGGTAAGGAGGGGGAGAGAGAGAGGCGGGTAAGGGAGAGGGGGAGAGAGAGGGCGGGTAAGGGAGGGGGGGAGAGAGAGGGCGGGTAAGGGAGGGGGAGAGAGAGAGGGAGGTAAGGGAGGGGGGAGAGAGAGAGGGAGGGTAAGGGAGGGGGAGAGAGAGAGGGAGGGTAAGGGAGGGGGAGAGAGAGGAGGAAACCATTTTGACCGGTTTTAAAATTATTGCCATCACATAGACCAGAGATTTGCATTTTTTTTAATATTTTTTTTTTGGGGGGGGGGGTTAAAAAACATCCCGTTTGCGAACCCCGAAAATCGCCCAACGTCGGGTCGGTCCTCCCAATAGGCTATTTTTTTTTGGGGGGGGGAGAGGGGGGAAAGAGTTAGATAAAAAGACATAAAAAAAAGAAAGGGATCTTCCAAAATGTCTTCGGAGGGGGGGAGGGAGAGGAGGTGAGAGAGAGGGAGGGAAGGAGGGAGAGAGAGGGAGAGAGAGGGAGGGAGGGAGAGAGAGGGAGGGAAGGAGGGAGAGGGAGGGAAGGAGAGAGAGGGAGGGAAGGAGGGAGAGAGAGGGAGGGAGGGAGGGAGAGAGAGGGAGGGAGGGAAGGAGGGAGAGGGGAGAGAGAGGGAGGGAAGGAGAGAGAGGGAGGGAGGGAGGGAGGGAGGGAGAGAGAGGGGGAGGTTCGGGAAGGAACCATTTTGACCGGTTCACAAATCGGAACAAATTAAAACGATCGTTTTCGAAACGACGGATTGATAACGTGGGAGTAAATAATTTGGAAATCGGGGCCACATTGGGGGCCCGAACAGACGGGGGCACAATGGGGGGGGAATAATTTTAAGGGAGAGGTTCTCCCTCCCCTTCCCTCCCTCCCCTTCCTTTCTTTCTTTCCTCACCCTCTTCCCTCCCCCTCCCTCCTTCCTCCTCTCTCTCTCTCTCTCTCCGTCCGTCGACGTTTTTTTTCACACACAAACTCGTCGTTCAAAAAAACACTCGAATCCCTTCGAGTTATCTTTTAAACCGCTCTCTCTCTCTCGTATACGCGCACCCGTTACTACTACAGCTTGTGATTCTTTTCCCTCTCGGCGAAGAGAGAGAGTGACACCACCACCACCGCCGCCGCGGACAGACAGACGGACTGACTGACCTCCGTAACCGCCATCGCCACCGTCCATTCTGCTCGCGACTCTCGGCAAGAAGCGGCCGGCCGCCTCCGTGACGTCACAGGCGGGTGGCGGCGGGGGAGAGGCGGGGCGACGACATGTGACACCCGCGCCCTGACGTTCGCGCGCGCGCGCGCGCAACGTCAGCACGTGGACCGGCCGGCGCGCGGAACTCGCTCACGTGGGCGCGGCGTCACAGGCCGTCCTGGCCCCGGCGAGTGGGGCGACGGCATGTGACGTTCGCGCCCTGACGTTCGCGCGCGCGCAACGTCAGCACGTGGACCGGCCGGCGCGCGGAACTCGCTCACGTGGGCGCGACGTCACAGGCCGTCCTGGCCCCGGCGAGTGGGGCGACGGCATGTGACGTTCGCGCGCGTGCAACGTCAGCACGTCGACCGGCCAGCGCGCGTAACTCGCTCACGTGGGCTCCAAAGCAGGACTTGGGAGGGCAGACCAGTCACTGGGGTCTGGGGTGGTGGGGGGCGTGGGTGGGGGGGCGGCAGGGAGACATATCAACCCCGCAAGCCCAACCCCTGCCGGGCGGGCTGTTCCTAGCTGGACAAGCAGCGGCAGAGCTTGCCGGATCAACAACAACAACAACAACAACGACGACATCAACAAATGTCAGTGAGATTACATATCAGTCAACCGACAACATTATTGCAGTCGATTCACCTCGCAGGATATTCCGCGGAGGGCCTTCGAGACGCCTCGAGGCGCTTAACGTCGAATGCAAGGATTATTATTCACGTGAAAATTATTACAGCCAACTGCATCCAACTGAGATGAGATCAGTTAGCGCCACACGGACGAGTGGTATCAAACCCGGAACATTTCCGTTCTTCGTGGTTCAAGACTGAGCAAGAGAGAGGGAGAGGGACTGAGACTGAGAGAGACAGAGAGCGATTAAGGGAAAATATACTAAAGGAGTCCTCCCACAGGAGTTGTCCCAGCAGCGTATAAAGACGAAATGTCTGTCTGTGTGTCAATCTGCATTCCATAGTCAATCCTTTGGTTACAAGCAGAACTGTTAATGTGTACAGCTAGTTTGGTGTAAAATCTCATCAGGCCATTGAACGTCTCATAGAATCATAGAATTATACTGCACAGAAGGAGGCTATTTGGCCCATCGTGTGTGTGCCTGCTTTTTGAAAAGAGCTATCCAAATCGAAGCCCTTCAAATGATTTACTGTATAGTTTATGGGTAAATACCTACAATGTATTTTGAGTTTGGCTGAAACATACAGTGTTTGCAAATGTCTTACGTGTTGTGTTATAATAAGTTATGAGAATCTGATCCAGAAAGATAGGTTCACATTTTCGGTAACGCCCATGAACAGAACTGAAATGGGAGACCAGAGTGCTCCCTTATTGGGTAGAGGGCTGGTCCTGGACCAAACAAAGACCCCATAGTAATAAACATAAGTTAGCTCGGTTATTTTTGATAGAAGTTGAAGTTCTACCTGCCTGTTCAGGCAGACATTAATGATCCTGTAAGTATTCCAAAGTAGGAAGGAGTTTCTCTTTGGTTGCTGACTGGCAATCCTCCAGAGTAATTGATCATTCACTTCGTGGTTGGACTTGGGACTTTGCTGTATGCAAATTGGCTGCCTTATTCAGCTACAGATACACAGTTGCTACACATTACTGTAATTCCCTGTTAAGCGCTTTGAGCTGTTTTGATATCAGAGCTTACAAGTTAGATAAAAATGGTTATTTTTAAATGGTCATGATAGTTTGCAGGACATTGTGTGCAAAATGGCTGCCACATTTGTGGCAACAAAATACACACTGCAACGCTTTACAGTACATCCTGTAAAGAACTTTGAGCTGTCTCGACCACATGATAAGGTGCTGTATCAAATACAAAGATTTTATTACATTACACAATTGTGCCACTACCACTTATCATTATGCTATCAATATTCCAGCATTATGTATATGCCTATCTTGCCTCTCTGGATAACGTGTCACTGAGCCCTTTTACATTGGAGTTTTCACTGTATACAAAACCCTGTGAAGCCCTGTGAGATATTTTCAGACATCAAAACTTGCATGAGTTGAATCTATACAAATCATGTAGTTGCCTAAGTTGTATAATGTGCCCAGAATTTATATTCTACTCAAGTTTTGCATTCCTCATACTTTGCATTAGTCAAATCTTGCCTCGCAAGCAAGAGGACCCGAGGGTTAGATTCCCGGGCGGGTCGAAACCTTAGGTAAATCTCCTTGCTCTACACGCCTGTTTACCGAGCAGTAAGTAGGGGGTTGGTGGATTGCTTTTCCGGGGGGGGGGTAATAACTGCTTAAAAAATAATGGGTCACTCCAATCCCACGACTGTTTTGCGGGACAGCGTTGGGCACAATTGGGCAAAATATACCACCAATTTAAGTTTACGGTGTATCCCGTGACCTGCTTTTCGAGACACTGCGAAGACGTGACGAGGCGCTGTGTCAAATAATAATAATAATAATACAAGGATTATTATTATCATTATTATTGTTGTTGACATTATTATCATTCACGTTCATCAACGTTGCTGCTGATCCGCAGTGGCCGAAGCCGTTGATTGACGGCCGGGGATAGCGAATCGGACAGCAGCTTTCACTCGGGGGGGGAGGGGGTAACGTCGGTGCTTCGGATGACCAATCAGCGTGGAGAAAGGTGTGTGGGGGGCGGGACTTCCGGAACCAGTTCCCCCCCCTTCCTTCCGCCCCCCCCACCTTCCCCCTTAGCGACGCGGTTTAATTTTCGGATCGTCCGGCAGCCGCGACGATGGACTCCCACTACGCAGGTCAGGTTTGGAGGGGATAAAAAGAACGTCGCTCTCTCTCTCTTTCTCTCGCTCCGCTTTCGGTCCGAGCGGTTTTTAATCACAAAAAAACCCCACCGAGGGAGGGGGGGGGGGAAAAAAAAACGGCGCCGGACGGAGGGGCGAAGCGAAGGGGAGAGCTCGCGCGCGCGCGCTCGCGGCGGCGGCGGCGGAGGGCAGACTAACGTGCTGCCCGCTGGAGATCCCGCCCCCTTTCTCTCTGCGCTCTCCTGCTCGCAGCTGATTGGCCGGATGGCAGGTCAGCTGGTCGGTCCCCGGCTCCCGATTGGCCTGGCGGGCCTGTCAGTCACCGGGCGCGGGGCTGGTTCGCCCGCGGCCTACCTCCAGGCCTTCGCGCGACGCGACGCCCCCGCCGTCCCCTCACGCTTGGTTTTTTTAATTAAAAAAAAAGGGAAAAAAATTTTTAATCGAGTGACCGCGTTATTATATTTCACGGCCGCGCACGGTTTCTTTTTTTTAAAAAAAATTCTATTTCTCGGGCGACCGAAGAACAACCGCTCTCCTCAGAAAGCGGAAGGCGTCGTCCTCGCGATTCATTTTTTTTAAAAAAACGGAAAAAAAACGGGCGGGTCAATGGCGACCGTTTTTTTTTCCCTTTTTCTCCCCCCCCCCCCCCCCCTTTCCCCCTTCCCCCCCCCCCGCACACCCGCCACGGCCGCCGCCGCCGCGCCCGGTGAGGCGTCGACGTGAATTCATCCGTTCGGGGAGAGGGTGGGTGTGTGGGGTGGAGTCGTAAAGGGCTCCGGTTCTTCTCGATCGGCGGCGGTTGGCGTTCCGGGTCTTTCCCGACCGACCGGACCGGACCGCCTTTTTTTTTCTCTCTTACCCCCCCCTTCAGACGCCACAAAATGGCGGCCTCCCGGGGCGGGCGGGCGGGCGCGAAGCCACAAAGTCCGCCCCGTCAGTAGCCCAAACGCTAGCCACCCCCCCCCTCCCCCGCCACCCCACCCCCCCCCCAAGTAGCCGCACGTCACCTTTTTTATTATTATTATCAATAATAATAATCATCATCGTCGTCGTCCTCGCGTTCGCCTTCGAGACGTCTCCCAAAGCGCTTCGCGGAATACGCTGTAACGTGAACTGACTCGTTATTTTTTGGGGTGGTGGTGGGGGGGTGGGGGGCGAACGAACACGGCGGCCGATGGTGCGCGGCAGCCACCCCACAGGCCGCCCTGGATCGAGCGACCACGTTGTTATTTCTCTTTCGGAAGGGGATTATTAGACCCGAGTTCAATTCCAGGGCGAAACCTTGGGCAAGTTTCCTTACCCCACACAGAGCCTAATAATAATCCCTCCAAAACCAAAAACAATAATAAATTGGTCATTTTCAATCCACGACTGTCTGTGGGACATTGCTGTGCGCAATTGGCTGCCGCGTTCGCCCACAAATATACAGTCAATTCACTTTACAGTGTGTTCTGTGAAGCGCTTTGGGGCGTCCTCCCGACGTGAAAAGCGCTATATCAAATGCAAGGATTATTATTATTATTACCCCGGAAACCTAATCCGCCGATCGACTGACGACCTACTTCCTTCTTACTGGTGGATAAACAAGAGGCAGGCGTGGAGCAAGGAAACTTGCCCAACGTTTCGCCCCGTCCGGGAATGGAACACGGGTCCTCTCGCTTGGGAGGCTTAGTGGTTTATAGCGCCTCCCCCCTCAAGAGCGCTTGACAGTGGTAGAGCACAGCGCTGAGCCAGGGGAGATGACCGTAGGCAAGATCGAAGAGGAAGGTCTTCAGGCGTGTCCTGATGATGGGGAAGGGATAGAGGAAGAGTTTCAGGGCACAGTGGCTGAAAGTGTGGCTGCCGATGGGGTGACGGAACAAGCAGGAGACCAGAGCCGGTTGAGTGGAGGCAGCGGGTAGTGGATTGGGGAGTAAGCAGGTAGGGAGGTGCCAGGGCATGAAAGGATTTGAAGATGAGAGTGAGGATCTGGAAATTAATACGTTTGGTGATGTGGAGCCTGGCTAGAACTGATGTGATAGAGGTACAGAGTTTAATGCAGGTGCATGCAGGCCACAGCACCAAAGCCAGCTTGTGCTATCAGACACGCCAGTCCCCCCACCCACAGATTGTGATTGCCAGAAATTCAATGTTTGCTGACAATTTTTACCTTCAGGCATATTAAAACATTTGAATAAATAGGAAGGATCCGAAACACTCATTTTGATCTGGCCATCCAAAATCATTAACTATGACTCTGGTCACTTATTGTCGGTTACTTCCAGACATCACTACTTATTAGATTTATTATAGTGACATCTAATTAAGACAACCTTATAGTCAATTAAGGCAAACAACCCGCTGTGTGTGTCTGGGTGGTTGGTATGCAATGGCTGCATGCTTGTGTAACGCTCTTACCCATGCAAAGTGCTTCAAGGGCCCTATGAGACACTGAGCGCTTGAGAGACATGTACAGCGAGAGAGTGGGGGTACACACACGCAGAGAGAGTGAGAGAGAGAGAGGGACATGCACATGCACGGAGAGAGACATACGTAATGTACGTATGTAATAATAATTCAGTCACTCAATCCATGATTGTGGGACGCATTTGGCTGCCGCATTTCGCCCACGATTTCAGTTCTTTTTACTGTATATTCTGTGAAGCACTTTGAGACGGCTCGTAGACATGATGCAAATATATCAAATGCAAGGATTATTATCTAAGTTGTGCTGTTGAGATATGACTTTTGGCAGTTCTCTCTGTCATGTCTACTGCTTGATTGAGACTACAAATGTTTCAGTGCCTCCAGTTGAAAATGTCATTGGTGAATGGTTAATGATTTTCTCCAAAAAGTGGATTATTTTGGTGTGTGTAAGTAAGTAAGGTCATTAGTCCATTAGTTCCTATCAACGAAGGGAAGATGAACCAGCAGTCCTGTCTTGATACCACAGGGCAATCTCATTAGAATACGCATGTCTCTTTGGGATGTCTTCCTGATGTTAAAGGCGCTATACTAATGTGATTTGTTGTTGTTGTCTCTGGACCTGTACAGTATTGGATGTAGGATATTCCAGCACTGACTTGCCTGTATTTCCAGGTTAAAAAAGGGTTGAAACCCTAATTACAAAAAGCTTGATGGGTTATCATCTCCACTGATGTCACTTCCTCCGCTTGCACATAATACAACGGAAGTGATGTCAATGTCATCATTGTGGGATTTAACGTGGCATCAGTGGCCATTTTTTGTGGACTCATTATAACATCATAACCCATTGTGCAATGCATTATTTTTGCTTCCTAGGCATGTGCCTTTGTATCAATTAGAAGCACTGATAATGATATAATATATAATAATAATCAATTAATAATGACGGCCAAAAGTTCCTGTGGCTATTCATGTGACTTTGTTGTCACTTTTGTTTCTAAGCGCTCCGAAGGGCGCTATGTGAAAGCAAGTTGCGTACAAATACTTCCCCTACAAATAGTCACTATATTTTCCAGTAAATCCTGTGCAGCGCTTTTTCATGATGTGATGAGGCGCTACATAAAGTGCAAGGATTATTATTTAATTGGAGCTAGTCCCACAGTCAATCTGATAATAGATTATTAGAATACAGATTTGCTATATTACTGGTCAAAAACATCCATTAACTACAGTACGACATTGTGCCTGTCATCTGTTCTCTAATCTCCTCTCTGACCCAAACTTTCTCTGTCTCTTTCCTGCTTCCTCTCTTTTTTGCTCTGACTTCCTCTCCTTTTATTTTCCTGAGGTTTTTATCTCTGTTCCGGTCTCTCGTCTTACAATGTATTGTATTGTGTTGTTTAGGAAACGCTTGACCCTGTGTTGCCAGTTCAGAGTTGCGCAGCACAGGTATATTGAGTATCTTGTAACTGCGGCCAACTATAAAATGTTTGTTGGCATCAGAATGCCACATGCAGACAACCCTACGCATATGTGGCATTCTGTTGTAGTGTAGAACGAGCAAAGGTTTCTTAAATGTTTCCAGTATTCATGATAGAACAACCACTGGTTTGTGGCAGTGATCAGGCTTATTCAATAATATTGATCATCGCATTTGATATAGCGCCTCATCACGTCATCAAGACATCTTAAAGTGCTTCACAAGATACACTCTAAGGTGTAATGATTATGTGTTTTGTGGGTGAAACGTGCCAGCCGATTCCGCACAGCAGTGTACCACAAACAGTTGAGGATTGAGTGACCAAATTATTATTATTTATTTTTGGCCTCATTTTTTTAATGCTTGTTTTACTGTGCTAGATGGAACAATTTCTGTTACCTCGGTTGCTAATCTTGGGAGTGGGATAAGAGCGGAACCATTGGTGCAAAACATGCATGCATATTGAAGAAAGGATTATTGTACCATGTGAGATCATGTAATTCTGGATGTCAGATTAAACCTGGTACCCTCTTTGTATGATTCAGTGGCACGTTTTATTCATATTACTTGCATTTAGTCATTGATCCGACAAACTTGTATGGAGAGAAACCGGTTCTCTGCACTGAATACCGGTCAGGGTGATGACACCTCTGTGTAGGCGAGTCAAAAGTAAATGGATGCACAGGGAAGAGTGTCAATGCAATTGTCATTGGGGACACAATGGTGAAAAGAATAGACTAGCAACCAAAGACATGACTCTCGCATGGTATGTTGGCTCCCTGGTGCCAGACATCACGGAACAGGTGCAAAACGTTCTACAGGGGGAAGGGGAACATCCAGAAGTCGTGGTCCATAATGGGATCCATGACATACGGAAAAGAGGGCTGAGATCCTACAGGGAGAGTATCAGAAGCTAGGGAAAAAACTAGGGAACCTCAAAGGTGGTGATCTCTGGATTACTTCCAGTGCTTGGTGTAAGCGAATATCAAAACAGCAGGATCAAACACATGAATGTATGGTTGGAGAAATGGTGCAGAAAGGAGGGCTTCAGGTTCCTG
This sequence comes from Callorhinchus milii, assembly GCF_018977255.1. NCBI lineage: Eukaryota > Metazoa > Chordata > Chondrichthyes > Chimaeriformes > Callorhinchidae > Callorhinchus > Callorhinchus milii. Next base: position 1,791,787 of record NW_024704770.1, read on the forward strand.
GATCATTGGAACCATTTCTGGGGCAGGTGGGACCTGCACAAGGTGGATGGGTTACACCTGAACAGGGTTGGGACCACGGTGGTCGAAGGGAGGTTAACTCGTGCTGTGAGGAAGGGTTTAAACTAATTTTGAGGGGGGAAGAGAATCGAGATGTGGCATTAGAGAGGATAAACACGTCAGATAGAGGGCTGGGAGAGACAAATAGCAGTGTAATCAGGAGTAATCCAGAAAAAGGAGGGATTAGGCGGGAGAAACAGACTAAGTCGGACTCGGAGTGCATAAGCGTAATTGCACGGAGTGTGACAAATAAGATTGGTGAGCTGCGGCTCAAGTTGCCACGTGGGGTTATGATGCAGTGGCAATAACGGAGACCTGACTCAAACAAGGGCAGGAATGGGAGCTGAATGAATAGAGTAGTGATAATGGGGGAACTTCAATTATCTTAACAAAGACTGGCAAAATAACAGTGTAAAGGGCAAGGAGGGGGAAGGATTCCTGAAATGGGTGCCGGATAATATTCTGGATCTGCATATTTCCGGTCCAACGAGGAAGGAAGCAGTGCTGGATCGAGTTCTGGAGAATGAAGTGGGGCAAGTGGAGCAGGTTTCAGTAGGAGAGCATCTGGACAACAGTGATCACAACATCATTAGGTTTTAGAGTACTTATGGAAAGGGACAAGGAGCAATGACGGGTGAAGATACTCAACTGGAAGAGGGCTAATTTCAATGAGTTAAAAAGGGACCTGGCCAAAGTGGACTGGAAAGAAAGATTAGCAGGTAAAACAGCTAACAAGCAATGGGAAGCCTTCAAGGAGGAGATAGTTCGGGGATAGAACAAATAGATTCCCGCAAAAGGGAAAGGTGGGGCATCCAAACCTCGCTGGATGAATAAGGAAATTGGGATTAAAATAAAACAGAAAAAGGTGTCTTATGATAAATAAGCGAGAGACCTGAGTTCAATTCCAGGCAGAGGGCGAAACCTTGGGCAAGTTTCCTTACTCCACACAGAGCCTAATAATAATCCCTCCAAAACCAAAAACAATAATAAATTGGTCATTTTCAATCTACGACTGTTTGTGGGACATTGCTGTGCGCAATTGGCTGCCGCGTTCGCCCACAAATATACAGTCAATTCACTTTACAGTATGTTCTGTGAAGCGCTTTGGGACGTCCTCCCGACGTGAAAAGCGCTATATCAAATGCAAGGATTATTATTATTATAAATGTCAGGTCCAAACTACAGAAGAAAAATCAAATAGAATATAGAAAGTACAGAGAAGATCTGAAAAAGGAAATAAGAGGGGCAAAGAGATTAGCGGGTAACATAAAAGGGAACTCGTTGATTGAGTGAGCAAAATATTTTTGAGTTATTATTATTGCTAGGTAAACAAAGGCGCGTGGAGTAAGGAAACTTGACGACAGTTTCACCGTGCCTGGTGATATAGATGGAAACGTTGTCATCTGTTTAGTTAAATCCATATTTTGGGTGTATCGAGTCTTTAAGCCATTGAACCCTTCAATGAACCCTTCTCTGTTTGTGTTTTTGCTACAGGTTACGATGCCAGTGGTGCTTGGAATACCGGAGCAACCAATTCTCAACGTAAGTTTTATTTTTGTTTGTCATAGTGTGGGTTAGAAGCACGATTGCCATTTCACTGTGTTTTGTGGTGTTTATAGCTTTTTGCTGGTTGATCAATTCTATTTGATTCTTTGTTTTAAGTTGAGGCCAAAGTACTGGAAACATTTAAGAAACTGCTTGATGCTATTGTCTGGAAATCTTTGTAATGGGTGATTATCCTTGGCATTTTCCACCTTGCCTCCCCCATTCCTATTTCAGACAAAACGTCTTTGTTACCTCCTGCCTCGACTTCTGTAGTGCACTCCTTGCCAGTCTCCGTAGTTCCACCACCCAGAATCTTCAGCTCATTCACCTGTGCCCATTCCAATTACTGCACCAAATTATTCTTGCCAGGTTCCACTGTCTTCCTGTTTTCCAATGAATTGATGTCAAGGTCCTCGCCTTCACCCCATCTCTAGGATCTTTCCCGATCAGCAAACTCGGGCTTGCTTCGTGCGACTTGAAACTTGGTGCTGAGCGTGGGAAATTATAGCCACCATAACTTTTCACGTAATAGCTGGCCAACACTTAGATAGGTATTTGGGGAAGACAAATTTACAGGGCTAAGGGGAGAGAGAGCGGGGATGGGATTAATTTCGACAGCTCTTTCAAAGAGCCAGCACGGACACGATGGGCCGAACGGTCTCCTTTTGTGCTGTATGATTCTATGTTTCTATAACACTTGCAGATTACATTGCCATTCATGTTGGGAGGATGTCCCAAGGCGCTATACAGTTAAGCTTCGGATCCGACCTTGGGGTTGGGATCAGGAGGGATGGAGGGTAGAGAAGGTGAGGGTAGGAGGGTGACTGAAGGCCCGATGAAGAGGAGGGACTTGAGACTAACCCAAGTTTGTGTGCTTCTGCTCCTAGGATATGATGGTTATGATTACAGCTACACCCAGGATAATATACCTTGTTCTGATACAAACTACGGCTACAATGCTGGCAGCAATACCTGGGAACCTCCAAAAAATGTAGCTACGGATACGATCATTGCTAAAATCAACCAACGCTTGGACATGCTGTCCCAGCTGGAGACTGAAAACCAGACGCAAGAAGAGCCATATCAGGAAACCTATCAGGAGTCCTACCAAGAACCGTATCAGGAGCAGTACCAGGAGCCTTACCAAGAGTCTTACGATGAAAACAGGTATTTCGTGGGACGCCAGTACAAACAGGAAGAAGAGTAAGTTCCCGTGAGGCATCGCACTCCAGACAAGAACACGTTTCCTTCACAGAAATGACAGTTGTGTTCTTCCTCGAGAGTTTCAGTAAATGGGTTTAAAAGTAAATTTGTGCAAAGCATTTTAACAGCTAATTTTCAAATTCTGGCGCATCTTCACAAGAATGTTTGTTTCACGGACTTGAGGTGCTTATCTTAAATGTCTTATTGTACATTGAATCTTGGCTGTGATTATTGCTTCATCTAACGATGAGGTAGGTGGTGATGGTGTTTTGGCCTTGTTCGTTCAGGGTAGAATAAATAGGCATTAAGGGAGTTGCTTGTATTTAAAGAGAGATGTGAAGTAGGAAGTTACACTCGATGATATGGAGGTTTTGGTTAGAGGTGGTGTGAATAAGTCTCCCTGTGGTGTATTATTTGAACTTTATTGACCATTTCACTGAGGCATTGCAGGTAGTAATAGTGTTGCAGTGGGAATGTAGGTAGTAATGTGGTCAAAGCAAAATATTCCACTGGAATAAAGAATTCAAATCGATCAACAGTGGTGGTTGTTGGGAATCAGAAGTGATGATTGACTAACTGGATCAATAAGATCCAAACAAATGATTAAATAAGATTAGACCTTGAAGGGAAAACTCTTGAACTGTAGCTGTTTTAAATATTTTTACTTGTAAATAAGTTCAAATCTTGTGTGCAGAAGACAATTTCAGTAGCTCTTAACTATTTAGATCATTGATGTGGACTAATAATCTCTTTTTGCTCTCGACTGTATAATATCATTGGCCTAAGGCTCATTTTTATTCCCGGTGTGCTCATTAGAATGAAATAAAGCGTCTTGAAGTTTCGGAACTCGGTGGTATCTTGGGAAGGTGACCTTCATCTTTGAAGGATGCCAAGAGAACATTTTCAAGCTTTATCTTGTAGAATTGGCAACCATCGTTGGGGATTAATCCCTTAAACCAGTGTGTTTGAGTTCACTCTCGTACTTCAATCCTAGTTGCTGTTGGTGGGGAGAAGGGGTGGGGGGGGGGGTATAGTGTACTAGTTCCTTTCTAGATTTAGTGTACGTCTTTCATCCTTTCTACGTCAGAGGAAATGGCTGTCAAATTAATATAGGAAATTTGAGACACTGACTAGAGTGAGCAATGCCCTTACCCCGATTATTTGGAAAGTCAATAGTTTTGCTCTCTTTATTCCTCCCATGCACTCACTGGGGGCGCCCCAATGCCCTGATTTATTTATTACCAGGTTACAAGCCGATCCAATAGTGACTCCGAACCAGGCCGATGTATTATACATTGCTGGTCCTAACCTTTCCCAACGACATTTCTCTTGATTCAGACTGTTTAAACGTGTTCTAATCTCATTCTGAGCGAAAGTACTGGCAGCGAGTGCAGTGTAATATTGTTTTAGCTTGAACTGGAAAATGGGGTGATCCATTCTGTATCGGTAGCCGCTTCCAATCACGTGTGCTTATTGGTATGTCGGTAATATGGTGGGACAGTTACCCAGTATTTATTTACTTTGGCTGTTGAGAAGCATAATGTAAAGCATGCGTGTGGTGGATATATTAATTGCTAAGGAGACAAACTTGCGTTCTCTGTTGGTCAGTTGTCATTTGAAGGCGCTTGAATGCGCAAAAGGTTGAAGTGACATGAATTTAAAACTCCAAAGAAGCTGATAGATTTTGCCGTTGGGCTAAATTACAACACTCTCACAATGCCTACATAGAAATAAGTGACGAATCACATTTTACAGCCTTCCTAAAAATCGGATGGACCGTGCTCGTTTCTGAGGGGTGCGTGCAAAAATTGTTAAAGGTTTTCAGTTTTTAGTGGCCCACTTCCACTGTTGCAATCAGAGGTTTAGTAAAACTCGTGAAAGGATGGCCATTTCAGCCAGACCTTTTTATTTACACACTGCAGACGCATAGAAAATGTGATGAGCTAAAATGTCATTGGCTGAAATCTATGCTGTTTCGTTCTTAGTCTGCTGTCACTTGATGGCGGACTTGTGCCATGGTTCTGACCAGCTACTGACCACATTCCTTACTTGCTGTGCGACTTTTACAGGTATGCACCTTATGAGTCCTACGACTCCAGGTCTTCACTGAATGACCAGGATCTGTACAGATCTGGCTACGGTTACAGTGAATACGGACCTAATCGTAACGATTCTTACGGAGGTCGGTATGACCACTACGACAGCTCCTACGAGACTCGCCACGATCCGTACCAGAACCGACGTGACCTATACGGCCCCTCTTACCACCGGGGCCAGAACTGGTCTAGAGACCGGCCTCCGTATAACCGAGCCAATCGGAACGACCCCTTCATGTCACCAGGTTCCGGGCGAATGTCTGCACGCTGGAATGAGCTGTCAATGGGAGGCCGGGGCCCCAACGCCGCCCCCGCCAGGAACCTCCCATCGCTCTTCTCCCCAAACATAATCCCCATGGACCTGTTCAGAGGTCAGGGATCGGGAAGACCTTTAGGAGGTGGCAGACAGCGAAGGAGAGAAAGGATTCGAGGCAAAGTCGTAAGTACCTTTCTTTAATACTTTTTTTAAATTTTATTTGAATCCAGTAACAAATAGGTAAAGTGAGGGGAGTGGAGAGTAAACCTTCGCAAGAAGAAGGGTCATCCATGTTTTTTCTTTTTCTTTGTTTTTATTATTATTATTATTTTAACAGGTTTTTATTTCTTTCAAAACAGCAGACTTGATGTAAATGCTGATCTTTCAGCTGTCTTTTTCCAAATTCTGACTTCTAATGGTTCTCCCAGTGTTTCAAATAGTACAGAATCAAAGTGCTAAATGTCTTAGTTTGCTTTCAATCGTGGCTCGTAACGGCTGCCTTATGTGAAGGTTGGTTATCGTACAGTTAGATGATCAAGTTAAGTGAATCTTCAAGTCAAGTAAACTAAACCAAAGTCTACAAAACTGGGAAGTGCAATAAAGTCTGATTACAAATCATACCCCTAGTGTATATTTACTCTGCAACCGAACTGTACCAACTTAAGATCAGGGAATAAGATGTTATCTTGGATTTGAAGGTGAACATTTCTTAATTGAATGTTTTCCAATATAAACTCTTCGGGATGTAAATATCTAATCATAAATATTTAACCGCTTTCAGCAGTGGAATCTTTTTCCTCTCTCCTATTGCTTTCCTCTTGCCGTTAATAGCTAAAGGTCCCAAGTAACCTTAAAAATACAGATGACTTGGTTGTATGGAATCTTTTAAAACTGCGATCAAAATATTTGGTGATAGTTTTCTTTTAAGAGCTGAGTTAAGAGTTAAATTTATATAACAACAGATAGTTATTGCTGCTTTAATAACTGGAGCTTATAGGGTGCTGTCTCGCAATGTGAGGGTGCTGTTCTGGTTGAAATTGCTCTCAAGGGTAAATGCTAAAGCTGCAGTATTGCTTCTCATTTTAATTTCAAGCCGTATTCAGAAAAACATGCTCTACTGGTAGTCTGAATTCTGCTACGTTAAATATTAGACAGTGGGGCAGAACCAGTTCTTAAGACTGCATTGTTTTTAAACCTATGCTACATGATAGTTGCAAGGCAGTTATGAGGTTTGAGATGAGGACTGTCTTGCTCACATTGTTTGTGGTTATCAATAATAATACAATAATCCTTGCGTTTGCTGAGTTTTGCTCACAAAATATATAATCAATTTGCTTTGCGGTATATTGTGTGAAGCGCTTTGAGACGTCTCGAAGACGTGATAAGGCGCTGTATCAAATGCAAGAATTATTATTATTATTATTTTGGTCTTAGTCCAGTATAGAATCTGCTGGCTCATTCTCTGGTCATCTGTTCACTGTAGTAATAGCTGTGACAATCCTCACCCATCTTGCTCTGGATAAAGGATTCGGTTTCTGTGCAAGTGATCCGCTTTGAGAGGATTTTAGAACGTAACCATTATTCTTGATATGTAGATTTTAGCTTTTCTGCTTAACTGGGGCTACAGACTCTTTTCTCATATACCTACTTTTCGTCGTGCAATGGTGGACCCAAGTGATTAATTGACCTTTCGGGTCTTTTTTCATGTTTGTGTCCCATCTGTTCTGTAGAAATGGCTGAATGTTTGTTCGGTATCCTTTTAAAAACAGTAGTCTGGCGCATAATACAATGTCAAAAGGCCAACAGTGACACAGTTCCGGCTAGGACTGACAAAATGGAAGCACTTAATAGAAAGTTTCCATTTTACAGAGTTCAGTGCTCACTCTCTGGAGGCAGAATGCTGTTCAGCAGTCACTAGATTGCAATATTATAAGCAAGTCTCAGATATATTGGCACTTCATGGCGAGTGTGTGTGTGTGTTTGTGTGTTTGTCTGCACATTATAGATTTGATCACTGTTTCTGACTTCCATGGCTACAAAACAAACAGTAAATGGCTTGTAATGACAGTCCTGAAATGTAGTGATTTAGCAGTGAACTGGAGATCCCCCAAATCTTGATGGCGGTGTTGCTTTTTTTTCCAATATTTATCAGTCTTGTCTTATTGAAGAAATGTTCTTAGTATATTCTGGGCTTTGGGTTGGGAGGAGTGGTGGTGGAGGGTGGGAGATGGAAATCGGCTCATAACAGGATAGGGTTATTCTAAGGTATGAGTGTGGTCTTGTATGGACCTGTGGCCAATGAATTTGGGGAATGACCGCTCACTCAAATGATCTCAGAGGCAACATTGTTAGCTGCTGGAGAGTGTTAGATGTTGGGGGTAATAACCTTGTGTAAGTATTGCTGTGGCAACCCACCCCCCCCTCCCCATGCCAAGCTACGTTTTTTAAGAGTGCATTAATAAAGTGTCTGAATGTTGGAACCTTTGCTAGGAATCGGGCTAATTTTGACCTTTGTGCCAAAAGAAAGGAGTAAATAACGGGGGCAAGACCATTGGATTTGGTCGGAAAAGAAAGCAGTCTACAAACAGTCCCGATGAACCCGACAGCAAATATGTGAAAACTGAAGATGGTGATGGATCGGACGCAGGTACATTTCGATAAGAATTGGGAGGGTTTTTTTAAGCTTGTAATCTGTTAAGCTTGGAATCCTGCAGCTCAGTGGTTAGAGTACTCGCCTCGCAAGTGTGCGACCTGGGTTTGATTGCTGGGCAGGGCGAAACCTTGGGCAAGTTACCTTACTCCACACCCACCTCTGTTTATCTAGCAGTAAGTAGGAACCCAATTGTTAGTCGATTGGCGGATCACTTTTCCGGGGGTAATAGTTCCTTCCAAAAAAAAAATAATAATAAATTGCTCAATCCACGACTGTTTGTGGGACACTTCTGCATTTCGGCCACAAAATATAGTCCATTCACTTTACAGTATATTTGTGAACCGCTTTGAGGTGTATCGAAGACGTCCTATTTGTTTTGCCGCAGGTGTTATATCAAATTCAAGGATTATTATGAGCTTCAAGGGTCCTTTTTAATGTTCAGCTTTTTTGGGGGGAGTTAAAAGACTCAATCCATGATATTGGAGTTCTCTGCACGTATTAGTTAGTGCGCTCGGGGCTGTTGCTTGCAAGCTGTTGTGATACTGTTAGTAATGGATATGACTTTAAGTTGATGCACTCACTTAAATGTATGTTTAACTGAATTGGTGGTGTGTGTGTGACATGTGCTCCTTTATTCTCTGCAGAAGATGACGGAGATGGAGATGAATCTGGAGATGGTGCTGTAAGTCCTGCTTTTCTCCTTAAAAGGCATCAAATCTTGCCTGTTTCCTGGTTCTGTTCAGAAATATATCTCAGATCAAACTGTCCTTAAATCAGATCATTGACGTGCTCCGTAAGGGAGTAAAAAATAATAATAATAATAATTTGGTCACTGTTTGTGGGAAACTGCTGTGCGCAATTGGCTGCCATGTTTCGGCCACAAAATATACAGTCAATTCACATTATAGTATATTCTGTGAAGCGCTTTGAGGCGGCTCGAAGACCTGATAAGGTGTTTTTCTGCGGGTAATAATCCCCTTAAATAAATAATAATAATGTGGTAACTCAATCCACGATTGTTTGTGGGACACTGTGTTGCACAATTGGCTGCCACGTTTTGCCCACAAAATATACAGTCAATTCATATATCCTGTGAAGCGCTTTGAGACGTCTCAACGATGTGATAAGGCGCTATTTCAAATGCAAGGATTATTATTACTCTCCTTGTGTAGAGCAGTAACCTCAGCGTGATTCACATTCAAACAAGTGAGTTGGTGTATATGCTGCAGTTCTCTCCACCTGACCGTTTAGGCTGCCTCTCCCAGGCTGATTGTTTAATCAGGAGTTCGGATTTATGCCTATCTTGTCTGTGTTTGATTTCCAGATGGGTGAGGACAAGGAATATACTGAAAGGGAAGAAAAGAAACCAAAGCGCTGTAAGAACATTGTTTTGGTTATCTGTAAATCCTCCTCTGTCCCTAATGCATCATTTCACAGCTCTTAACCTTTCTGCCCCCCTCCCACCTCTATGTCTGAATCTACTACTCCCTCCCTCAACAACAGCAACAAAATTATATTTGTATAGCGCCTTCCACATCGGGAGATGTTTCTGACCCGAGCTGGGGGTCAGGATCGGGGATTGCGGAGGGCAGTGAGGGGAGGAGGGTGTTCAAAGGCATGGTCGAAGAGGAGGGTCTTGAGACAAGTCTTGAAGAAGGCAAGGGAGGGGGCGAGGCGGAGGGACTGCGGGATGAAGCTCCAGGGGGTGGGGCAAAGTGGCTGAAGGCCCACTCGCCAATGCTGGGGCGGGGTACTTAGTTTCTCCATTCTTGGGCCTTCTTGGGCCTTTTCTCTTATCACTCCAGTCCCAAAATATTCCTGGACAGAATAGCACGGTTTAAGTTGTGGACCTGGGATCTTTGTGGTGTGGAAGTGTTTAATGGAGGGCAGGTACCTGGATTACTAATACAGACGCAACTTACCAGATACTATGCTTTTGCTTTAAATAGTCCCAACAATGCAAGAGAGGAAGAAATTGAACAAACCAAAGAAAAACCGGGACCGTCTTGCAGAAAGGTGGGTAGCAACGACAAGACTGGGTATATTTGAGGCACTTTGAGATGTTCTCCTGATATGAAATCCCTTCACTCCCTGGCACCTCCCTCCTCTCCGACCTCTTCCTCTCTCCAATCCACCACCCGGCACCTCCGCTCGACTGGCACTGGGCTCCTGCTCCATCTCACAATCAGAGGTCGCTTTTTCAGTCAGTTTGCCCTGAAACGCTGGAACACTCGTCCTCAATCACTCCGCTTTGCCCACTCTCCACTTTTTTTCAAGTCCCGTCTGAAAACCTTACTCTTCGACTGTGCTTACGGCCACCTCCCCCCCCCCCCGGCCTCAGAGTTAGTTTACGCCACTGTTAAGCACTCTGAGACGCTGTGTGGAGGGTGTATAAGTGCAGGTTGTTGTTGAAAGGCGCTCTATAAATGTCAAGATTTTTCTCACTTACCTTCGCAAATTTGCCACCATCAGGTCCAATAATACAAAACACTGCCACCCATATCTTCACCTGTGACCTCAAACCTGGCCAGGCTTCATGTCCCTGGCAGATCAATACTGAGGCTTTCGCCCTCTATTCGAAAAGGAAAGGGAATTTCTCTCCCGGTGTCCTGGCCAACAATTCCCCAGATAAAATTGGTCACTCACTCGTGCGAGTTGATTCCTGGGTGGGATGAAACATTGGGCAAGGAGAAACTATTTCCACGGGCGGGTGGGTCGGTAACCCGAGGACACCGATTTAAAATAAACAAGAGGGGAGGTGAGGAGAAATTTTTTCACACAGCGAGTTGTTGCATTGCCTGAAAGGCTGGTGGAAGCCAATGTGATGATAACTTTTAAAGAGAGAAGTTGGGGAGGACAAGTTTGCTTTTCAAAGAGCCGACACAGACATGATGGGCCGAATGGCCTCCTTCTGTGCTGTATAATTCTATGATCATCTGACGTTGAGTCTCTCCACTGGGTTCTGTGTGTTCCAGGATAATGTACGCCTGCTCCGTGTGTAAATTCCGTACATTTGAGGACGAGGAGATCAATACCCACATGGACAGCAAGTTTCACAAGGAAACTTTCACCTTCATTGGGACCAAGCTGGAGAACCAGGCTGAAGACTTTTTGCACGTATGTGGTTTGGTGATTCATTTCCCCTTTTGTGGCTTACACTAGACGCTTTTACAACTTGCGCAGAACTTATTCAACCACCTTCTTGTGGAGTCCTGTAGCATAATGGTTAGACCACTCGCCTCGCAAGCGAGAGGACCCGGGTTAGTTTCCCGAACAGGGCGAAACCTTAGGCAAGTTTCCTTATTACACACACACACACACACACACACACACGCCTCTGTTTACCTCGTAGTTAGTAGGAACCCGGTTGTTAGTCGATTGGTGGATCGCTTTTCCGGAGGGGTTATGATAATTAAAAAAAATAATAATAATATGGTCGCTCAATCCACCACTGTTTGTAGTACATTGCTGTGCGCAATTGGCTGCTGCATTTTGCCTTCAAAACATACAGTCAATTCATTTTACACTATATTCTGTGAAGCGCTTTGAGATGTCGCGCGACATCTCACATGCAAGGATTATTGTTGTTGTTATTACAATTGCGTGTTTACATGAAGCGATCAGAGCTTTGAAGAGTGGCTGGTGTATTACCGCTTACTGACCTGTGTGTGAATCCTCAGGAGTACATCGTAAACAAGGTTAAGAAAACTCAGAAACGCCGTGAGAAGATTGGCGATAAAACTATTCTGAAAAAGCAACTGATGCAACACCAGGATTTACTGCAGGGTATGTCAGGTTATCCCTATAAAAAAATTATATTATTTTATTATATTATCTTATCGTTGTGCGGAAAATCTTGCCAGACAGCAATATCACCTGGTTTTACCTGGTCAGACTCCAGCAGTTACTCGAACGCACACTCTGGGCTCCCCCAAGCTTTGCTTTTTACCAACCTGCACCTAATACTTTACGGAATGAAGTAAGCAGGCTGCGACCCTCCAGGGAGAGGGAGCGCGTATTCCATTCCAACAATCTCTCTGGGATTTCCACGTGGAGGTCGGATCATTGGGATTCTCCGATTGGTTTTAAGCGTGGTGATGGATTGCCTCATGGCAACCTGTTTTTTAGTGGATCGGCAGATCACTTTCCCTTCAAAAATATATTTGGGTCACTCAATCCACGACTCGGCGCAATTGGTTGCTGCGTTTCGCCCACAAAATACGCAGTCACTTTACTACACACTGTCAAGTGCTTTGAAACATCTCAATGACGTGATAAGGCACTATATTAAATGCAATGATTATTAATAATTTAATGAATGCTTTTGGTTGCGTTAATGCCTGTCCTTGTTGTGGATGTTGTAGATGTTGGGTTAGAGCACTTCATGAAGAAGGTGGAGGCGACGCACTGCGTGGCCTGTGATCTGTTTGTCCCTATGCAATTCACCCATCTCATGCGGCACCTCAGGACACCGCAGCATTGCAGGAACCGCAAAGTAAGTCATCAGTTATTCCTATTTGACCTGCTACAAATAACAATTACGGAGCGCATTTCACGTTGGGAAGATGTCTCAAGGCCCTGGACAGTCAGGGATTTGGACCTGAGTTGGTGGGGGTGGGGGAGCTTTGAGATCAGGGGGGCAGGGAGGGTAGGGTTAGGAGGGTGGCCGAAGGCGCGCGGTCAAAGTGGAGGGTCTTGAAGGAAGGAGGGAGCGAGCGAGGCGAAGGGATGGAGTTCCAAAGGGTGGGACAGAGAGGTTGAAGGACCGACCGCCGATGGTAGGGCAAGCCTGGCTGGGCGGGGAGCGGGCAGGAGCCTGGCTGGGCGGGGAGCGGGCAGGAGCCTGGCTGGGCGGGGAGCGGGCAGGAGCCTGGCTGGGCGGGGAGCGGGCAGGAGCCTGGCTGGGCGGGGAGCGGGCAGGAGCCTGGCTGGGCGGGGAGCGGGCAGGAGCCTGGCTGGGCGGGGAGCGGGCAGGAGCCTGGCTGGGCGGGGAGCGGGCAGGAGTCTGGCTGGGCGGGGAAGCGGACAGGTTGCTATGGCAATATACAGTAAAACTCACAAAAGTCTGATCTGTATAAATCGTATAATCGCCTAAGTCGTACATCTGCCCAAGTCCCGTTGAATTGCCCATTAAATCCACTTCAATTTATCTATATGTGTCATATTAATAATCGTGCAACTTGTAACATCCGCAATTGCCGTTAATTCATATAAAATCTGACTTGTGCATTACTTCACATAAGTCATATATGGTACAACACGTCATGTATGATACAAACTGATACGACTTGCACGTATTGTCCATAACGCTATCAAAATTTGTGCATGATATGTATATATAATAATTTAGTAAACGCATCTGTTATTCGCTTGTACATAAATCGCGATCTGTTGAAGGCAAATTAAATTGGGAGTTTTATTTTGAAAGGGCTGTTTTTAAACGCAGACGTGCTTCTAATCTCTTGTCTTCCTTACCAGGGAATGCTTGAGCGAGCCAAGAAAGGCAGCCTTGTTGTGGCTAAGAGCATCTTGAATAACCGCAACATTTCCACAATGCTGGAGAAGTACAACAAGGTAACAGGGAACCGAGGGAAGGTCCTGTAGGATGCGCGCGCTGCCACAAACAAATTACATTTAAGCAACGCCTTTCACGTCGGCAGGACATTCCACGGCGCTGGACAGTCAGGGATTTGGACCCGAGCTGGGGGTTGAGATCAGGAAGAGTTGGGTGACCAGAGGAGGGTCTTGAGACGTGCCTTGAAGGAGGCGCGGGGGGCGCGGGGGCGAGGCGAAGGTACTCTGGGATGTAGTTCTAAAGAGTGGCAGCAGAGGATAACCCACAATCGGTGGTCAAAAAAGTCAATCCAACCAGCAATTCAGCAAAACAGTATAATAATAACAATCCTTATAATAAATAATAATAATTTGGTCACTTCAAACCACGACTGTCTGCGGGACACTGCTGTGCGCAATCGCCTGCCGTGTTTCACCCACAAAATATACAATAAATTTTTACATTATATCCCGTGAAGCCAGTTGCCTCGAAGGCGTGGTAAGGCGCTGTTTCAAATTCAAGGATTATTATTATTGTCGTTAGAAGCTTTGAGGAGCGGTTGCCTCTGCTGATCCCACTTTTCCTCCTCAGGGTGAGAATCCCTTCACTGATGACGATCCAGAGAAAGAGGACGATGAAGACGGTGACGGAGCTGGCGAAGGGGGTGAAGGTGCCGGGGAGGGTGCAGAGGGAGGTGGGGAGGTCGAGGGGGCCGGAGAGGGGGCTGACGACGATGGAGAGGCCGAGGGCGTTGCCAAAGAGGGCGATGGAGAGGTGAAAGAGGCCACCCCGACTGACCAGGGCGAGAAGCAAGAGGAAGCGGCCGAAGGCAATGCTTCCGACGCAGAAGCGGAGACGGCAGAAGCCGAAGGGGAATTAGCTGAGGTGCAGGGGGGGGAGGGAGATTCGCCAGCGGAGCCAGCGGTGGGGGGAAAGGGAGCGGGAGCCCAGCCAGAGATGGGCAAAGAGCCCGCCGAGGAATCTCTGACAGACGAGGAGGACGAGGAGCTGTTGGAGGGAGGAGATGAGGAAGATTTGGAGTAACTTAGTTAAAAAAAACTGTCCCTGAAATTGTGCTGAAACCATTTGATTTTGTTTCTCGGCTCCCGCCCACCCAGTAAGTACCAGCTATCTATATCCCTGAGGTTTATACTAGTTTAATGACAAGTTTTGTGTGTTGTTTAACTTGCCGGTAGGTTTGCGTTACCTACTGCACTGCAGGCTCTCACCTGATTGTGGCTTTTTTCCCCCCCTTCGCCGAGTCCATTTTTCCCCCTCCTGATGTAGAACTTTTTTTTTAAAAAGAGAAATAAATAAAACTTGTTTTGTGTAATTGTGATTTAAAATGGTCGTCAATTGACCCCCTCTCTTAGCTTTCTTTACAAGGACTGGCAGCGTTGTTTGTTCACAGTAACTGGGGCCTGTAACTGATCTTCATAAACCCCATGAATCTGATGGGAAGGGGAGGGGAGGAAAGGCAATCTGGGATCCCCCGAGTCCAGAATTGTTTTCAGATCAGATCAAATGAACATTATCATTTGCCCTGCAACTGTTTTTTGTGTAATAAGACAGGCTATAAATAAACAGTAGGATTCAGATAACCACAAGCCTTTTGTTGTATTCATTGGTGTTTTACTTTGGATGCATGAAATAACAAATACTATCCCCCCCTCCCCCTCCTTACACCACAATCTTCCTTATAAGTCAGGACTATTGTAACTGAGAATTCATTAACCAGGGTTGGGTGTCTATAGGAACAGGAGGCCATTCAGCCCCTCGAGCCCGTTCCGCCATTCTATAAGATCACGGCTGATCTGTACCTGAACTCCAATTACCCGCCTTCGCCCGGTCGGTATCCCTTGATCTCCTGACCTACCAAACATCCGCCTACTTCAGTCTGGACCGTGTGAATGGATCCAGACAGAACCAACAGCCTTTTAGGAAGGGGAAGTTCCAGATTTCCACTTCCCTTTGGTGGGAAAGAAATGCTTCCTGATCTCACTCTTGGAACGTCTCGGCTCCAATTTACAAGATGACCTGAAGGTCCCTCGTTCTGGATTTCCCCACCCGCCAGTTATGGATGTTGTGAAAATCATAGGATCCTAATGCAGTATTCCCAGTACGTTGCGGACAGGCTGTGCGATAGTGAAGGCTGACTGACTAGATTCTGAAAATATATTATATTCCTGTGTTCACAAGCCTAGTGATTTATTAGCTGCGTGAAGTAAATCTGTTTGGGAACCATTGAGACGTCTCGGGCGCTATACCAAATGCAACGATTATTATTACAGATCAAATGAGTTCAGCGACTTACAGCGAGCGACGCTATGCCTCGATCCAGAGGTTTCTCAGTTGAGTGGGAACGCAGTGCTCTGAGCTCCCACGGAACAGCTTCAATTTTCGCCCACAAAACACCAGAGTCGATTCACTTTACAATATATCCCGTGAAGCGCTTTTGAGACATTTCGAAGACGTGACGAGGCGCTCTTATCAAACGCACGGATCATTATTAAAAAAAATTTATTACCTTCTGCGTTTCCGAGCCTTTCTGCCCTGCGATAGCGATTTTTATTTGAACTTCGGGCTGTTTAGATAACATCTGCCGTGGACTCGGAACTCGAACGCTTTCAATTTTTATGCGGGATTTGCGAGCGAGTTCATAGCAGTGTCAAACCATCTGCAGTCTCGCTTATCGTTGTTGAAAGGCTGTAGAGATCTTGAACCAACATCGATGCCCCTTCACCCGGACTGCGGGTGACGGGGGCGAAGGGGAGGAGATGGAGTGTGACGTTTTTGAACTAATTGTACTTGATTTAATTTGTTCACAGTAATTGGGAGCGGTACCTGATCTTAACAATATTTGTTAGGTCGGGGTATTAAGGGATACGAGGCACAGGTGGGCGGTTAATTGCCCTGGGCCAGGTGTGGGGGGCGGGGGGTGTGAATCCCTTCCAAAAATAATGATAAATTATTAATCCATGACTGTTTGTAGATCACTGCTGTGCTCAATTGGCTGACGTGTTTCTCCCACGAAACAATTGCCCCCGCAACGGTTTCCGTGCAATAGACGAGGAGACCAGTGCGGAGGTTCAGACCCCAGACGTGTAAGATCCTTCCCGTGAGCGACCGATTAAGAAAGGCTCACGTCGTCGGGACGTCCTGAGGTGCCGGACAGTTGAGAAACGGGGGTTGGGGATCAGCAGTGGGGTGGACGGACGGCAGCTGATGAGTTAATTATCATTGATCTTTTCTGATGGGGGTGACGCACGCAATCACATTCACTCTGCGCCGGGAAACCATCCAACTCGAGAGACCAATTATAGCCGAAAGGCTCGTTTTCTTTATTTATTTGGAGTAAATGGAACACATAAGCCTTCAGTCACATGTACAGCAGTAACAGTTCATTGCTTTTGGAGGCAGAAGCTTCCAGTTTTGTGTTGCATTGGTAACCTTCAACAGTTTATTCGACAGNAAAAAAAAAGACACAAAACAAGTTAGTGTGGAAAGTTTAGTCAAAATGGGCTGTATACACAACTGTTTCTCGAAGTTATTCCTTATACTAAATTTATAAACTTAACTCCAAGAGTACAAATATCAGTAAATAACAGCCTAGTTGTCAATACAATCAAGTGTACATATATAAAAACAAAAGATTATTGTAAACTATAAAATGCAGTGTATCTGTAAATTACAAATGTGCTCCACTGATGCCAGCGAGGCCTCCTGGGGTCAGGGCCGATCAGAGGATTGAGCAGCAGAACACAGAACAAAGTCCTGGATCGGAACCGAAGGGAAAGGGAAACGATACGCACATTCCCACCTTTAACCAGGGCGAGGATTTATTTGTACACCGACTCTGACATTGAACCATCAGGCAACGGAAATACTCGGGAGGATCTACTTTTAATCGGTTTTAATTTTAATTTGATCAGCTTCGACGGTTTTTGTTCCCTCTCTTTCGGAGACTCGGTTGCTACAGGTTTGCGAAGGGTAACTCGCACAGCTCAGCCTCTCTCCACGTTGTGCTTTCATTCTCCGCTTGATGTTAGTGGCTGTCTAACCCTCCGCCCTAACCCAGGTGCTCGGATTAATTGTAGCCTCGTAGCTGACCGAGCACAGGCTGGGATGAGAACCTGCCCCAAGCGACCTCAGGCCGTGCCTTTTCCTGGTTGGCGCTCGGGGGGGGGGGTGGTGGGGGGGGGGGGGGAAGTTCTGTTAACTAAAACAAGTCCCTCGTTAGAATGGTTTTACTGCTCTGTTGACTTAAGTTCAATCTGTTCAGATGTAGAAAAAGTAGAGATCATCAAAAAAAGCCAAGAAAAAAAGTACAGATCCGTATTAAGACCCCGACAGGTGGAATCAGACCTTCTCCAAGTAATGAATGGACTGGGGGGGAAGGGGATGCCCCTGTAGGGTGTATAATGTCATCACTGTTCAGGTACAGGTTGACACACACACACACACACACACACACGTTGACCCCGATATGAATTAGAAGCGAGATTTAGGACCTTGTTAAAGGACAGGTGTCTGGGCCACACAATGGTGACGTCGGGCTCGGCCATTGTTGAGCGCCCGGGGACGCTGCCCGCCGTAGGGGAGGAGAGCGTAGGGGCTCTCGGGAGTCAATGCAACCGGTTTCCCAATTTAGTTGGGTCTTCAGCTCCAGCTCACACAGTGGGAGGAGGAGATGTGAAGGAGGTAGAGTTGCCTTCATGTTACGAGACTATCCCAAGGTCTGATCCAATCCTGCCCTTGGGAGGGGAGCTGCAGATGGAAGGAAGAGCAGCCAAGTGTCCTGAATGGCCTTTCGAGGGCTGGAGATGTGCGTAAATGTCAGTCGTACTTGGTATGATATGGTGGTGGTTTCAGGCCAGGCTTTCAATCAATTTCATTCACGGTGCGGTCTTATTGTGGGGCAGAAAGAGACCAACAAATAGCCAATGTTTAACTGCACTTTGATGTGTTGAACTTAATAACACAAAGGGCGGAGATAGATAATGCCCATTTGTCCTCTCACACTATCTCCAGACCTCTTTGAACATTGCCTCTGATCTGAAATGGCCATTACTTGCACAGACAAACCCCCCCCCACCCAACCCCCAAACCAGCCCGGACCCTTCCATCATATCTCTTCACCAAGTGTAAACGAGTGGAACAATATTCAGTTGAGTTCACTAATAATGGTCGGGATTGGATTCCAGAGAGCAAAAGCACCAAAAGAAACATCGGAGAAAACAAACCAAAAAAAAATAGTGACAATTACAACCATCACAAGTTAATGCACAAACTTCAGGGGTTCTTGAAGTCATTCACGTGAGGGAAAGCGACACGTTTTCTTATCCTTTTCCATTCTGCCATCGATGCTTATATTAATTTAAAAAAAATTTAGATTTAAGGACTATGGGGGTAAGAGCGGGGAGCTGGGACTAGTCGGCAGCTCTTCCAAAGAGCCGGCACAGGCACGGTGGGCCGAATGGCCTCCTTCTGTGCTGTAAGATTCTGTGATTCTATAATTCCCTGCCTCCGTCCATCCGATAATATCTACCTCACATACGTCCGTTGCGACTGAGGTCAGTGGAGATATGCGCTTAAAACCATGGATTACGAGTGTAAAAGTGACTTTCGATCTACAAAAAAAGTCTATACAAAAGCAGGACCCGATAATCTCTTCAACAGGATCTTTTTTTTTTGTGTGTGTGTTATAAAGAAAGAATGGCGTTTCAGGGGCGGCCCTTTCCTGCCGTCGTACACACCTACAGAAATGCTACTACAGACCAATCCTCGTAAGAAAACAATCTATTTACATGCAGGTTACACTTCACAGTTCATTTCCCCCCCACCCCCCCCCCTCCCCACCCCCCGCACCCTCCCCACCCTCTAAATTTAGCATTCTTTATGAGACATAATAATTATGTACCCTTCCTCCCCCCTCCCTCCCCACCCCACGGAGAAAAAAAGGAACAACACAACCCCCCCCCCCCCCCACTTCTTCCTCCCACTGAGTAGAGACACGAGTTCAGACACCCCATCGGAGGATACCTTCGCCCCCCCCCCCCAAAAAAAAGCTATCAAATACCGCGTTACTGATTCTTCTCGCAAGTTGTAAGTTAATGGGAGTCTTTAACAAATAATAATAATAATCCTCGCGTTTAATATTCGACTGAACACGTCTTCGAGACGTCCTAACTATAAAGTGAATTGACCTGTGTGTTTTGTGGGCGTAATGAGACCAGTAATGATACTGGATATAAGGGATCAGTCTCTCTAAGGCATGCGCACAGACACACGCAGACACAGACACACGCACACGGGCACAGACACACACCCCATCTACATCGCCCTCCGATGCGCACAGCAGTCCACACCCGATGATCGTGGAAAGCCCTCTCTCGGTTCCCAATCGCTGACCGGAATCCTAACGAGCGATGACTGCCAGCGGCTCTGTGGGTGTAAAGGGAGAGGGCGCGCGAGAGGGAAGCGGAAAAATATCCCTCGCCGAGACTTTTAGAGACGTCTCAAAAGCGATTCACGTGTGGGACAGGCTCCCTCGGGACTGTGGGGATGGTGGCAGGCGAACAACAACAACTTGCATTTATATCGCGCCCTTCAACCGGGGTAGCGTCCCAGGGCGCTCGGACCTTGATCTTCTTCTTTGAAACTTTTTTTTAGGTTCTTAGGTGATCACAATCTCTCTCTCTCTCTCTCAGGAGTAACAGGAACCGCACGAGAACAGAGAGCAGAAGGAAGGACCGGAGCGTGGGCTCGTGGGGGGAGCGGAGCCAGGACGGGACCTGCAGATGCGAAGGAAAGATACCGTGACCCACCCATCAAGGCGGCAGGGGATCGGGTTGCACTGCCCGTCGGGGCTCTCAGAGGTTGGCCGTGTTTTCAGGGTATTGTCCGCTTCTCAAGAAAAACAATCGGGATGGGGGGAAAGGCGGATTAAACACCATCTCTGGCGGCTCAAACGTTTTGCTGTCCATCGTCCTCTCGACGGTCGGTCGTTACGATAATAACCCTTGCGTTTTCGCACGGCGTCTTATCACGTCTCGGAGAGAGAGAGAGAGAGAGAGACGTCTCAAAGCGCTTCACGTGACACAACGTGAAGTGGATTGACTTGTGAATTTTGTGGGCGTCTATTTTAGTTGGGACGACACCTGTTGCTTTGGATTTCAGCGCCCGCTGTTTTTGTTGCTGTTTTGGCGCAGAAACTTCCCCCCTCCTGACACGGTGACTATAAGATTCTGAGCGATTATGTATAAAAACCGAAGCCGCGAAAATCCAACCCGCGTCTCGGCACCAAGTGCAGGGCCTCTAATTCACGGCAATTCTCAAACGGGAAAGGAACCTTAAAAGGAAAGGGATGAAGGCGGCATGATTTGGGGCGGGAAAAAAAACAAGTCGAGAGGGTGTTCCCGAGACCTCCTCTCTGGACAGAAATTAAGACATAAATAATAATAATCCTTGCATTTGATACAGAGCCTTTTCACGTCTTAGGGACATCTCACAGAAAATACCGCAACGTGATTTATTTTGTATAGTTAGCGTTCATTCAGAAATCTATCACAGGTTAGAGATGGGGGGGTGGGGGGAGAGGTGAGAGAAGTCATTAAGATTCAGAGAGAGAGAGAGAGAGTGCGATAGGGGTGCAGGTAAGATAGGAGACATATTCAGAGTCAGATGGAGCGAGAGCGAGAGGGAGGCGTATGATGTTTTTGGTTGGCGTTGTAGCGTTAAGTGTGTAATGTGGGTTTATGAATGACCACTTATCGGCACTGTTTCTCTGTCTGTCACATGGCTGGTTCCCAGTTAATGCGGATATCAGGATCCTACCACAGAAACGTAATAACGACGACTTGCATTTATGCAGCGCCCTCGTGAAACTGTTATAAAACCGATTTGGGTCAATTTAACGCACATTTGAGTCAGATAATGGGTAAATAACAGTAATGCTTACATTTGAATACAGCGCCTTTCGCGTCAGAAGGATGTCCCAAAGCACTTCGCGGGGTTTACTGTCAAGTAGTGTGACTGTGCGTTTCCTCGGCGAACGCGGCAGCCGATTTGCACACGGCAAAGTTCCAGCAAATTGCCGTGAAGTGAGTGATCCATTTTATCTGGAGGATTGTTTGCCCGGGAGAGAGCGAGAGAGAGAGAGAGAGAGAAAAAAAACTCCCTTCTTTTTGAATAGTGTCATGGGATCTTTATCACAGAATCATAGAACATATACAGCACAGAAGGAGGCCGTTCGGCCCATCGTGTCTGTGCCGGCTGTTTTGAAAAGAGCTTTTCCCATTCGACCCCACTTCCCCCGCTCTCTTCCCATAGCTCTGCAAACTTGTTCTCCCCAAATAATTATCCAATTCTCCCTTAAAAGCTGCTATCGAATCGGCTTCCACCGCCCTTTAACACGCACCCGAACAGGGCACACGCGCACACACACGCACAACAAACACACACGCAAATCAGGAGCCCATCACTTCTCAGGTCACTCCCAGTGCCACGTCAGATTATTGTCGTAATGATCCTCGCATTTGATACGGCGCCTTATCGAGCCTTCGAGACGCCTCAAAGCGCTTCACGGGATATACTGTAAAGTGAATCGACTGTATATTTTGTCGACAAAAATACCACAGACCCAGGGTACGAAAACATCGCACATCTCGAACTCTCCGTTCACCTTCGAAAAGGTCCTATCATCCCTTTTAGACAAGAGCAGAGGGCCTAACGGAGTGAGGTGGAACGGAGCGAGACTTCTGCTGAGGAATTTGGTGAGAGTGTGAATTCTCGAGCGAGAGAGAACTCTTTCTTTCAGCAAAATAGTGGGAATTCTTTCCTTGAGCAAGAGTAAACAGGTAAACAAGTGAAATTGGCAGTTAGTCATAGGCCAGGTGTTAGGGGTCAGTTAATTATTTGCTGACCAGTTGAAAGTGGTTGCGTCTGAGGGCGATGACGCCTCTGGGGAGAGGAATCAAAAGCAAACCAATGTACAGGGGGACACAACAGTGAAAGGAGCAGACAGGTGTTTCTGCAACAAAAGACTTTGACTCTTGCTTGGGGTGTGTTGGCTCTCTGGTGTCGGGGTTGAAGACGTCGTGGAACGGGTGCAAAACATTCTACAGGGGGAAGGGGAACGTCCAGAAGTTGTGATCCATGACATAAGGTAAAAAAAGGGCTGAGATCCTACACACAAGAGTTTATGAAACTAGGGAGAAGGCTAAAGAACAGGACCTCAAAGGTGGTGATCTCTGGATTATTCCCAGTGGCACAGCCGAGCGAGTATAGGAGCAGCGGAATAAAACACGTTACTGCAGGGCTGGAGAAATGGCAGAAAGGAGGGCTTCAGATTCCTGGAACATTAGGACCATTTCTGGGGCAGGTGGGGACCTGTACGAGGTGGATGGGTTACCTGAGCAGGGCTGGGTCCGACGTCCTCGCAGGGAGGTTAACTAGTGCTGTGGGGACTAAATTTGAAGGGGAAGGATGTAGCATCAGAGAGGAGAAACGAGGTTCCAGAGGACTGGAGGGTTGCAAACGTGACTCCCCTGTACACAAGGGGGCAGAAGGATAAACCCGGGAACTACAGGGCAGTCGGCCCAACGTCAGTACTGGGGAAACTTCCAAGAGACTATAATCCGGGACAAAATAAATTTTCACTTAGAAAAATATGGGTTAATAAAGGATGTCCAACGTGGATTTGTTAAAGGCAAATCGTGTCTAACAAACCTGATGAGTTTTTTTTGATGAAGTAACGGAGAAGGTGGATGAAGGCGGTGCAGTTCACATAGTTTATATGGATTTTCAAAAGGCATTTGAATAAAGTGACACAAATATTTCCGAGAGTGCAGAATGATACTAAGCTGGAAAAGCAGTAAGTAGTGAGGAGGACAGTATCAGACCACAAGGGGACATAGACAGACTGGTAACATGGGCCGACAAGTGGCAGATGAAGTTTAATGCAGAGAAATGCGAAGTGATGCATTTTGAGAGGAAGAATGAGGAGAGGCGATATGATCTGATGGTACAATCTTAAAAGGGGGTGAAGGAACAGAGAGACCTGGGGGTTCATATAAGTAAATCTTTGATGGTGGCCGAACAGGGAGTTAAAGCTGTTTTAAAAACAAAAGCTCATGGAATCCTTGGCTTTATAAATAGAGGCATAGAATACAAAAGTAAGATTATAATGAATAATGAGAGAGTATGTTCAGTTCCGGGCCCCACACTTTAGGAAGGATGTCAAGGCCTGGGAGAGGGTGCAAAGGAGATTGACCAGAATGGTACCCAGGAATGGGGGACTTCAGTTATCAGGAGAGACGAGAGAAGCCGGGATTATTCTCCTTGGAGCAGAGAAAGTTAAGGAGAGATTTAGTAGAGGTGTTCAAAATTATGAGGGGATATGATAAGAGTAAACAGGAAAAAGTTGTTTCCACTGGCGGTGGAGTCGGTAACCAGAGGACACAGAATTAAAGAGTTTTCGAAAGAACCAGAGGGGAGAGGAGAATTTTTTTCACACGGCGAGTTGTTCGGATCTGGAATGCACTGCCTGAATGAAAAGGTGATGGAAGCGGATTTTATAACAGCTTTCAGGAGAGAAGAGGATAAGATATTTGGGAAGGACACATTTGCAGGGCTCCGGGGCGGGAGAGTGGGATTGATTCGGATGGCTCTTTCAAAGCACGGACACGATGGGCCGAATGGCCTCCTTCTGCGCTGTATAATTCTATGAGTCGAAGAAGCCCTGAAGTAGCACATCAGTCAGCAGGTGTCGATGACGCAGTTCTACGTGATCGCTATCAGCGTTGAGGTCCGTTTTAGACATCAACACACACACCCCACCCCACCCACTGCCTCCTCACCCCGACAACCAGACACTGGTATTAAATATTAAAAACAAGAGAAATCATTCGACAAAATTGAGTTAAAAGATGAATTTGTTGGTCGAGAGTGATATAGAGAGAGAGAGAGAGAGAAAGAGGAATAGTTACCAAATTTTTGATGCTATTCTTTGCCATTAACTACTCTTGTCCCAAATCCATAATTTTAACCAGGTTTCCCCCCGCCACCCACCACTACATCATCAACCTGCTTTAAGATGTTTGCGGGCGAAACTCGGCAACTAATTGCACACGGCAGTGTCCCACAAACAGTCGAGGGGCCCCGGGTCTGATTCCAGGCCGGGTGGGGCACAATCTTTAAAGTTTCCTTACTCCACACGCCCATGAAGTGCTTTGAGACGTCTCAACGACAGGATTAGGCTCTCTATCAAATACAAGGATTATTATTATTATTATTGTTGAACAGCGGCATTTGAACCCCTCGAAACACACCCGCGCGCACGCCGAAAAAATAGACGCCAGCGCGCGCGCGCACTCACCGAAACACACGCACAGTAAAGGAATGCCTCAGAATGACTCTTAACAAAATACTCGCTGCTTCCGAGTTAATGGCTAACTGCTCGGAGACATGAATGTGTGCCTTGTTGTGAGGTCCACACACAAACACCGACCCCCCACCCCCCCACACACACACACAGAAGACACCCACAGACATCCACACGTACACAGACACCCACCCACCCACACACACATACACACACGCGCGGGCGCACACAAACACCAACCCACGCACGCACAAACACACACTTTTATCACAATAACAAATCTGACCAGAGTTCCAACCTTTCCGCCCCGTGAGTGATTACTTCTCCTGATGAAAGGCTGCCGAGTCAGTCATGCATCTCCCATTAAAATCCCATCAGATCCCCAAACCTGAAGGTCCTATGGTCTGGACGGGGTGGGGTGGGGGGGGGGAGTGAGAGAGATTAACTGAGAGGAAACATAAAGAATACCAGCTTCATAGCAATGTCTGAATAATAAT
Organism: Callorhinchus milii; assembly: GCF_018977255.1. Taxonomy (NCBI): domain Eukaryota; kingdom Metazoa; phylum Chordata; class Chondrichthyes; order Chimaeriformes; family Callorhinchidae; genus Callorhinchus; species Callorhinchus milii. The sequence goes on from NW_024704770.1 coordinate 1,817,031, forward strand.
AATATTCCTTGCACTTGGTAATAGCACCGTATCCCGTGACCAGGTTCCTAATCAGCTCCAACATGAATCCTCCCGCAGTAACACTGGTTTGCAGTACGGCTCGGAGGTGAAGAATAATGATAATAATAATCCTTGCATTTGATATTGGGCCTCAACACGTCTTCGAGACGTCTCAAAGCGCTTCACAGAATACACTGTAAAGTGAATTGACCATACTTTGCGGGCGAAATGCGGCAGAACAATCGCGCACAGCAGCGTCCCCGCAAAGAGTCGTGGATTATTATTGTTGTTATTATTTTTTTCGAAGGGATTATTATCTTGCAGTAAAGATTTTTAAAAAATGGGCTTTTTTTTTATAATTAAAAAAAAAACACTTGAAAAAAGGAACCCCACCAGGATTTGATCCCGGGTCAGACTGCTTTCAACCTTGCCAACCGCACAGCATCCGGACATCGTTGAGGCTGAGCGTGAGAGTGTGATAGAGAGAGAGAGAGAGAAACATACACACAGTACTGCCTGTCACCGAGAAGGTTTAAATCGGACTTTTAGAACATATAAGAAAAAAAAATCGACGGAACACAATCTAAGAAAAAATTCTGGATGATTTACTGACCGATACAGGTCTAAATCTTTGTATAAAACTTTTTAAAAAAAAAAAAAGCATTTAAAAATTCTGGAGTAGCCAACGAGCAGTCTTCGCAACCTTTGGTTCTGGTGGTAATACTAGAATCCCAGCACTCTTGTGCATAACCATACAGTATCAAGGAATAATACTAATAATAATCCTTGCATTTGAGAGTCAATGAGATATCTCGAGGAGCGCGTCACAGAATATCACCGTAAAGTGAATTGACTGTACTTTTTGTGGGCGGCCAATTGCGCACAGACGGTGTCCCACAGACGGTTGGCGGCTGAGTGACCATATTATCATCATTTAAAAAAAAATTATTTACTTATTTATTCTGAAGGTTACAGCGATCGGCCAATTGACTAACAACCAGGTTCTTACTGACGGCTGTGTAAACAGAGGCGCGTGCGCGGAGTGAGGAAATTTGCCAACGGTTTTGCCCTTAGCTTAACTCGAGCACGGGTCCTCTCGCCAGCGAGGCGAGCGCTCCAACCGCTGAGCTACAGTGACTCCGCATAGTCAATGAAACAGGTTAAAAAAAAAGTCAAAACAGGTAACCAGATGCAGCTTTGTGTTTTTTTTTTTGGTCGTAAAGTGTTCGGACCGCATTAGATGCACAGACATTTTTTTTTCTATATCTGTGTATATATATATATATATAGAAAAACACAACGCAATGGAAACTACAGGAACTAACGTCCCGTTTTGGGAATGTTTTGTTTCAAATTACCAAAAAAAAAACTGGGTTTTCAGTTCAGCGGCCGTTCATCAATGAAAGAAATGCCTAGTGCGTGGCAGGTGTCTGTCACTCGGGGTGGGGACTGGGGGTGGGGAGGGGGAATATTCCAACGTCAGGATCTTTAGCAGACGCCCACCCCCTTCTCCGCACGGCTGGCTAACCGCGCCTGCTTTGTGGTGGGAGTCGCTGCCTGAAATTCGGAAGGACGCTTGCCCACGCGTTTTTTTTTTCTCTCTCCTAATTAAAAAGTTGTGGAATTTCCGGCCACTTCACAGCGGACGGGGAAGGCCATCGAACACGGGCGAGCAAGGGTTAGCTCAGGGGTCACGGGAAAGCCAACTGCTTTTATAATAATAGTTGCATTTGATACAGCGTCAATTCAAGCCGTCTCAAAGGGCTTCACAGGATATACTGTAAAGTGTAGTGACTGTATTTTGTGGAGTTGGCAGAGGGAACCCAGGGGGGAGGTGAGAGAGACTAAAAACCTGACTGCTCGAGCAAGACTTTTCTCTTCTCTCCACGTTCGACAGGACAACCCCGTTCTCAAAGAGGAGATGCATTTCCTTTAAAAGTAACTCGAAAAACAAACTACAACGAACCTAATTAAAACGCACAGAATTCGCCGGTTGTACAACTTACTCCTTAAAGAGTCCGAAGCAGTCCCATTGGTTTTATGGTGGGGAAAGAAGGCGGGAGGGAGACGGGTGGTGGGGGGGAAGGGAGAGGGGTAAGGGAGGGAGACAGGGGGGGAAGGAGGGAGAGAGGGGGGGAAGGAGGGGCAAGAGAGAGGGGAAGGGGAGCTACAAAAGGAACAAACAGCCTTTGTGACCCACATCATACAAAAAATAAAAATCCCTTCTCCAAATATTAACTGTACAAACTATTCCAATGGCTAGGAATGAAATACTGACCTAAGTACAACTATTGTGGTTGCATTGCGAGAGGGAGAGAGGTTGTTGTCACTCACTCATTCCACCCCCCCCCTCCCCACCACCCCACACACCTCTTTATAGATATTCTGAGGGTTTAACATCGGCGCGCACAGGGGCCGAGGATGTGATTCACATTTAGCAGCTCGATTTGGTTTATATGTTATAATAATAATAATAATCCTGGCATTTGGTAGAGCGCCTCATCGCGTCTTCCAGACGTCGCAAAGCGCTTCGCGGGATACACTGTAAAGTATCGTGACTGTGTATATAAAAGAAGAGAGAACCGGGTCCCACAGATTTAATAAACTGTCAATTTAGATTATTTTGGGATCAAAATTCACAGCTTTGAATTTACCTGTGTGTGTGTGTGTGTGTGTGCGTGTGTGCGTGTGTGTGACGTGAAAGCAGGTTAGAGAGACCAACCCCATGGCATATAAGACACAGCCTGTGTAGGTTACAGATGCTCTGTCCTCTGCCAACACCCAATTTACTTTTTGCCCAGCCGGGTGTCTGTCCGACACTTGCCGAAACCCATCACTGCCTAAGAGTCCCCAAACCAAGCTAAGAATCCCACCTACACATGGAAATCCCAGAGGTAGATCGTTGGAATGGAAATGCGCGCTCTCTTTCTCTCTGGAGGGAGGGACATCTCCTATTTACCTAATTGCAGAAAGTATTAGGCAAGAGCCAAGGCTTGGGGGGGGGGGACGGGACCCCAGAGTGTGCACTGGGGTAACTGCTGGAGTCTAACCAGATAAAACTGCACAGCTTGCCATTGAGAGCGCTGTCTGGCTGAGCTTTCCCGCTGCTTGTCCAGCTAGGACCACCCTCCCCGTTAGGTTTTGGCTTGTAGGTGTTCCCCCTCAACACCCCCCCACCCCAACCGGTAGCCTCGCAAACCTCACGTAACCCCTTCCCCTCCGTCCAACAACACCACCACCTGACATTTACACAGCGCCATTCACGTCAGGAGGAAGTCCCGAGGCGATCCACTCCCGAGCTAGGGGTTGGGATCAGGAGACGTGGGAAGTAGGAGGGTGACCAAAGGTTGGTCGAATAGGAAGGTCTTGAAGGAGGCGAAGGTGCGGGGGGGGGGGGGGGGGGAGGCGGATGGACTGTGGGACGGGAGTTCCAGAGGGTGGCGGCGGCGGAGACCGGTGGGTTCGTGACCCCCCACCTCCTCACGTTTCAAGCCATCTGGGACGCTACCCTGTGTGAGGGGGTGCTATATAAATGCAAGTTGTTGTTGGTGGTGTGATTCACACAGGTCAATCCAAACCAGGTTCAAGCCTCCTTAATGCGGTTCAGTTTACTCAGTGTTTGACCCGAGCAGCGGCCAGTGAATACGGAGTGGCTTTCTCAGTCATTTTAAAAGGGATTTTTTCCTCTTCGTTTGTTCCATATGAATCCTTACAAATAATTTACTGGAGAGGAGAGAGCTTGGGGGGAAAGGGGGGGGGGGGAAGAAGAGAAACGGAGAGGGCGGGAGAGGGAGAGAGAGAGAGAGAGAGAGAGGACGGACGAACCCTTCACAAACTCAGCTCTCTTCCATTATTGGGTAAAAGGAAAGAGAGGTACCATTCAGCTTTCACCGTGACTCGTCTTGTTTTTCATCCTTCTCTCTCTCCCCCCCACCCCCCAACCCACCTCCCACCCTCGAGGTATGAGTTGATGGACCCCACTGACTCCGTGAGGAAGGGGTAGCTTAATTGCCCTTAAATCTAGTCACCGTTCCCTGTGTACAGGACAATAATAATATTCCTTCCGTTTGATATACCGCCTTATCACGTCTTTGAGACGTCCCAAAGCGCCTCACAGGATACACTAACGTGTAGTGACTATATTTTGCGGGTGAAATGTGGCAGTCGATGAATCGCGCACAGCGGCGTCCCGACAAACAGTCGTGGATTGAAGTGACCAAGTTATTATTTTTTCTTTTGAAGGGATTATTACGCCTGGAAAAGCGATTCCCCCCAAATCGACTAACAACCGGGTTTCCTACTTACTGCTAAGTAAACACAGGAGTGTGGAGTCAGGAAACTTGCCCAACATTTCGCACTGCCCAGGAATCAAACCCAGGTCTCTCGCTTGGGGGCGAGTGCTCTAACCGCTGAGCTACAGGATTCCTTAGAGAGATGGTCCCCGCAACCTTTCCCCACCACCACCACCCCAACACACACGTACACGCACAATGTAGGGCACGATCCCCAATGAAGTACACTGCGATACGTAGCTAGTATATATATATATTATATATAAAATCAAAATGGAGGGAGGGGGGGGGGGCTACAGTTTTTTTTTCCTTTAACATTTCTACTGTATGAAGGTAACTCTAAAAAATCCACATAAGGCAGATAAGATACTCTCATTACTACACATCAATTTAACTTGTTTCAAGGCAAAGAATCTTTCCCCGAACGATACTAAACTAGAAGAAACACAGAATCAAGTTGGCGTCAGAGAGAGAGAGAGAGAACACACACACACACACACACGCACGCGCGCGGGCGTGCTCACTCTGCCCACGTTACCCAGGCCTACAGAGAAGGGGGAAGGGTAGCAGCCAGGCGTTTCAGCCGGCTGATTTCTCTGGCTCGGCTGGTACGGAGATCTCTTTGCGAGGTGCCTCTGCCTTCGGGAAGCTTGTGTCTAGGATGTGTCGTTGCAGATGTCTCACCCAGTCCTCCTGGATGGAGAGGGGGCCATGGAATTCAACGTCGCAGAACCTGCACAGAGGGGAACGTTAAGAATTTGCCAGGCCACACATAAGACACCGAGGTCCATCCAGTTCGCCTTCCACCATCCGGGCAGTCGATTGCACATAAAATAATAATCCTTACATCTGATAATGTACCTCATCCCGACTTTGAGACGTTTCAAAAAATATACTGTATTCTACTCTGTGCGTTTTGTTGGCAAAATACAGCAGCGTCCCACAGACACTTGTGGATTGAGTGACCAAGTTATTATTATTAGCGTAGATTTTTTGAACAACTTACATTTACTCAGCTCCCCTAACGCATGATAGCGTCCCAGAACACTTCACAGTGGCAGAGCACAATGCTGAGCCGGGGGAAGGTGACCGTAGGCACAGTCAAAGAGGACGGTCTTCGGGCGCGAACTGGAGAGAGCGGAGGGATAGAGAAAGAATATTCCAGAGTTTCAGGGCCCAGTGGCTGAAAGCGCGGCTACCGATGGTGGAACGGGGGCACTGAGGACAAGCAGGAGGCCAGAGCCAATCGAGCAGAGGCAGCGGGTAGTGGGTTGGATTTTGAAATCAATCTGTTCGACGATAGGGAGCCATTGGAGGCTGGCGAGGGCTGGGGTGATGGGGGTACGGGGTTTAGTGTGTGTGATAGGGAGCCAGTGGAGGATGGCGAGGGCTGGGGTGATGGGGGTACGGGGTTTAGTGTGTGTGATAGGGAGCCAGTGGAGGTTGGCGAGGGCTGGGGTGATGGGGGTACGGGGTTTAGTGTGTGTGATAGGGAGCCAGTGGAGGATGGCGAGGGCTGGGGTGATGGGGGTACGGGGTTTAGTGTGTGTGATGGGGAGCCAGTGGAGGCTGGCGAGGACTGGGGTGATGGGGGTACGGGGTTTAGTGTGTGTGACTATGCGGGCAGTGGAATTTGGGGTCAGTGGGATTTTGTGGACGGTGGAGCTGGGGAGACTGGCAAGGTATTTTTTATTACCGGCAGAAAGCAATCTGCCGATCGACTAACAACTGACTCGTTTTCAAATCACTTCATTCCCTGGCAACCTCCCTCCCTCTCCGATCTGCTTATCTATCCTCCACACCACCACCCGCTGCCTCCGTCCTCCTAATTATCCCTCGTGCCCCCGCTCCACCATCAGTGGCCGTGCCTTCGGCCACCACACTGTGCTCCCAAGCCCTGACACTCTCTCCCTCCCTCCCCACCTTCAAGTCCCGCCTAAGAGACCTTCCTTTTTGATCGTGCTCACAGTCACCTCCTCCCTCCCTCCCTCCCTCTCCCCCTCGGCTCGTTGTCAGACTCTGCCACTGTTTTCTCCGGGACGCTACTGCTCACGAAGGGCGCTGTGCAAACGCGAGTTGACGTTGGGTCACTCGGGGAGGGGGTGAGGGGGGGGGGGGATGGGAGAGCGCTTACCTGCATTTCAGAGTGTAGATGTTTCCTATGAACTTGACCAGCGAGAGGGGCTCTGGTTTTGGCACCGGGAAGATCATGGGTCTGACCCTGGGCGGGCGAGCCTCCTCCAGTTTGGGCCTGAAGGTTTTGGACTCCTTGCCCTCCTCGAACCTGGGCGGCACATTCTCCCCGCACAGGGCTGACTTTTGCGGCTTGCGGTCGGCAGCTGAACACCCGGGAGAGAAGCCGTTAGTCCGTTGGCTCAGTTCAGTTCATTGGTCATCATGCAAACAATCAGCCACGATTTCTCTGTCTATCTGTCTCTCTCTCTCTCTCTCTCGCCTCTGTCTCCCTCTCTCTGTCACACGTCTAACTTTAAACACACGCTTCCGTGGAATATGTTTAGGGAAAACCCTCCACAGTGCAGTCAAACCCTCTCGAGAAACCACCTTTGCGTTTGGGCGACAAAATTTGGAAATGTACTTTCGAAGGCAAACTCTTCGGTTCTTGCTGTTTTCCTGTGTGGTGTGTTTTGTTTTTACGCAAAGGTGTGTAGGAGAGAAAAACCAGGGGATGTTTGCGTAATTATGTACTATTAAAATTTGCGAAACCACTCCCTTAATGTAATAATAATAATCCTTGCATTTGATATATTGCCCTATCGTGTCTTCTCGACGTCTCAAAGCGCGTCACAGACTATGCCAATTGCGCACAGCAGTGCCCCACAGACCGTCATAGACTGAGCGACCAAATTATTACTTTTTATTTAAAAAGGGATTATTACTCCCAGATTCGCCAATCAGCTAAGCACCTGCCGGGTGAATAGAGGCGCGCGCGCGCGCACGTGCAGTCAAGGAAACTTGCCCAATGTCTCGCCTGGGAATCAAACCCCTGGTCCTCGTGCCTTGCGAACGTGCAAGGCAAACGGGCGCCAATTTTGTGCGAGCAAAACTGCGTCCCACGCGCCCGCCGGCACGTGTCGGCTCGAGAGCAACTTTCTTTTCCTTTTTAAAAAGAAAAAAAAAAAAAAAAACGCGCGGACCGTTCTGCTTTTCACCCGCATTCGGGCTCTCAACCGACGGGAGAAGTGGGCCCCTGTGCTTTCGTGTTCGTGGCACTTAATTCAAGGGAAAGACGGTGGATTTTTTTTTTAACGGAAACAAATCTCTCGCTCTTTTTGCTCTCAAGCGGAGTCTTCGCCCGTACACCGCGCCAAGTGCTCGCGTAAAGAGTTGAACTGCACTGTGAATATTCCACGTCGCCGTCCGCGCGCTCCGACGTCAAACGCTTCACATTAAATCTAACGTCGTTTAACAGTTATTTTCCCACAACACTGACAAACGGTGCCTCGTTTGTGCGTGTGTGTTTTTTTAAAAAAAAATATTCATTTAAAACACATTCACGTTGCGAAGCTTACAAAACAAAGTCTAGAAATATTCCCGCTGCCCACCTGCGCCCCCCCGCCCCCGCGCGCGCCCCCCCGCCCCCGCGCGCGCCCCCCGCCCCGCCCGCACCGCCCTGCGACGCCATCAGTCGACCTTCACTGGACTATGAGGGAGTTAGGGGTTTGGGAAGAAAGTGAGAGTGGATTTACTGTTTGGCCTTCGAGGCAGAGAATTGTGTAGGTCACAAAGGGGCACAACAAACCGCATGCAAACAGGACTGGAATTAGGTTACAACACACGTGCACAACACCGCACACGCACACACACACCACACACACAGGCACGCACCACACACCCACGCAAACATGGACACACGACGCGCGCACACACACACACACACACACACACACACACACAAGAACACAACACGATCGCGCACACACCACGAACACGCGCCCCGAACGCGCGCGCACGCCCTGAACACGCAACACACGCCATGAACTCACACACGCCACGAATACACGTGTGCCACGAACACGCGTGCCACAAACACGCACACGTGCTACGAACACACACGCGCCACGAACGCGCACATGCGCGCCATGAACGCTCACGCATTCTCCACGAACGCGCACGCGCCACGAACACACACACACACCAACACACACACACCACCAAAACACTCGCACCCGCAACACAGACACCCAAAACACTTGAACACGCACACCCAACACACGACCACACGCTTGCACACAACACACGACATGCACACACACAACACGAACACTCGCGCACACACAACACACAACACGAGCACACACGCACAAGCATACACACACAAACACGAACACACACAAACACATACACACAGCAGGAACACATACACACAGCACGAACCCAAACACACACCCCGGACACACACACATAACACACAACACATGAACACATACAACACACGAACATACACACACACATACACAACATACCACTACAAGCATACACACCACACGAAAACGCGCGGACATAGACAACACATGACCACACACACACAGAACACGAACAGTCACACACACAAACACACATGAACACGCACAAACCACGAACACACAACACGAACACACACATACACCACGAACAAACACACACCACAAACACACACAACATGACACGCGTACATACACACACAACACAAACATGCGCGCACACAACACATGTGCACAACATACACAACACACACACGAGTACATACTCACACAACACGAACGCACATACAACACAAACAACACACGCATACAACACACAAACACGGAGACACAAAACAATCGAACGTGCGCACGCAATATACAACATACACACGACCACACACAACATACATCCACGCACAACACATGAACACGCATACATACACGGCACGAACACACACAACGCGTGCGCACACAACACGAACACGCGCGTGCACACATACAACACAAACACGCACGCACACAACACGAACACGCGCACACACAACACAAACAGGCCCGCGCGCACACAACAAAAACAGGCGCGCGCACACAACACGAACACGCACGCACACACCACACAAACAGGCGCGTGCACACATACCACAAACGAGCGCGCGCGCGCGCGCACACACAGCACGAACGCGCGCACACACCACGAACACACGCGCGCACACACCCCGAACAACCACAACCACACACAACACTCGAACACGCGCACACACGACACAGAAACATGCGTGCACACACCACGAACAACCACAAACACACACAACACAGCACCACACACGCGCACACAACACGCACACACAACACGAACAGTCACAGACACACAACACTCATGCGCGCACAGCATGAACACGCACACGACACATGCGCACCACGAGAACACACACACGCACCACGAGAACACACACGCGTACACACGCACACACACGCACACCAAACATCCATTTACAAAATGAATTGACGTGTCGGACTACTTGGGGTTTCTACACACAGAGAGAGAGAGAGAGAGAACGGGTGCGAGAACACAGAAGCACAAGAAATAACAACCTGCTCGCATGCAAATGAAAAAGAAATGGAAAGGAAGCAAGCAGAAGCTGCAATTGTTTGTCCCTGAGACTTGTAAGGATCATTCATTGCACTGCGGTGTGAAAATGCGTGTGTGTGGGGGTGTGCGTGTGGAGGGGGGGGGGGGGGGGGAGGGAGGGGAGAGAGTGATAATTTTGGGGGTTCAGTTTCACAGCACGAACATCACACACAGTTCCTCCGCAGTGCATTTCAACACAACGCCTCCTCGTAGCACCGCCCGTCACTCGAATTATTATTATTATAGTTTTTTTTATATATGTGTATATGTATATATATATATATAACAGTTTCATTGCTCTTTCTCTCCGTTGTTAAGTTAGACAAAGCTAAAGTCTCACATGTGTCGGTGAGCCCAGGATCAGCCCTTTCGTGAAGTTCCTCGAACTGAGCCAAACCCGGTAACTTCCTTTTCAATCCAGATTTCAGATGGCCACGCATGTGGTTGGAGAGGCCTACCCCAGTAGTTAGTGTCACTCCGCAATACTCACAGGTTCCTAACTTGACTGGGTGCTCTGTTAGCCAAAACGAAATTAAGATTCAGTTATGCCCCGAAACTGTCATACCCTCTTCCTCTCTCCCTCCCTTCCTCCCTCCCTCCCTCCCTCCCCCCCGTCTTCAGGTCCTGCCCGAAGACCTTCCTCTTCGACCGCGCTGACGGTCACCTCCCTCCCTCCCTCCCTACCCTCCCTCCCTCCCTCCCCTCGGCATCGTGCTCCGCCACTGGCAAGCGCTCTGGGACGCTACCTCGCGTGATGAGGGGCGCTTGTGTCAGCGCGAGCTGTTGCCGATTCCGCCCTGACTTCCGCAGTCGAATGAGTCAGGACCCCGTCTCGCCTTCGCGCTAGTCTCCCTGGGGCGCTGAGCCCGTCGTATCAACCCAACTCGTGTTCCAGCACTGACTCGCTAGAATTTCCCCCTTACAAGACTCGCCGTGCGTGTCTTTGCCATTCCATTCCCTCTCCCGATGTCCCCCCCCCTTCTTGTGGTCCAACAACACTCAAACGCAACTTTGGCTGCTCTGTGCGGTGGATGGCTCGAGTGTCTGGGGGGGGGTGGGGGGGGGGGGGGGTGGGGGAGCACAAAACAAAGCAAGACGGGGGTTGGAAAGACTGCCGTGAGCTTGTGTGTGCGTGTGCGTGTGTGTGTGTGCGTGTGTTGTGGGGGGTTGCGTCTCCTGTTCGCAGGCCATGACTGTGGCACTTGAGTGGAGATGGCTGGAAGCGAGTGGGGATGGAGCTAATGCACTTGATTTTATGCCCCGACTTGTTGGGTGTTGGGAGAGGAAGCGGAAAAAGGGGAAGAAAGAGACAGAGAAGCGCACAACTGTATTGAGAGCTGGAAAAACTACACTGTTATGTAACACTACCATTGCAAACAATCTGCATCCTCACGGCATCGAGCCGGATTGTTGTTTTTTTTGTGTGGGGGGTGGGTTGAGGGGGGGGTGGTGGGGGGAGGCGGAAGAAACTAAGCCCACGGTAATTACACCCCAGCAAAGTTTTCTCTCGCCCAAATCTTTTCCTGTAGAATAATAATCCTCGCATTTGATATAGCGCTTTTCACGTCTTCTCGACGTCTCAAAGCGCTACACAGAACAGACTGCAAAGTGAATTGGCCGCATATTTGTGGGTGAAACGCGGCGGCCGATTGCGCGCAGCGGCGTCTGCCCCACAAACAGCCGTGGATTGAAGCGACAAATTTTTTTTTCTTTTGAGAGATCGTCATCAACTAACAACCGGGTTCCTACTTACTGCTAAAGTAAACAGAAGTGTGTGTGGGGGTGTGTGGGGGTGTGTATATGGAGTAGGGAAGTGTGCCCAAAGTTTCGCCCTTGCCCGGGAATCAAACCCAATCGCTTGTGAGCTGAGTGCACTAAACACTATCGCTGCAGGACTCCAGTGATCGATTGTAAGAGCCGAAATGAAGTAGAACTGGAGAGTTTCGAAGGGTGTCTGACGACCACATCGCACACAGCAACTCAAATTGGATTATTTTATTCGGGCGCCAATGTTTAACATCAGCGTTTAGACTGCACATCTGATCTGATCTGCACTGAGACCCCGCGTCCAGTAACTGGGTGATGCCCCCCCCCTTCCCCCAAGTCCCCACCATTACCCACCCCCCCACCAGCCTCACACACCACTGAACCCCAGCCTCTCCCCTCACACACCACTAAATCCCTGCCCGCCCCACAAACCGCTAACCCCACCCCTTCACACCGCTAAGCTACATTACGCTGCAGGTATTTCGCTCCGCACAAAACATAGCAAATTCACTTTACAGTGTATCCTGTGAAGCGCTTTGAGACGTCTTGAAGACGTGATAAGGCGCTGTATCAAATGCAAGGATTATTTATGAATAAATCCCATCGCCCCCACGTACACATCGCTACCCCCGCTCCTTCCACAGCGCTAACCTCCGCACTGAAACTCTCCCCTCCTCCCCGGACAGGGATAACCCCCGGCCCCCACGTCAATTCTGTACGGTATCCACTGGCAAATCCAGCGCTTGCGTTCCCACAGTACTCACTCCAGGGGCAAATTTAGCCCTGGACCGCTGACTTACTCTTGTTCCCAGCCATTTCCCAACACATACTTGGCTCAAGAACGGGAACCACAAAGTCCCAAGCAGATACCCTCTGAGCCCAAGAGAAACTACAAAGGTAATAATCCTCAAAGTGCTTCACAGAATCTACTGCAAAATGAACTGACTGTATATTTTGTGGGCGAAATGCGGCAGCCAATTGCGCACAGCAGCGTCCCCACAAACAGTTGTGGGTTAAGCGAACACTTTTTTTTGTGTAGAGGGATTATTATTCCCGGAAAAGCGATCCGCCAATCCACTAACAACTGGATTCCAACTTACAAGAGGCGTGTGGAGTAAGGAAACTTGCCTAAGGTTTCGCCCCCGACCTGCCCGAGAACTGAATCAGGATTAATGCCATAATGTCACATTTCTGTTTCCGGGCTCTGTCGTCGTAGGACCATAAACTGTCTAAAAAAAAAAGTACGAAGCTGGAGCCAGTGCGAGAGGGGATTGCAGCTGAAAGGGTCTCTGAGCCGCGGACACCGGCCTGCAAACAGCAGCGGGATTGAGAGCAAGTCTGGCAAGAGAGCTTCGAAGTCCGAGACAAGGCAACGGCAATAGCTTCAGTCCGTGCGATACACACCGAGCCTCTGCCTGTGATGAGCTTTAAAATAAACAATTCCCTACACTCGGGAGAGAGAGAGAGAGAGAGAGAGAGAGAGGGAGAACGAGAACCACAAGCAGGAACAGACAGAGTCCGAGCGAGTGAGCGAATAAATACACGTGCGAAAGACAGAGAGCCGGGTGATGTGAGTGCAAGAGCCAGTTGAGGCCACGTCCTCAAGCTGCAGTTTGGTGGAGTAACCGTGGCAGAGAAATCCGGGAATAGGCGTCGAGTGCGTTAGCTGCAGAATGTCCTGGTTGGTGCGCCATCAATTTACGATGGGAGTTCTATTCTTAAATAAAACGCTTGGAGGGTATCCTCCGGCTACATCCTTCCGCGCCATTTATAATATAGATATATTTATAAATATTTAATAGATATATCTCATGTTTTATACACACACACACATACACACACACGCGCACACACTCACACGCACACTTACACACAGACGCACACGCGCACAAGCCACACACTCTCACCGATCAGTGCGTCGATCTCTCGAGGATAAAGTCCACCGGAAAAGCGAAGGGAGAAGTTGTGAGAATTTTTTTTACGTATAAACACATGGAATGCTGTGCCAAAATGCTGGTCAAAGCGGAATCCGTTATATACTTTATAAAGGGATCAAGGCAAAGGTCTGAAAAGGAGAAAACATACAAGAATATGGTGGTGCTGGTGGGGGGGGGGGGGGGGGAATGGCAGGGAAGTGGGGCCAAATACAAGTTGTATCAGTCGGGACGATACATTTAATGTGACTTATGCAAAGTATAAGTTATGTCAAAACTACATGGAATATAAACCGCTGAGCAGGACTTGGGAAGCTGTACGATTCAGACGATCATACGGTTTATACAGATGAGATTTTACGGGAGTACAGCGCCTTGGGACGTCCTCCCGACATGAAAGGCGCTATACAAATGCAATCTGTTGTTGTTGTTGTTGTTGTTGTAGTAGTAGTTGTAGTTGTTGTGCGCTCGCAAGTCACAGTAATTTCTCTGCGTGGTGTCTGGAAGTCGTGTTTCTCAGAGGGGGTCGGGAGAACGTTGAGAGCCACTGAACTTTGCGGATGCAGAAAGGATTGGGACCCTTTAAAAAGATTGGATGGACAGAAATGAGGGGCATTAAGGATCCTGGATCAAAAGATCTGCCCTGATGGAATAAAAACGGTGCAACGGGGTTGGCGACGCCAGTTCCTACTCGAAGCCTCAAAGATTCCAGCCGCAAGAGACAGGCAAACGAAACAAACCCTTATAAAAAAGGTGGTTGTGACAAATCATCCTCAAGCCCGGAGGGTGAGAGCCAGTGAGCACTGTCAGGGCGCGAAGGACAAGCGTTAGTAAAGCTGGACGCTCGAGTGCAGATGCAGAAATCTGGCCTCACGCTTCACCGCCAGCTGTGGCTCGAGCCTCTCGACACCTACCGCCTCTCCCTTTAACAGGCCCAAAGTCATCCTGGAGGCAAACGACGACCCAAAGACCACCGTCCATCACCTCCGCCTCCGTGCACCCCCTCTATCCTCACGTCAAATGCCAAATGCGAAGAGGTCCTGGACTTCTGCCCCTCAATTGAAAACGTCTACCTGGCTGCATCGTCCCTCCCGCCCCACGTTCCCTTCCACCCCGCCCAGACCATCCACACCGCCTTCTCCCCTCCACTCACCCCGCCCCGTGCATACGTTTAGTCACCTCCCGCTTGGATCGCTCCCAACGCACTCCTCGCCGGTCGGTCTCCCCAACTCCACCGCTCAAAAGATCCAGATTATTCAGAACTCTTACCGCCTGCACACTGACCCGGACAAAACTCCGTACCCACATCTCAGCAGTTCTGGCCCAGGCTCCGCTGCTGGCTCCCCGTCACCAAATGGATCGACCTCCAAGATCCTCACACTCGTGTTCAAATCCATTCACTCCCTGGCACCTACCTCCCTACCTCTCCGGCCTCTTCACACCCCAATCCGGCACCTCCGCTCGACTGGCCCCGGCCTCCTGCTCATCCCTCGCACCCTCCGCCCCACCATCGGAGGTCGTGCTTTCAGCCACTACGTCCCGAAACTCTGGTACACATTCCCTCAAACCCTCTGCCTCGCACCCCCACCCCACTCTCTCTCCTCTCTTTCAAGTGCCACCTGAAAACTTTCCTCTTGGAAATGTGCTTACGGCCACCTCCCCACTACCCCCCCACCCCGGCCCAGAGTCGGGCTCCGCCACTGTCACTCGCTCTGAGATGCCCTGCTTGGAGGCCGCTACATCAGTACAAGTTGTTGTTGTAGTAGTGTCAGTTCTGATGCTGAGAGAAAGTTAGCCATGTCGACCCGTCTGCCCGGTACCCCCCCCGCTCAGCGGGCTCCGGCCTGTCCACCATCGGCGGTCGGGCGTTCAGCCTCTCTACCTCCACCCTTCGGAGCTCCATCCCACATTCCCTTTGCCTCGCTCCCTTCTTTGCCAAGACCAGTCTCAAGACCACCCTCTTCAACCGTGCTTTCGGCCACCCTCGCACCCCTGCTCTCCACCCCTCCACCCCCTCCCTAACGTGCAACTCAGGTTCAAATCCCTGACCGTCCAGCGCCTTGGGACGTCCTCCCGCCGTGAAAGGCGCCGTGTAAATATAGTTTGTTGTTGTTGTTTGTCTACGGACTCATTTGTATAAGGGAAAGTTGTTGTTGTTGTTGTTGTACAGCAATGACGGCGCTTCCACAGGAAGACAATGTTCCTAAAGCAAAAACCATACCGTTCACTTAGAACCAGTTTCCAGACAGAGCGCAAGGATTCAAGAACATCTCTCCATCTCCGTTTCCTAAGGAGGTTTTAAACTGTTCTTTCCACGGGTCGTAGATTAATATTTGAGAATGTATGGAGAAAAGGGGGGAGTAAAACCAGAACAAATCTGCGGAAACACTACTTCAGTGAGCGAGGAGTAAAAGTACGGAACAGGCTCCCTGGGGAGACAGACGGTTGAAGCAGAAAGTTTTGATTCTTTCAAGAACAAATGAGATAGATTTCTGTTAGGAAACAATATCTGGGGGATACAGTATAATAGTTTGGGACACGACACATCAAATGACGGCCAGGATGGGTGGAATTGGTCTTCTTTCATCGGGCAAACTCTTAGGTTCTTAAAAGGCAGAGTGGAATTAAATGGACCGCTGTGTCCGTGAGTCACTTTCTTCTGTACTGTAAATTGATACGGGATCAAAGGCGCCTTCAGGTCTCTCAGGCAAAGTGGCCTATTCTTTACTTAAAGCTTCAGCAGTGAGCATCAATCAGTGAGTTAATCAACATATTTTCACACATATATATATATAAAATAAACCACAGCCCAAATCAGTACTTCCCTCACTGGATGTTCCCACATTCGTGCAAAGCTTCTAAGAGAAGGCTGGAGAGAAACGATCAGGAGAGGGGACCCTGCCTGATTTCTGCCCCCACTGGCTCCCCCACTGGTTCAATTTCAAGATCCTCGCCCTCATTTTCAAATCCATCCGTGCCCTTGCACTTCCCTACCTCTACCGCCTGCTTACTGCCCAACTCACAGCCTCCGCACGCCTCCTGCTTGTCCCTCGTGCTCTCCGTCCCACCAACGGTGGCCGCACTTTCAGCCACTAACACCACAAAACCCTGGAACACTCAACCTTTATCCCTCTGCCTTGCCCCCTCAATTCTCCATCTTCAGATCGCGCCTGATAGACCTTCCTCTTCGACTGTGCCTACGGTCACCTCACCCCGGTGTCGTGCTCCGCCATTGCCAAGCGCTCTGGGACGCTACCCTGAGTGAGGGGTGCTGTGTAAATGCAAGTTGTTGTTGAATGGCACGGAAGTCACTGTGTTCCTCGCTGACAGCAGCTAACAGCACAGACTAGCATTCGATTCTCCAAACGTCTGGTCTATGTGGTCCACAGCTAACCCAATCCGTCCGATCTTGACTCGCTATTGCTACCTTTCACTCTCCTTCAGTCAAACTGAACGTGCATTTTGCAAAGCACACGTAAAGATGAGAAATCAATAACAACGAGAATCGGGAGGCGGGAAAAATAGGCGTAGGAATAAAGCAATGTAGATGCTGAAAGCAAACATGGACCACAAACAAGCTAGAAAGTCATTCTCTGCGTGGAGTGCTAAATGCAATAATCCTATAACAATCCTTGCATTTGATATCACGTCTTCGAGACATCTCAAAGCGCTTCACAGAATATACTGTAAAGCGAATTGACTGAGGTTTGTGGGCGAAATGCAGCAGCCAATTGCGCACAGCAGCGTCCCACAAACAATCGTGAATTAAGTGAACAAATTATTATTTTTTTATTCTTATAAATTTTTTTAAAAAGGATTATTACTCCCGGAATAGCGATCCGCCAACTAATAACCGGGTTACAGAGGTGTGTGTGGAGTAAGGAAACTTGCCCAACATTTTGCCCTTCAATTAACATGCAAATTGTTTTCTTTCTCATTTCAAAGGTATGCAGTTTTGCTCCAGTGGAGATCAAATATCTATACGTCAGTTGAATGAACATTTGCTTAATAAATCCCCAGTGATAATGAACGCCACGCGTCCAATCTCTTTACTGCACTGACTTGCATGATGGCAGCGAAAGCAACAATTTTGGGCGCGCAAGACAGAAAAAGAGAGAGAGAGAGAGAGAGAGAGAGAGGTGGGGGAAATGGGAGAGTGAGGGAGAAAGGAAAAGAAACGTAATTGGGTCTGTAAAGTACATGAATGTAATGTCTGTGCTGCTGAAGGCATGTCGGCAATAATAATAATCCTTGCATTTGATACAGCGCTTTATCACGTCTTCGAGACGTCTCAAAGCGCTTCACAGAATATATTGTAAAGTGAATCGACTATATTTTGTGGGAGAAAAGCAGCGGCCAGTGTTCCACAAACAGTCGTGGATTGAGTGACCACATTATCAATATTTATTTTGTAGGTACCTCGGGATTTCTGTGTGTGGTTTACGATTGCAGTGAAGTGTCGACAACTGGGATGGAATGAACTGTGAAGAGAGATCCTCGGTGAATTCTAGGATACCAGAGCCTGTGGATGGCTCCTACTGTATCTGGACATTAAAGGCATTGAACAAAATAATAAAAGTGCTGAGGTCTAGATGCTGAGATTAGTTAAGCTCTCATGAGGGTAACATATCAGGTAGAATCGCTTCACTGATCATGGCTGGAAAATGTGCGTGTGTTATTGTCAGGTGAAGACAGGACATGGTTCAGCTGTGATGCCCCCCCCAAACTCAGTGTGTCCACTCGCTATCCTGGTTCGGGTGGCATGGTCAGGGATCTGGGAAGCCTGGCAACAGGCGCATGGCAGCTCTACACCATCACCTTCAGCATAGGCGGGGGGGGGGGGGGGGAAAACCAGGAAGGGATGGAAAATGACCCACCCACGAGATCCCAAATCAAACTACAATTAAAACGAGTGCAGTGCATGATCACCTGACAGAAAAATAGGCTGAATTTTTGGAGCGCACACAGCATTGACTGTGAAGATGGAGCATAATAATAATATTAATAAAAATGCCAAAAAAGGGGGTCCCCAACACACAACTAACTGCTCACAGCACAGAAAATCCCTCCCTCTCGCTCCCACCCTCCGAGCTATAAAGGCAAGACTGGGGGGGGGGTGGGGGTGGGTGGGGAGGGGAGGGAGGGAGGTGGGGAGGGGAGGGAGTAGGGTAGAGAAGAGAAAAGTTACCAAGTGAAAAATGCATACAATTTAATCAAAACTAAAGCACCGGATCCCCACGTCGTGAAAACACAAACAAAGTGATGTTTTGTTAATAAACAGATATTATATTATATTAAATTGAATAAAACCCTCAAGTGACACACACTAAAGAAATTGCATTAGTGACCGGCCGGCATGCGGGCACTAATTTGTCGATGCGGGACTTCGAGTTTTAAAACACACTGAACTGAGGTGATGGAAATTGAATCAAAGAGACGATTTCCTTTAGTTTGTTGCAGGAAAACATCTGTTAAAAACCTCCCTCTCTCCTTAACACGGCTCATAGTTATAAATAAATAATAATAATCATATTATTATTTATTATTATTATTATTAACATGGCTCATGGTTATAGTGACAGTTCACAAGTGTGTAATGCTACACATTATTTTACATACAGTAAAACTCCTGATAATTTGACCGGGTTTAACTGGTCACTGACTCTTTAACGATAATAGTCCTTTGCATTTGACGTAGCGCCATATCACGTCTTCGAGACGTCTCAAAGCGCTTCACTTGTGGGCCAAACGCGGCAGCCAATTGCGCGCAGCGGGTACCAATATCCTGGCTGCTGCCCATGCAAAATATTACTAAGGGCTCTTCGAATCGACCGGCGATCCCTCCGTGACGCATCTGAGCGTGGGTGCCCAACCTCTGCCGAGCGTCTTCAGGGGCCACAGCGCCACCTTGTGGCCTGGGAGGACTTAACGAGCCGTTCGGGACAACTAATCGCTAAACTCTTTTTCCTTGGGAGTTATCTGGAGTTTATTGGGTACGTCTATTGCTTATCATTACACACGCGACTGTACTGCTCGGTCTAATCTTTATCAGTGCTTTGACGCTTGAGGAAGGGGTCATTATTTGTGGACATGTGAAGGGGATTTATTGTGAACACTGCAAAGAGGCAACTCTTTCTCTCTCTCTCTCTCTCTCTGACTGATGGGGACCGTTTTCAATCTGGTCACCATCAAGAGCCTCAGTGGCAATGTCAAATTTGAAATATAATAAAACAAAAAGCTTTTAAAAGTTGGTAGAAATTACACCCGAACAATTGTTGGGACAAAGCAAAAGGGGACCACACGAGACTGCGCACTTTGTGCCAATGCCATCAATTCCCGGGTGGCATCATTTGAAATAATAATAATCCTCGCATTTGACCCAGCGCCTTATCACACCTTCGAGACGCCTCAAAGCGCTTCACGGGATACACTGTGAAGTGAATTGACTGTGTATTTTGTGAGAGAAATAAGAAGCAAAATTTTTAAAAAATTAATAAGAGGAGTCAAAAGACGCCTTTTCTTTTTTTTTTTGCAAGTTTACAAAAGCCACTGAAGATCGATGTCATACACGTAGCTTTGCACCAAAGGAAACGCTGCTCGATAAGAGTCCTTAAAAAGCAGCTCAAACCCTCACAAAAGAGGCTCACTGCTAAGCAAGCTGCAGCGCCAGATGTGTATATACACCTTTAAATAATCATAATAATCCTTGCATTTGATACAGGGCCTTATCAAGTCTTCGAGACGTCTCAAAGAGCTTCACAGAATATACTGTAAAGTGTAATGACGGTATATTTTGCGGGTAAAACGCAGCAGCCAATTGCGCACAGCAGTGTCCTCACACACAGCGGTGGATTGAGTGACCAAATTATTATTATTATTATCATTATTATTATTTTTGATGGGATTAGCAAGTACTGCACAGAAATACAATCCGTTTGGAAATCTAAATGACTAAATAACCCTCTGCTAAAACATTAAAGTGCTATATAAAAGCATCTCAGGTGAGCGATCGCGACTTACTTCTCTTTTTCTTCAGGTGTGGCTCCTCGTCCTCGGAGGGCATGGACGAGCTGGGGGGGCAATCGAGAAGGCTGCCTTGGCTCAGATCTGTGGGGATGAGGCACTCGGACTGCAGCATGGTATCTGCCTCGAGAGTCTTGTGCACCCCGGGTGAAGCTGGGAACGTTTGCTGGACGAGTTTGGGCTGGGCAGGTTCGAGCTTCACCATCTTACCCACCGGCGGTGAGCAGCGCTCCAATGGCAGCTCCTTAGGCGAGGGCTTGACGTGGTTCTTGTAGGGCTTTGGGATGGGGCGTTCAGGAGGGCCCGGCGGGGTGGCTGAGGGAAGGGTGGGCTTCTGACGGATCCATTCCCTCAGCGTGTCGATCGGGGAGCCGTTGATGTGCCACTCGGTCACCCCGAATTGCCTAAGGTGGGCCCGGGCGTGGCTAGCTAAAGCTTTCCGGTTCTCAAAGTAGTGGCCGCACAGTTCACAGCAGGTATCCGCAGCTGCAAGTGAAGAGGTGACGGAAAAAGAAAAAACTTTGCAAATAACTGGCTCTCGTCACAACGCCTCAAAGCGGGCAAAGTGTAGGAAGGTATATTTCAGCGCTCCGGGACGCTATCCCGCATGAAGACCGCTATATAAATGCAAGTTGTTGAAAATATTTTGAAACAAAAACAAACCTTTCAGCCCCCCACAACAACTTGTGTTTACACAACGGGGGCAGTGTCTCAGAGCACTTAACAGTGGCAGAGCCTGACGCCAAGCCAGGGGGAGGGTAAAGGAAGCAGGTAAAGAAAGGAGGTGACCAGAAGCACGGTTGAAGAGGAAGGTCTTCAGTCATGATCTAAAAAAAAAGGGGGTGGGGGGAGAAGGAGGGGGAGGGATTGGGGCAAGAGAGTTCCAAAACTTCGGGGCGTAGTGGCTGAAAGAGTGGCTGCCAGCCAAGCGGAGGCAGCGGGTATTGGAATGGGTAAAAAGCAGGTCAGATAGGTAGGGAGGTGCCAGGGCGTGAAGGGAACTTGTTGACAAGTCAGAGAATCTTGAAATCGACCCGTTCTGTGACAGGGAGTCAGTGGGGTCTCGCGAGGACTGGTGTGATGTGGGTATGGAGTTTAGTGTGTGTGATAGGGAGCCTGGCGAGGGCTGGTGTGATGGGGGTACGGAGATCAGTATGTGTGATAGGGAGCCAGTGGAGCCTGGCGAGGAGAAACAGGAAAAAGAAAAGCAGGACTATTAAAAGCAGCTCGACTTACAGATTCCTGGGGACGTTGGTACCTTCTGTGGGGACCAGGCAGACTTTGGTTTGTAGGAGCCGGTTTCTGAAGGGGGGTAGTTTGGTTTCAGCTCTGCCGACACACTCCCTCCCTCCGCCGTCAGTTTCTTCTGGGGGGCAGTCGACACAAACCCCATTGGTATCTTCTTGCCTATCGGCGAGACGGGCTGCGGCTGGCTGTTGGGCAAGTAGCTTAACACTTTCCCTGAGGAAGGCGAGAGGAGGTCTTGTTGCAGCTCTTTGACGGACGACTTGATGATGTACGGTTTGGAAACAGCTCTGTCCTCGTACAGGTAGTTTGGTGGCTCCTGTTGTGGCTCATGCCTAAAGGGGCCGGATTTGCCCTTCCTCTTCACCAGCTTCCGTAGTGTGGCTATCGGGGACCCATTAACCGTCCACTCCGTCACCCCGAACTGCCTCAGGTGTGACCTGGCGTGGCTGGACAGTCCCTTGCGGTTCTCAAAATAATCTCCGCAGAATTCACAGCGGATCGCCTTGCTGGGTTGATTAACTGCTAACCAAACAAAGAGACAAGTTGTACTTTCCGTGTGCCAAGCGTGGGGAGGAGTGGGATAGGATGGGCTTTTTACGGACATCGAGGCGATGGATAGTCACACGTTTCTCGGCACTCAGGCACTCCAAAGTCAGAGGAAGAATAAAGCTCCCCGACTCCTGTGCCCTGACAATACACATTGCCCTTCTTTTTGCCCTCAACACCCACCAACAGCCTCCAAAGAGGTGGCAACTTAATCAAGCGGCTCAGAAAGCTTCATGAACCACTTGGTTTATGCAAGTTGCCATCGGCCTCTCTCTCTGTCCACCTTTTGCAACTCCATCCCACAGTTCCCTACTTCGCCTCCTCCCTGGTCTCCTTCAAGGCCCATCTCAAGACCTTCCTCTTAGACTGCACGTGTCTTAAATCTCCCGTAATAATAATCCTTGCAGTCCATATAGCGCCTTATCACGTCTTCTGGACACCACAAAGCGCTTCACAGAATAGACTGTGACATGAACTGACTGTTTTGTGGGCGAAACGTGGCAGCCAATTGCTCACAGCAGTGTCCCCACAAACAGTCGTGGATTAAATAACCAAATTATTATTTTTTTTTAAAAGAGGATTATTACCCCCATAAAAGCGATCCGCCAATTGACGTACAACCGGGCTCCTACTTATCGCTAGGTAAACAGAGGTGTGTGTGTGTGTGTGTGTGTGTGTGTGTGTGTGTGTGTGTAGTAAGGAAACATGCCCAAAGTTTCGCCCCGACCCTCCTGGAAATCGAACTCGGGTCCTCCCGCTCGCGAGGCGAGTGCTTTGACCACTATGCAGCAGGACTCCACATTTCCACAACAACGAGTTCAGGCAGCGACAAAAAAAGGCAGACAAATGCAGGCCCATACGAGCTTCACCATCACAGGCAGCTAATAGCCTGGTCGGTAACACTTTAACACACTAACTGCAAACTCCCTGACAGGTACACAAGCCGTATGAGCAAAGACAGACGCAAAGACCTACTTAGATGGAGGGGCGCGGCGCCATCTTGCCACATCTGTTGCGACGAGAACTGCTCACTCTTCAGCGAGCCCGCTGCCTCCTCCGGGTTGAACTCCACTTTCACGTACTCTTGCTTGACTTTCTTCAGCGGGGCCGGTTTCATCTTCTTCAGAGGGGGTGGGGAGAGATAGCCCCCTCCCACCTTCTTGGGGACCAGCGAGCCGGAGGGAACCTCTCCGATGGGGGAAATGTTCAGACTGAACTTGGAGGACTTGTTGGCCGGCTGCGGATAACGTTCGTCTACGAGCTGATCGGAGGTGGATTTCATCAGGTTTCCCGACGGTTTCGAGGGCATTTTGTGGCCGGACATGGTCATCGATCCCGGAGCGTGGATCTTTCTCTTCATCAGTTCCTTCAGGGTGTCGATCGGGGAACCGTTGACAGTCCACTCGGTCACCCCGAACTGCCTGAGGTGGGACCTGGCGTGGCTCGACAGCCCCTTTCGGTTCTCAAAATAATCGCCGCAGAATTCACAGCGCGTGTCTTTGCTGGGATGCGAACCAATGGCTGGGAAAGAAAGGGAAGGGAAAGCCAGTAAATTTCAACAAAAATAATTATCACTCCTTCTAACTCTTCCTTATCCTCTCTAGGACAATTGGGGCAAACTAAAACCCAGCGAAAAATCTGTCACTAAACTGCAGCATTGTCCACCTCAAGACCCCCCCCCCCCCATTATCCCACCCGTTCCGTACCCTCGGTCTCCACACTCAACAAATCGGTTCGATTTCCGGGCGGGACGAAGCCTTAGGCAAGCTTCCTTACTTTACACACATGCCTCTGTTTACCAAGCAGTAAATAGAAACCTGGTTGTTAATCGTGGCAGATCGCTTTTCCTGGGATAATAATCCCTCCCAAAAAAATAATAATGTGGCCACTCAATCCACTACAGTTCGTGGGACAATGCTGTGCGCAATTGGCTGCCGCTTTTCACCCACAAAACAGTCTACACTTTACAGTATATTCTGCGAAACGCTTTAAGACGTCTCAAAGATGTGATAAAGCAAGGGTTATTATTATTATATCATCGACTCTCCAGCACCTTGGGACATCCTCCTGAACGTAAAGGTGGTATATAAATGTACGTTTGTTGTAGCTGTGATGTTCTGCACACCAGAGCTGGTCAGATAATAATTTATAATAAAAAATACTAATGTGGACATTAAATACACGACTGTTTGTGAGACGCTGCTGTGCGCCATTGGCTGCCGCATTTCGCCCACAAAGTATACAGTCGATTCAGTGTATCCCGTGAAGAGCTTTGAGACGTCTATAAGACGTGATAAGGTACTACATCGAATGTGAGTATTATTATTATTACATAGATTGATAGGTGATGTTGCCCAGTACGGTTCTGACGGCAGCCCATTCGGGTCTCTCGAAGTCATGGAGACCCCAGACTCCATTTGCACTCGCATGGTCACGTGTTTGGGCTTCTTCTGCGAGGACATGGAAGGGGACTTCACAGAGGGAGACTTCATGGAGGGCGATTTCAACGAGGACGACTTCATTGAGAGCGATTTGGCCGAGGGGGATTTGACAGAAGGAGACTTGAGAGGAGATTTCGCAGATTCCTTCTTGCCCGCTGCTGTCTCCAAGGCAGATTTGAAATGGCTTCTGCCCTCTTTCAGGAGGGAATTCTGGTCGTAATTGTGTGTCTTCTCCGAGGGCACCATGGTTGACAAAGCGCCCTGGATCCCTTTCTTCCTAATGAACTCGTTCAGAGCTTCGATGGGTGATCCTTTAGAATCCACGTCCACAGCGCCAAAGTGTCTCAGATGAGCTCGGGAATGGCTGGAGAGCCCCTTCCGCGTTTCAAAGCAGGCACCACACAACTGGCAGCTTATGTGCTCACTATTCACAGCTGCGAATGGGAGAGAAAGAAAAAAAAAAGGATTTAAACAGATAGTATAACATCTGCACCCACCAGTCTTTGGCATTTGTGGAGTTCCTTAGGGTAACAGTTAGCATGCTCGCCTCACAAGCAAGAGGACCTGGATTCAATTCCCGGTCAGGGCGAAACCCTTGGCAAGTTTCCCTACTCCACACACAGGTCTCTGTTTACCCAGCAGTAAGTAGGAACCCGGTTGTTAGTTGACTGGTGGATCGCTTTTCCGGGGGTAATAATCCCTTCAAAATAAATAAATTAATAAGAAGAATTTAGTCACTGAAATCCACGACTGTTTGTGGGACACTGCTGCGCGAAATTGGCTGCCACATTTCGCCCACAAAATGTACAGTCAATCCACTTGACAGTATATTCTGTGAAGCTCTGTGAGACGTCTCGAAGATGTGATAAGGCGCTGTATCAAATGCAAGGATTATTCTTATTGTTATACACTGACAATGACCAGCACTTACTGAGGTTTAAGGGCGTGTTGTTGTCTTGGGGAGACCAGAACAGTTTCTTGGACAGCAGCTCTCCTGAAGTCTGAGGAGTGTTCAACGGAGGAGCCTCGGATTTCTCTTGATCTGGAGATTTATTGGACAACGGCTTTGGTAAGATGGGATGTATTTTTTTGAGTGGCGACGGGGCCGTGGGAGACTGCCCCTTGGACGGGCTGCCCATGGCCAGTTTTGGTGATTTAGGTGTGTGCGTGGTTTCGTCCTGAAATTCTTCTCCGGGCAATTTACCGGAAGCCCCCTGCTTTATAGCGGAGCCTTCCTTTGGTGCGTAGCTTGGTGGCTTGCCACTGGCCAACGCTGAGGGTAAAACACTAGGAATCCCCTTCCTTTTCATCAGTTCGTACAGTGTCCCGATGGGAGCACCGCTGCTCTCTGAGTCTGACACTCCGAACTGTCTCAGGTGGAAACGCGCGTGGCTGGACAGACCTTTACGAGTCTCAAAGCAGGTCCCACACAACTGACACGAATTCAGCACTAAAATGAGAAACAAACAAAAAAAAGTCGATCAATCCCGGACTTCCACACTCGGGTTTTATTAACAACTTGCATTTCTATAGCGTCCGTCACGCGGGGTGACCTCCGGCTCCTGCACGTCCCTCATGCCCTCCGTTCCATCATCGGTTGCCGCGCTTTCTGCCCCGATACTCTGGAACACTCTTCCTCTATCCCTCAACCTTGCTCCTTCCTTCCGCACCTTCAGGTCGCGCCTGAAGACCTTTCTCTGCGACCGTGCTTGCGGTCACCTCCCCCTGGCTCAGTGTCTACCCCGCGTGAGGGGCGTTATATAAATGCAAGTTGTTTGTTTTTGTTGTTGAAAATAGAATGGGATTGACTGCCAGGTCTGGAGAGAAGGTAAATGAGCAGACAAGTACTTTCCATCACTGAGACTCACCTACTTACCACTTCAGAGGCCTCAAAAAGAGTGCTTTCGCTCAGAATACGTTCAGGGCTCGACAACCAGTTTGTACTGAACAGAGAGATAGATAGACGCAGCAGTGCCAATGGGATAAGTTAAGGTGAATTCCCCTCCCACAGAGAGTGCCCTAATTAGTTCACTGGTGACTCAACACGTTGCTGGGTTTACAGACTGAGGCACTGCACTCGAGGCACTCCTCCCCTCCTCTCTCCATCAGTTTTTATACCAAGTCAGAGGTGCGGTCACCCCAGTCAATAAATCATTGATATCAAATATAGTGAGTGAATCAACCAGCCAAGAAGGCAGCACAAAAAACGCTGAGACTAGCTGTAAAACGGGTTTTACTCCAAAACTATCCGGTGGTCCTAACTGGACAAGCAGCAGGAAAGTTTGCCAGACAGCAATATCAACAGCAAGCTGTGCGGTTTTAGTTGGTTAGGCTCCAGCAGTTACCAGAACGCACTCTCTGGGCTTCCCCCCCCAAGCCTAAGCTGTTGTCAACCTGCGCCTAATACTTTCCGGAATTAGGGAGGGAGAGTGAAAGAGAGTGAGAGAGAGTGAGAGTGAGAGAGAGAGAGAGAGAGAGAGAGCGAGAGAGAGTGAATGCACATTCCAACAATCTATCTCCGGGATTTCCACGTGTAGGTGGGATGCATGGAAATCTCAGTTTGGTTTGGAGACACTTTAAGCAACGGTGATGGGTTTCTACATGTGTCACACATCCGGCTGACCAAACAAAAAGTTTTTTGCTCCCTCGCTATCATAGCCCCATATCCAGGTCCACTCCAGAGTCTGATAAACAGGCATTCAGAAAATACTCTATCGGGAGTCCCAAGAACGACCTAGCGAACGTTTGAGGAAAATCATCATTCAATCTTTTTAGGCTGCGGTAAACAGAACCACAATGCGGTTACATTCAACCTCTGGTCAATTAGTACACTCAATTTATTTTCCTTCACTCAACCACAGACTGTTTCGCACCTGCTATTTCTAATAATGATCGCTGCATTTGATAAAGAGGCTCATCCCCTCTTCGCAACGTCTCAAAATGTCTCACAGGATATACTGTAAAGTGAATTGACTATGTATATTGTAGGTGAAACTCAGCAGCCAATTGCGCACAGCAGTGTCAAGCAAACAGTTGTGGATTGAGTGACCAAATTATTTTATCAGAGCGCTTGACAATGTCGAGCTGTGGGCACGGTCAAAGAGGAGGGTCTTCAGGGTGACCTGAAGTGGGCGAAGGAAGGGGCAAGACGGAGAGATAGAGGGAGAGTGTTCCAGGGTTTCAGGGCGCAGTGGCTGAAAGCGCGTCCACCAATTGTCGAGTGGAGGGCACGAGCAACAAGCAGGAGGCCGGAACCAGTCGAGTGGAGGCTGCCAGGACCTGAAGGGATTTGAAGACGGATTTGAGCTTCTTGAAACTGAATCAGAACCATAACCATGACACTGACCCTCCGATTCCCGCTAATTAGTTTACAACTTAAGTTGCTCTCACAGGCTTTCAATTTTACTTTCGCTGAGGCGTCTTCTCTCAAATGCCTTCTGAAAAATAACAAGCGTTTAAAAAAATACATAAAGCGTGAACTTCCCATCTCCCGGACTGGTTCCAGGTGAGATACAACAATCAACAGCAAGCCAAGGCGATCCATCCCACAGTCCCTCCGGCCTCGCCCCCACCCTCGCCTCCTTCAAGACGAGTCTCAAGACCCTCCTCTTCGACCGTGCCATCGGCCACCCTCCTAACCCAACCCAACACTACCCTCCACCCCTCCTGATCCCTACCCCCTGCTCGGGTCGAAATTCCTGACTGTCCAGCGCCTTGGGACGTCTTCCTGATGTGAAAGGCGCTATACAAAGGTAATTTGTGGTTCTTAATCACAAGGTGGGTAGGAAGCCAAGGTAGGTAACACTTTTTTTTTATCCATTGGGTGCCTGACACGTGCGGAAACCCACCACCGTGCTTAAGAGTATCCAGACCAAGCTGAGAATTCAATGCACCCCACCGACACATGGAGATAGATTGTTGAAATGCAATGCACACTCTTTCTCCCTCCCTGGAGGGATGCATCCTGCTTACCTAATTCCGGAGAGTATTATGCAGAAGGTTGGCAAGAGCCAAGGCTTGGGGGGTGGGTGGGGGGGGGGGAAAGAGTCCAGAGTGTGCGTTGGGGTAACTGCGGGAGTCTAACCAGCTAAAACCGCGTAGCTTGCCATTGATATCGCTGTTTGGCAAGCTTTCCCGCTACCTCAGGCTGGATGAGCGCAAATTTCCTTCAGCTGAGTGTTGACAAGACGGAAGCCATACTCTTTGGCTCTCGTCGACGTCTCTCACCTCCTCCACCTACCCAACCTCCCTCTAAAACTCTCCGAACCCGTACGCAACCTAGGCATCAGGTTCGATCCCCAATTATCCTTCCTCCCCCACATCCGATCCCTCACCAGCACTGCTTTCTTCCACCTCCGACGCATCGCCCGTCTCCACCAATACCTCTCCCCAAAAGCTGCTGAAACCCTGGTCCGTGCCTTTGTCATCTCTCGGCTGGACTACTCTAACGCCCTCCTCGCCGGTCTCCCCTCCACTACCATCCATAAAATCCAAATCATTCAAAACTCTGCCGCCCGCATTCTCACCCTCACAAAAGTCAGCTCCCCGATCACCCCAGTCCTTGCCAGACTGCACCGGCTGCCTATCTCAGAGAGGATCGATTTCAAGATCCTCACCCTTGTATTCAAGTCCCTGCACTCCTCTGCTCCCCCCTACCTTTCTGACCTCTCTCCTCAAAACAGTACCCGTTGCCTTCGTTCCTCCGGGTCTGGCCTCCTCCTCGTCCCCCGAGTCCTCTGCTCCACCCTCGGCGGCCGTGCCTTCAGTCACTATGCCCCGAGGCTCTGGAACTCCCTTCCTCACTCCCTTCGCCTCACCCCCTCTCTTCCTATTTTCAGGTCTCTGTTGAAGAACTTTCTTTTCGACCGCGCCTTTGGTCACCTTCCCCCCCACCTCCCCCATGGCTCGGTCCCTGGATCCGTTACTATGAAGTGCTCTGAGACTCCGTCCGGCGTGGAGGGTGCTATATAAATCCAAGTTGTTGTTGTCTGTCCAGCTCGCACCACTCTACCCATTAGGGCTTTGGCTTGCAGGGTAAACAGAATCTGAGTGGGTTGAGTCCCTACCCCCAGTGACTGGACTGCCCTTCCAGGTCCTGCCAATGAGTTAGGCTGGGCTGTCCTGTTCTTTCAATACGTCCATATTACTAACTATAACCTCGATGGTGAGGACTGGGCACTGTGTTCCCATGCTAGAGTTAACCATTAGTGATTACCACCTCAAGTGCTCATACATGAAAGCACATCCCTCCTCAAAGAGAACTCAATGTTTTACTGTACATAAAAAATAAAGTTAGTGAACAAAAGGAGTAGCTTCTGCATCGGGTTTCATCTCTGTTCAATTATTGATAAAAATATGACTCATGAGGGCTTCTTGTTCCCCTGGCACATTACATAAGGTGACAGTAGACCTTGGCACTATAATGATCAAATTCTTTTCAATATAGCAGGCGCATCGGACAAAATGCTGTATAAGTGGGGATGTGCTTATCATCAAGGAACGTCTGTCAATTCCTATGGGAATTCCACAGGGTGCAACCTTTCAAAAGCAATCATTTTATCCAGGTTTCTTTACAGCCAGTTACGAAATCCATATACTCCACATCTAAAGCATAGAGGGATTAAGGGATATGGGGATAAATCGGGCAGAAGGAGTTAGGCTAGAAGATCAGCCATGATCTTATTGAATGGCGGGGAAGGCTCAAAGGGTCGAATGGCCTACTCCTGCTCCTAATTCCTATGTTGCACAAGTGCTGGTCTATCAGTCGGAACAGAAGTTCAGACACTCTGCCCCCATCCTTTGGAACTCCATCCCACAGTCCCTTCGCCTCACTCCCTCCCTTGCCTCCTTCAAGGCCCGTCTCAAGACCCTCCTCTTCCACCGGGCCTCGGTCACCCCCATACCCACAAAATACAGTCACTATACTTTACAGTACATTCTGTGAAGCTCTTTGAGACATCTTGACAACCTGATAAGGCACTATATCAATTGCAAGGATTATCATTATCATTATTATTATAATTACCCCCACCCACCCTGCCCTCCACGTCTCCTGATTCCCCCCCAGCTCGGGTCCAAATCTCTGCCTGTCCAGCAGCTTGTGACATCCTCCTGAAGTGAAAGGCGATGTGTAAATGTGAATCTGTTGGGTGTTGCTTATCAATCCCTGAAACAATGGAGCTACCAGAACAAAGCTCCAAGTTCAGATAATAACCCTTTCTAATCAGCTAAGCAGGCAGCTGAACCATCTGTTTCTGTGAACAGAAGCAGATTCATGCGTAGCAATAAGAGGCAGCAGTACGTTCACCGGGTTAATTTCTGAGATCAGACTGTGAGCGCTTTAGAATGGAACAGTTTTTATTAAAGAAAACACTTACAATTCACCAACGTAGAATTGTACAGCGGAGGATTCAGCCTTTACAGCTTCTGATGGGGGTATCCAGGCCAAGGGGGGGCGGCATCGTCTTAAAATTAGAACGAGGCCATTTTAGGAGTGAAATCAGGAAGCAGTGTTTCACCCGGAGTAATGGAAATCTGGAACTTTCTCCCTCCCCCAAAAGCCTGTGGATTATGGCTGTGGATCCATTCACATTTTTGAGACTGAGATGGACACAGATTTGTGAGGTCGGGGTATCAAGGGATATGGCGCAAAGGCGGGTAATTGGAGTTGAGATACGGATCAGCCGTAAGCTTATAGAGTGATGGAACACACTCAAGGGGCTGAATGGCCTACTCCTGTTCCTATGTTCCTTTTATATATACATATATCATGTTTCACCCCCCAAAATACAGTCTTTTTGAGGTGAATCATAATGGCTCGAATGGTGAAATTCTGTGGAAGCTTTTGAGTCGTCTCAACCTCATGAGATAAATTTTTATATCAAATGCAAGGATTATTTATTATGCTCCCAGCCAGCTGTTTGACAGAGCTATCTGCCTTCTCACCCTTTTTATTTCTCAAATTTCCTTTCAGCTCTTATGGATTCTGCTTCAACCACAGTTTTTGTTAAAGCATTCCTCCCCCGTGTGTGAAAATAATTGATCCTAACCTCCCTCTCTCCCTTTGTTTTTATGAGAAGAACCTTAAATGTATGCCCTCTAGTGGAACTGCACTTAACGCTTTCAGAATGTCGTACACCTCTAAATGGTCTCAGTGAAAAAATCCCAGATTTTAGAACAATAATTCTTGCATTTGATATAGTGCGTTATCACGGTTGAGACATCGAAATCTATATTAGACCATAAGATGTAGGAGTACGCCATTCGACCCCTCGAGTCTGTCCCGCCATTAATAAGATCATGACTGATCTTCTAACCTAATTAAATATTTTACGGTCTAACCTTGTAGCTAAACCCGCTCATCTCCGACCTCTCTCAAAGGTATTTGCATCCTTCAAACCACATCTCGATTAAATTACCTTCGTATAACGCCTTTCACATCAGGAAGACGTCCCAAGGCGCTGGACAGTCAGGGATTTCGACCCGAGCAGGGGGTAAGCATCAGGAAGGGTAAAGGGTAGTGTTGGGTAGAGTTAGGAGAGTGGCCGATGGCACGGTCGAAGAAGAGGGTCTTAAGATGTGTCTTGAAGGAGGCAAGGTAGGGGGCGAGGCGGAGGGACTGTGGGATGGTGTTCCAAACGGTGGGGGCAGGGAGGATGAAGGCCTGACCGCCGATGGTGGGGGAGGCTGGATGGGGCACGTGTTGCAGGCCAGGGCCTGCAGATCGGAGTGAGCGGACAGGTTGATATGGCAACTTGATATTAAGCGCTTGAGATTCTACCCGCGTAAAGGGTACTATATAAATGCGAGTTGTTGTTTTTACTAAAGTGGAACTTCTAAACCAACACAATACCAATCACGTATCCAAGTTTAGCATCAAACAGGTCATGTCTAGCATGGTATGGCAGACTAAATCTGAAGAGTTAATCTAACCTCTCCGCTCCCTTAATGAGCCTTAATCTCAAAGCACTTGCTTTTTGAACCCATGTGTTATTCATCCAGTCCTCCTGTAGCCTCTGAAGAAACATTACCAGATTATGGACAGTTTTGTGCTCTTCAATTGCATTCCCTGGGAAATGCATCGGAATTGCCCCAAACACATTTTACACAGAACCATTCCAATCAATTGAAGAATCAAGACTTTCGTCCATTTAATCAGGATTGGAGATGAATTCAAATAATAATAATCATTTGCACCCGATGTAGTGCCTTATCACTTGTTAATGCGCTTCACAGGACTGATTGTAAATTGTAAAGTGAACTGATTGTATATTTTGCAGTCGAAATATGGCAGCTAACTGCACGTAGCTGTGTCTCATAAACAGTTGTGGATCAAGTGACCAAGTTATTATTTTTTAAAAATGTGTTATTAACCCCTGGAAAAGTGATCCACCAATCGACTAATAGCCAGGTTCCTATTTACTGCTAGGTAAACAGTTATTTTCCGGGGGTGATAATCCCTTCAAAATTATTTTAAAAATAATAATCTGGTCACTCAATCCATGACTGTTTGGTGGACGCTGCTGTGCGCAATTGGTTGCCACGTTTCGTGCACAAAATATACAGTCGCTCCACTTTACAGTGTATCCTGTGAAGCGCTTTGAGATGTCTCGAAGACATAAGGCACTAGATCAAATGCAAGCATTATTATCATCATGATTATTAGATCAAATGGAAGGACTATTATCATAATTGTTTTTGTTGCCCCTGTGGTTCAGGGACTAGTATTATAGACTCACGTTTGTTGGCCTGCAGTGACTGCTCCTCTCCGAGGGGAGCTGAGGCAGGTTTAGGAAGAGACTGTGGCTTGGAATGGACTGGAGTCCCCTGTGAGTTAGTGTCAATCGCTGTCACCGATCCATTTTTCTCCTGGAGGTCCGACTTTCCAGAGATGTGTTCCGATCTCAACTCCGACTCCAGGGTTGACACCTCTTCATCATCGGGATCGATTACCACCACTAGAGAGAGGGGGGGGAAAAAAAAGTATATATAGTGAGAGCAATTTAATTAAAATTGAGGCACTGTTTTCCTTATTTCTTTACAAGATTTACCATCCGAATTTCAATCAGGACAAAAGGCAAATCTTTTCCCATGTATTTACCATTGGCAACAATGCACCAAATCTCAGATAGCAGGGAAAGGGCGAAAAAAATCTACAACCTCTCCACCTCCAACTCCCTCAGTAATAACCCAAAAGCACAACTTCTAAGCTCTCACGTTCTGTCAACGACCGATTTCCCTTCCAGATATCGACCTCGCCGTTGGGGGACAATTAGTGTAGTTTAAAAAAAGCATCAGAACTACTAATTATAAGGCTTTTGCAGTCCTGTACAAGCCTGTGCTCCGTAGCCCAGGGATATGAAAATTAATCGGAACAGCTCAACTCACGCTCCGGCTGAGATGCAGCTTAATAATAATTCTTGAATTTGAATAAAGCGCCTTATCACGACTTTGAGACATCCCACAGCGCTTCACAGGATATACTGTAAAGTGGATTGATTGTACATTTTGTGGGCGAAACGTGGCAGCCAATTGCGCACAGCAGTGTCCCACAAAGAGTCGTGGATTGAGTGACCCCAATTTTTTTTAATATAAAAATCTTGGAAGGTATTATTAGCCCCGGAAAAGCGATCCACCGATCAACTTATCGATTCCTACCGACTGCTAGGCGAACACAGGCGTGTGGAGTGAGTAAACCTGCCTAAGGTTTGGCCCCACCCGGGAATCGAACCCAAGTCCACTCGCTTTCGATACGAATCCTCAGAACTCTGCAGCTCGTGTACTGTCCCGCACCAGGCTTCGGGACCACATCACTCCCACCCTCGCTCGCCTCCACTGGCTCCCCATCCCCCAGAGGATTGATTTCAAGATCCTCATCCTCACCTACAAGGCCATTCACGGCCTCGCTCCCTCCTCCCTCTCCGACCTACTATCCCCCTACCTACCTGCCCGTACCCTCCGTTCCTCTGGCTCCGGTCTGCTCCACGTCCCCCGCCCCAACCGCCCTACCATCGGTGGTCGGGCCTTCAGCCTCTCAGCCCCCAGGCTCTGGAACTCCATCCCCCAGTGCCTTCGCCGCTTCCTCCCTTTCCTCCTTCAAGGCCGGTCTCAAAACCTTTCTCTTTGACCGTGCCTTCAGCTCCCCTCTCGACTCTCTTCCCCCTCCTCGCTCCCTCCCTTCCCTCCCCTCACCCTGACCATTTCCCCCCTCCTCGCTCCCTCCCTTCCCTCCCCTCACCCTGACCATTTCCCCCCTCCTCGCTCCCTCCCTTCCCTCCCCTCACCCTGACCATTTCCCCCCTGCTCGGGTCATGACCCAACTGTGCAGCGCCTTGGGACTTCCTCCTGACGTGAAAGGCGCTTTATAAATGGAATCTTGTTGTTGTTGTTGTTGCTAACCCCTACACGGACAGGATTCCACTTGGAAGTCAGTCCACATCTTGGCTTTCATTACGCTTGGAATGGAAGAATGTTGTGAGCCTGCGACAATACTATTTTACATTTCCATTATATAAGAGGATCACGATTGCACTAACTACAGTCTGAGAGACAGACATAAAGAGGCCCACTTTACGTGACATCTGGCACATTATGCACCACCCGCTGTTATTTAGCTCAATATTACCAACAGTAATTTTATGTGCAATGAAAAACTCCCCAGTGTACCTGCATTGATCAGAAAGACCAAATAAACTGTGCAAAGGTTACAATCCACTAGCAAACTGCAGAAGTTAATGTACTGAGTAAAAGGGTCCAGTTGCTGGGGTGCGGAACGCCCTACTGAGTAAGATAGTCGAGTCCTATAGCTTAGTGATTAGAGCGCTTGCCTCGTAAGTGAGAGGTCCTGGGTTCGATTCCCGACCGGGCGAAACGTTGGGCAAGTTTCCTTACTCCACAAGGCCCTGTTTACCTAGCAATAAGTAGGAACCTGGTTGTTAAGTCAATTGGCAGATCGCTTTTCTGAGTAGATATATATTTTGATCACTCAATCCACACAATCCAGTGTGCGACACTGCTGTGCACAACTGGTTGCTGCGTTTCGCCCACAAAATATACAGTCAATCTACTTATAATAATAATAGTAATCCTTGCATTTGATATAGCGCTTTTCGCATCGGGAGGACGTCCCAAAGCGCTTCACAGAACACACTGTAAAGTGAAGTGACTGTATATTTGTGGGCGAACGCGGCAGCCAACTGCGCACAGCAATGTCCCACAAACAGTCGTGGATTGAAAATGACCAATTTATTATTGTTTTTGGTTTTGGAAGGAATATTATTAGGCTCTGTGTGGAGTAAGGAAACTTGCCCAAGGTTTTGCCCTGACCTGCCGGGGATTGAACTCAGGTCTCTCGCTTGCAAAGCGAGTGCTCTAACCACTGAGCTACAGGACTCCACGTATACTTTACCATATATTCTGTGAAGTGCTTTGAACCATCGCGAAGACATGATAAGGAGTTGTATCAAATGCAAGGATTATTATTAGTAGTATGTCTTCACACCCCCCACCCCACCACCTTCTAGTATCATCTAGTTTTAATTCACACCTTCAAATTTTCCCCTCAGTAACAATTCATGCACTGAAGCTGCAGCTGTAACCCAGATACTATTCTTGTCTGCACACAACACAAGACAGGAAATCACAGAGCGAAAACTATTTTAACAATTAACTGTGGATATTCTACAAGAATAGCGATCCGGAAAACTTTTTTTTTAAAAGATAAGAAACTTGCAAACGGAAGCAATTTTACTGCAAAGGTTCAAAGGAATAATAGAAGTATCTGAAAAACAGATTTAAAACATTGATTTATGTTTAAAAATAAAGACTGAGAACTATATTGATGCAGTATGTAAAATCTAGGAATGAAGATTTTTATTATAGGAATCCTAGTGGAATAAAACTGTGGGGGGGAAATAATCTTTTTTCCCCGCTTCTTGGCACAATCCAACCCTTGTTTTTATTACTTTAGAGACCGAGGATTAGCACACTGACTGCAGGGCCAACACTGGTGAATTCAAGACTTGCACAAAATCTACACGCACACTTCCCGTTAGACAATTAGATTATATGGGAGTGGGACCACTCGCCGATTTGGAGAACAATTGTGCATTTACATCAGCTATAGATAAGGGACGACTAACTCAGGATTCAGCCCCCGAAATATACAGTCAATTAATTCACTTTACGGTATATTCTGTGAAGCACTTGGGACGTCTCAAAGATGTGAAGCCTCGCCCCCTCTCTTGCCTCCTTCAAGACCTGTCTTAAGACCCTCCTCTTCGACCGTGACTTGGGGGCACCCTCCCTACCCTCCACCCCGCCTGATCCCAACCAGCAGCTCGAGTGTGGACTCCTGATGTGAAAGGCCCCATACCAATGTAATGTGTTGTCGATAAGGGGTTAGGGGGGATGCAAGGATTACTATTTGGATGACATTTTAAAAATAGCATTTCATCTGTATTTTCAGATGCTCCGTTAACATTTTATTATCCTGGCGTCTTGGCTAACATCTCCCCCCCCCCACCTCACCCACCTCCAGGTAAACTGGTCATTTACTGCACGACTGTCTGTGGAATTTTTTCTGTGCACATTCGGCGTTGCTGTATTCGTTTACAAAGACAGTCACTGCACTTGGAACACTTGATAGCTATGCTAAAGCGCTTCGAGAAGCAACCAATAACGCAGAGATACGGAAGTAGGACATTACTGCGTCAGCCTTTTGCTTCACTGAGAAAAAAATGCCCTCGAATTACTTCACCCATTTAGTTAACACTAACGACCTTCACGACAAATGTTTGGAAGCAGCGGCCAAACTCAACATTAAAAGTGTTGAGCTCGTCAAATAATCCAAAAAAAGGCAGCATTTCCCAAGCATGATTTTAAGAAACATTTTTGAAAACGAGAGAGGCAAATCTGGAATTCTCCTCTTCCCTTAAAAAGGCTGTGGATTATGGCTGGAACCATTCCCAGTCTCAAGACTGGGGTGGATAGAATTTTGTTAGGTCGGGGTATCAGGGGGACAAAGGCGGGTAATTGAAGTTGAGGCGGAGATCAACTATGATCTAATCGAATGGCGGAACAGGCTCAAGGTGCTGAATGACCTCCTCCTGTTCCTATGTAATGGCATCTGGAAGTTCATTATCATTACACCACAGATCATTCCTACGTGACAGGCCTTTATAAAATACCTTGAAAAGTGCACACATCTGATAAAAGTACTTTACCTACCTCCTGCGGTGTGCAATGCTGGCAGCAAGCCAGCCGAGGGTTTTTTTTTTTTGAATAGGTTATTTCAAGAACCATCTCTGCCCAAAAGCATCCCTTTGAGGCAGTAAATGGCCTTCGAAAAACAGATGACTGGGGCCAAATGCAGATGAGGAAGTGAAATAAAAATCAGCAGCTCAGCTCACACATGTATTCATTCATTCAATCAGTCTACGAGTCAGACAAAAACCTTGAAGTTTTGGACATATCCATTTCAAACCTTGATCCTTAAAGCTCAGTGCCACTATCTGCCACACAACGTAATGTATCCATCCATTCATTCCAGACTTCAATCGGGTAAATTATACAATAATGTGCAATATAAACTGAAAACCAGATGGTGTCTGAGGGGCCAATTTATAGCAAGACCATATGGCGAAATCTGAAAGAATATGCAACATACACACAGCGTCTGCAACGGACGGCCCTCCCCCCAATCATCTTCCAACAATTCACTCATCCCAGCCCTCAGTTCATGTCGATGTCTCCATCTTTACTAGACATGAACAACTTGCTCTTGTCCGGGACCTTTCATGTAGAAAGAACCCTCAGCAATGTTAAATTGCGATAGAATTTGAAAGGCAGAGAACATCTACTTGCATTTACACAGTGCCCTTCGTGCGGGATGCCTCTTATCAAGTCCCAGAGGGCTTGATAAGAGGCAGAGCGCGACGTTGACCGGGGGGGCGGGGAAGTGAGAAGTGAGTTTCAGGCTGTAGTGTAGTGGTTAGAGCACTTGCCTCGCAAGCGAGAGGGCATACGTTTGATTCCTGGGTGGGTCGAAATATTGGGCAAGTTTCCTTACTCCACATGCCTCTGTCTACCCCAGCAGTAAGTAGCAAACCAGTTCTTGGTCGAATGGCGATCACCTTTCCTTCAAAAAATGATAATAATTTGGTCACTTCAATCCACGACTGTTTGTGGGTCACTGCTGTGCCGCGTTTCGCCCACAAAACAGACGGGTCCGTTCACTTTACAGTGGATTCCGTGAAGCGCTTTGAGACGTGTAGAAGATTATTATTAGTAGCTTGGTTTGTTTCATTGTGCACTAGCTGCTTAGGCCCGAGGGAATAGCTCTGCCGCCCGAACAATGGGACAAATTATATTACAAGGTAATGGAATTTTAAATCAAAGCAGGATTCTGTTGTTGATGCTTCAGAAATATCAGAATATACACAATTACGGGCTGACCTAATTTTACCTCATATAATTTTCACGTCAGCTCAACCACTACCTTGTCACGTCACCACAAAGCCCAATTTTAGCATTCGCAGTAAAGCCACATCCTCACACTTACTCAACACAACAACATCTGGCGGCGAGGGTAGCCAGAAACCTGGCAAGCGGGTCACACAGTTCAAATCATAACCCTTGCATTTGACACAGCGCCTGATTACATTTTCGAGACTTCTCAAAGCGCTTCGCAGAATATACTGTGAAGTGAATTGACTGTGCATTTTATGGGAGAAATGCAGCAGCCGATTGCGCACGGCAGCGTCCCCACAAACAGTCGTGGATTGAGTGACCAAATCATTTAATTTTTTTTGTTTGAAGGGATTACTGTCCCCAGAAAGGCAATCCGCCAATCGACTAAGAACTGGGTTCTTCCTCATTGCTCGGTAAATAGAGGCGTGTGGAGTAAGGAAACTTGCCTCACATTTCATCCTACTCGGGATTCGAACCCAGGTCCTCTCACTTGCGAGGTGAGTGCTCTAACTAGTAAACTACTTGGAAATGCCATAGCAAATTTTGCTAATTCCACTGTCATTTTCCTTAACAGGGAAGAGCACCCTGCCTCAGCCAGCTAACCTCAAGAATTTACCTTTCAGACAAAGAACGTATATACCTACAGCCGACAATAAATATCACTGCGATCTACCTGCCTCCTACGCGGGGAATTCAACCTATGTCAACAGTCAATGCACTTTACAGTATATTCTGTGGAAGCGCTTTGAAACGTCACGAAGACGTGATAAGGCGCAATATCAAATGCAAGGATTACTATTATTCACCTCCGAGTATTTGATGTTTGAGCTGATTAGGCGTTGGAATCTGGTCAAGTTCTCCCCTCCCACCAAGAGTCCAGAGTCACTGAAGTCCACAACAACAACAAATTACATTTGTATAGAGCCCTTCACATCAGGAGCACCCCACTATGACCCTGGCTGAGACCAGCTAACTCACCTTAGAGCTGCAATTGAACCCGAGGTCGTCCTAACTAGCCGATACTACTAAGGCTCCCCTCGCCTCTCCCCCCGGCTCGCTGTCAGATTCCGCCACTGTCAAGCGCTCCAGGACGCTATGTAGATGCAAGTTGTTCGTTATATTATTGGACAAATAGTACGTTCCCTGATTGTTTCAGGGCTTTCCAGGAGGGCGTTTGGGATCACACCAGCGCTTCAAACGCTGCAGTTACTAATTAGCTTAGAAACCTTGAGCTGTGTATGTAAACATCCGGAAGAAATGACAGCCAAAACAGTGCGACGGACCTGAATTAGCAGTCAGTAGTTTTCCCGTGTTAGCGAGGTTAGCTCTCGAAGCAAATAATCCTTGTATTGTATATAGCGCTTTATCATGTCATCGAGACGTCTGAAAAAGTGCTTTACTTCACAAGATAATAATAATCCTTGCATTTGATATAGCGCTTTTCACGTCTTCTCGACGTCCCAAAGCGCTTCACAGAATAGACTGTAAAGTGAATTGACTGTATATTTGTGGGCAAACGCGGCAGCCAATTGCGCACAGCAGCGTCCCACAAACAGTTTTGGGTTGAAAATGACCAATTTATTATTGTTTTGTTTTTTTTGGAAGGATAATTATTAAGGAAAGATACACTGTAAAGTGGTATGAATTGTGTTTTGTTGGCGAACCCGCTACCCTTCGCTTTTCGAATAGCAACATAGGATCTTTAACCTCCGCCTGAATCAGGTAGAAGGGGCCTCAGTCTAACGTTTCATGTGAAGGACGGCAGCTCGGACGGACAATGCCCAGCTCTACTCTGTTTGCCGTGTGAAACAAAAATATTTTCTGTCCTCCACAACTAAAAAGAGGAACAGAGAGAAAAAAGGTTAAAATTAATAAATTCCTTTCATTTTCAGAAAAGGTACTAACTGACAGCAGGACTTCCTCAATAAATGTACACGTAGGGTCTCAACTTGTCCCTATGTGTCCTTACCAGCTCTCAGACAAGACAAAGGAGCCTTTATTACTTACAATGTTCAGCTCTATGGTTGAATACCAATTCTCATCAGCATTCCAACTGCATCGTGTCATTAATAATCCTTGCATTTTTGATTTAGCGCCTTATCACGTCTTTGAGATGCCTCAAAGCGCTTCACAGGACACACTGTAAAGGGAAGATTGAGCGTATGACGAAACCACCCGACGTCCCAAAGCAATTTAGTGGCTGAAACCTTCAGGGCTCTCAGCAATAACATTTTTACAACATGCACTAACCTAAGTACCTTCGATTTGAACTTCTCAAAATGTTGCAAAGACTATGAGGATCCTCGAAAAGGGGGAGGAAGATTTACAGTTAAAAATACGTTCGTTTCTCAGTGTGGTTTTGAAATTAGGAAGGGAGGGCAAAAGAAAGCACGTAGCAGAGTGCTTGACGGAGAGCCAAGAGGTTTCAGACGAGGGAAGTTCGTTTTAATTACCAGCACTTGCATTATGCAATAAAATAATTAAGATTCAAATTTGGAGGCCTATAGCTCCGTGGGTTAGAGCACTCGCCTCGTAAGCGGGAGGACGCGGCTTCGATTCCCGGGCAGGGCAAAACATAAGAGCAAGTTTCCTTACACCACGCCACACACGCGCGCGCGCGCGGCTCTGTACACCAAGCGGTAAGTCGGAACCCAGTTGCTAGTCGATCGACAATCGCTTTTCTGGGGGCAACAATCCCTTTAAAAAAAATTAAAAAATGAGTTGGTCACTCAAACCACGACTGTCTGTGGGCCACTGCTGTGCGCAATTGGACGCCGCGTTTCACCCACAAACATATGCGGTCGATTCGTTTTACATTAATTTACTTTTGAGACATCTTGAAGACGTGATACGACGCCATATCAAATGCAAGGATTATTATTGCTGCATTTATACAGCATTTTACACATGGAACAAGTGGGATTGATCAGACGTCAACGTTGTGCGGGCAAATGTGGCAGCTTATTTGAGCTAGTAACACCTCACAAACAACAACTAGCAATTATCTCACGCCTTTAACTGGGGTGGCATCTCAGAATGCTTTAAAGAGGGAGACAGAAGAGCAATCCCTAGGGAATTCAACATAATCATGCATTTTAATTCCAAACTCTTTTCTCTGAATTACGCACTTTACTCTTGAGTGAAACTCACTGTCCGATTCCCGTAGACCTACTCTCCACCCATTACCCAACCCATAAACGATCGGTTACACATTAAGCAACTCATATAAAATCCAGCATATTCGTTGAAAAGTCCGTTGCTACGTTTCTCGGGTTTTAAAAATAAAAATCCTCCCCTTCGCCAAGCTTCAATAAAAAAAAAACTCTTATTGCACCTCAAGTGAAAACAACCAAATTGTTCGGACGAATAAAAGAACCATTTTACAACTGCAAATATGACAAATATCCCTTTTAAAAAAAAATGCGGTCACTCAATCCACCACTTGTTTGTGGGACCACTGCTGTGCGCAATTGACTGCCACGTTTCGCCCACAAAATATATAGTCAATTCACTTTACAGTATATTCTGTAAAGCACCTTGAGATGTCTTGAAAGTCGTGATAAGGCCCTGTATCGAATGCAAGCATTATTATTATTATATGCCCTGACACGTTACAAAATTATCAGTGGGGGTCAGTTGGTAACACTCTCACCTCTAACTGGGGGTTCAAGGTAGGATTTTCAATCATGCTGACGTGAGTCTAGAGCCCATCCTGACAAAGGTGTCCCATGAAGCAGCTCGAAGCTATGGGAGAATGCGGTCAAATGTTGGATTTTACCTGGTTTGTGTAATCCATCTCCGCCATGGAGACTAACCCTCTCAAAAGCCAAGACCACCCACTGTCGCCCATCCTAGCCGGCGTATTGGATACGAGCGAGAGTCACGGACCGTCTGTGTCTGTTCCGAGCATTTCTGATATAAAAAAAATTCAGGGCCAATTCTGTTTGCTGGTGATGCGATGCATATCACTTCAGGATCTCAGGACTGCATCCACCATCTTGAACACCGTCCACTCAGTGGAACATGATTGGGTGGGGGGGTGCGGTGCCCCAAAGTGCGGTAATATGACTTTCCTGAGCGAGAAGGTATTGATTGGAAGATACGAGGAAGTTCTGTTTCAATTGGTAATAATAACAATCCTTGCATTTGATACAGTGCCTTATCACGTCTTTAAGACGTCTTAAAACGTTTCACAGAATATATTGTGAAGTGTAGTCACTCCGTCTTGTGGGCGAAAGTCAGCAGCCAATTGCGCTCACTGACTTACAAACAGTCGTGGATTGAGTGACCAAATCATTATTTTTTTAAAAGGAATTATTACCTCTGGAAAAGCGATCCACCAATCGACTTGTAGGAACAACCGGGTTCCTACTTACTGCTCGGTAAAGAGGTGTGTGGAGTAAGGAAACTTGCCTAACGTTTCTCCCTACCGGGAATCAAACCCAAGTCTCTCGCTGCCCAGGCGAGTGCTCTAACCACTGAGCTACAGGACTCCAATGCTTGTGATGAATAAGACGTCGGCTCAGACATTTCTCCTTTGTGGTTCTGGGCTCCTGAGCTTACAGTAGAGGGGTTTCCTTCTTCCTGTGACAAGGCAACAGGGTGGACTTGAAGTAAAAAGGCTGCAGGGAAGGTCGACAGTGACCCGTTACTTAACACCTTGAGTCACTTTGCGACCAGCATGCTATTCCGTCAAATCGTCTCACTGAACACCTGGACCTAAGTCAACCTGGAGTTCACAGCTTTGGACTTGAACCTCAAGAACATCTCAAAGTATCTGGCAAGTCACAAGTTGCCCTTCCACCACAGCAGTGTCCCACAAACAGTTGTGGATTAACAAATTACTATTGTTATTATTTTTTGAAGGGATCATTACCCCAAGGAAAATGATCCGCCAATCGACTAACAACTGGGTTCCTACTTACTGCTCGGTAAATAGAGGCGTGAGGAGGAAGGAAACTTGCGTAACGTTTCGTCCTGCCCAGGAATCGAACCCAGATCCCCTCGTTTGCAAAGCCGGTTCTCTAACCACTAAGCTACAGGACTCCACTGAATGGTTGGCAATGCTTCACCAGAGACTTCCTAGTTTCTGCTCTCACCTCGGGAAGGCAATCCTGTAATTGTGAGCTTGGTTCTGAAACCGGACAGATCCCAGGTACTCCAAGACACTGAAGATGACACCTCAGCCAACCTGGCTAATCGGCAGGAGTTGCGAGGGACAGACTGGGGGCTGGG
This sequence comes from Callorhinchus milii, assembly GCF_018977255.1. Taxonomy (NCBI): domain Eukaryota; kingdom Metazoa; phylum Chordata; class Chondrichthyes; order Chimaeriformes; family Callorhinchidae; genus Callorhinchus; species Callorhinchus milii. Next base: position 1,861,578 of record NW_024704770.1, read on the forward strand.
ATGCTTCCCACTTGGCTCCTGATGACAACCCTACAAGCCAAAATCCTAACAGGTACGATGGTCCTAGCTGGAGAAGCAGCAGGAATCTGGAGGGACGGTGTTTGCACCAGTTATAGCTGGTCCGACTCCAATAATACCCCCACACAACTCTAGATTCCGCAAGACTTGGCTCCTGCTGACCTATGTCTTGTTCTTTCCTGGATTGAATAAGGCAAATGCCCCTGGGGTGAGTGCGCACGGCGTTCAAAAATCTCATGCCGTCTGTAATCCTTTGACCCCGCCGCTCTACCATCAGCAGCCGTACTTCCATGCCCCAACCCTCCAGAACATCCTGACTGAATCCCTCCTCCATGCCCCCCCCTCCCCACCACCTTGTCTGCCTTCAGATCAACCTGAAGACTTTCCTTTCTCTACGATCACCTCCCCATTCTTTCCAGTTTGGCACAGAGCGCCATTAAGCGCTTTGAGATACTACCCAAAGTATAAATGCTAAGCGGCTAGAATTGGTTTGGATTCTCAAGCGCGGCGATGGGCCTTCATCCACACTGACCAAAAAGACCCTGGTGCCGTTGACAGCCCTGAGGAGCACTGCATCTTCAAAGGCGCTGACATTAAGTCCCATCTGCCTTGTGTGAGGGACATCAACGATCTTATGATACCATTTTGTTTTTTTTTAAAAAAAAAGGAGTTTCCCCCCAGAGTCTCGAGCAACAATTCTCTGGATAACAATTGGCCGTCCACTTCAAGACTGTTTGCAGGACTTTGCTCTCTCTCCGCCTGCAAACAGGTCGACAGCAACCGACTGCGAGGGAGAAGCCTCCTCCGATAGAATATTTTGACATTAACCGGCGCTGAGGCAAAAAAAAAGGGCGAGGATTATTAACGGGAGAACTGGTGGCAGTGGGGGGGGGGGGGGGGGGAGGGACGCGGTGCGTAGTGTAACCACACGGAACAATTGTTTTTGAAAAAAAGAAAAGAAACATTATTTTACCAACAATAGAAAACTGGCTGTTAAAGGGGAACCTCTGCTACACCCCCCACCCCCCCTCCACTGTCTCTCCTCTCTCCTTCCTGTTGTGTGTGTGTGTGTGTATTGTTGGGAGAGTATCACAGAAAGAGAGACAGAGAAAGAGAGAGAGTGTGTGTGTGTGTTGTTGTTGTTGGGAGGGTATCACACACAGAGAGAGAGAAAGAGAGAGAGAGTGTGTGTGTTGTTGTTGGGAGGGTATCACACACAGAGAGAGAGAAAGAGAGTGTGTGTGTGTGTGTTGTTGTTGGGAGGGTATCACACACAGAGAGAGAGAAAGAGAGTGTGTGTGTGTGTGTTGTTGTTGGGAGGGTATCACACACAGAGAGAGAGAAAGAGAGAGAGAGTGTGTGTGTGTGTTGGGGGAGGGTGGAGAGGTTGTGTTGTGTGTGTGGACCATTAGAGGCCCTGGAAAGAGGGAGACAACACACACACACACACAGAGAGTGTGTGGGGGTGGGGGGAGAGAGAGTCTGTGTGGGAGAGAGAGAGAGAGAGGATGGTGTTGTGTGTGGATGGTTGGTTGGTTGGGAGGCCCTCGGGGCGGACGGGCAGGAGAGACACACACACACACACACACAGAGAGGGGGGGAGAGAATGTGTCTGTGAGGGGAAGCGCAGGTGAGGGTGAGGGGGGAGTGTGAGGAGTGTGAGGAGGAGGAGGGGGGGTGTGAGGAGGGGGGAGCCGGGCAGACATTGTTTAACAACCGTCCCCTCACCAACCGCCACCCCCCCTCGAGGGGGGGGGGGGGGGGACCGGCCTCGCACACCGGCCTCGGCCTCCCTCCCCCACACCGCCCGGAGACAGAGAGAGACAGAGAGAGAGAGAGAGCGCGGCCCCACACACACACACTCTCTCTCTCTCTCTCTCTCACTCTCTTGTCTGTCTGTCTCTCTTACCGTCGCTCCCACCGAGCGGCTCCTCCATCTCGACCGCGAGCGGAGCCTCGGCCTTTGTGACGCTCTGGGCGCTGCAGGCGGCGGCGGCGGCGGCCATCTTAGGAGGGGAGGGGGGGGGGGGAGGGAGGGGAGCGAGCCGCGCGGCGCATGCGCGGACCGGCCCGCGGGCCGCGCGAGAAGGCGGTTGGTGGGGTGGTGGCGCGAGCGTTGAGTGTGCGCACGCACGCACGTACGCTCGCGCGCGCGAGAGAGAGAGAGGCGGCTCGGACAAGTCCGCGCGTGGGGGGGGGGGAGGGGCCGCGGGGGGGGAGGGGGAGGGGCGAGGAAGGGGCGGGGCAGAGCCGAGCGTGGAGTCTGCGCCTGCGCGGTCGGCAACGAGCGCCGGAGAGGGAGCGGGAGCGCGCGCGGGCGGGCGAGGCCGGCCAGGCCAGAGCAGAGGAGCACCGCGCGAGCGATCACCCAACTTGACCCAATTCACACACCACACACATCACACACATAACACACATCACACACATCACACCACACACACACACACACACATCTCTACTGCGCCTCAATGGGTTTCCCAGCGCGCGGGCACGTCGCAGAGGACACGTCGCAGTCATAACAATAACCCCTGACGTTTGAGCCCCCCCACCCCACCCGGGCGCCTCTCCAAGCCTTCCGAGACGTTCTCAAAGCGCTTCGCGGGACGCACTGTAAAGGGAATGGGCTGCGTGCTGTGTTGTGTTTTGTTGTGTGGGCAATGAACGCGCACGTCTCTACTTTTTCCGGTCAGCTGGGCGTCCGGCGCACGAGGAGACCCACTACCGTGCTGTTAGGTCAGGGAATCGAGGGATGATGGAGCTTGGGCTCCCTTTCCTCCTTCAAGGCCGGTCCCAAGACCTTTCTCTTCGACCGTGCCTTCAGCTCCCCTCTCGCCTCTCTACCCCGCTCCTCGCTCCCTCCCTCCCCCTGACCATTTCCCCCCCCCCTGCTCAGGTCCCGACCCAACTGTCCAGCGCCTTGGGACGTCCTCCCGACGTGAAAGGCGCCCTACAAATGTAATCTTGTTGTTGTTGTTGTAGGGCGGGTAATTAGAATTGAGCAACAGGTCAGCCATGGTCTTAAAGACTGGCAGGACAACTCAAGGGGCTGAATGGGCTACTCCTTTTTCTATGTTAAGAGTATCCAAACTAAGCTGAGAATTCCAAACATGCCACCCACACATGGGAATCTCCGAGGTAACGTGTTGGAATGGAATGCGCACAGAGCCAAGGCTTGTGGAGCCCAGAGTATGCGTTGGGGTAACTGCTGGGGTCCAACCAGTTAAAACCGCATAGATGCCTATTGATAGCGCTGTTCGGCAAACTTTCCCACTGCTCGTCTATCTGGGACTACCCTAACCATTAGGGTTTTGCAAAGAACATACACACCTACAGTTTAATGGGTCCCAAGGGAGGGTGTGCGACAGGATATTTCCCTCATCTCCATGTGGAGTCCTGTAGCTCAGTGGTTAGAGCACTCGCTTTGCAAGCGAGAGACCTGAGTTCAATTCCAGGCAGAGGGCCAAACCTTGGGCAAGTTTCCTTACTCCACACAGAGCCTAATAATAATCCCTCCAAAACCAAAAAAAATAATAAATTGGTCATTTTCAATCCACGACTGTTTGTGGGACATTGCTGTGCGCAATTGGCTGCCGCGTTCGCCCACAAATATACAGTCAATTCACTTTACAGTGTGTTCTGTGAAGCGCTTTGGGACGTCCTCCCGACATGAAAAGCGCTATATCAAATGCAAGGATTATTATTATTATTATTCTCCCATTCCTCTCCAAATGCCCTGGAACGAGTCGTCGCATTCTAACTTCACGCTTTCCTCTCGCGCCGTTCCCTCTCTGAACCCCTCCAATCAGGTTTCCATACTGCCCACAGCACAGAAACAGCCCTGGTCAGTCACTCACATCATTCTGAACATCTGCAACTAGGGCTCTGCCTCCTCGTCCTCTCTGTTGCCTTCGACATTGTCGACCTTCTATCCTCCTACACCCCTCTCCACTCAGCTCAATTTCACGGACCAGCCCTTGCCTGGTTCGAATCCTACCTCTCCCACCGTCTCTACTTTGTCTCCACTGACGGCTTCTCTTCCAGCCCCCGCACCGTCACTTGCGGCATAGGGTAAGGACTCGGAGCATTTCACAAAGATGGGGTTGGATGCTGAGCAGGAGGGAAGAAAGCGATGGTAGCTATAGGAGCATTCAAAGAGCCAGGACTTAAGGTCAGAAAGAGAGGGTTGAAATGGAGAGGGTTGAAATGGAAATGGTCGAAAGAGAGGATGAAACCGAGGGGTAGAGAGGGAGGAACTGGAAGTCCACCAACATGGAGAGCAGAGGACATAGAGCAAGCCCAAGTTTACTGAGGGGTGGGTGAGACATAGGAGTACGGTAGAAGATCAGATAAGGACATGTGAGGGCCGAGATTTGTAGCTGAGGGTGAGAACCTTGAAATCGATCTGGTGGAAGCACACACACACCTACAGTTTAATGGGTCCCAAGGGAGGGTGTGTAACCGTCTATTTCCTATCAATTGCTATCAATAGGCAATCTGCGCCACGTGAGGTGTGTGTTGGGGAATGCAAAATAGGTTCCAGGTCTGTGTGTTTGGTTGCGTCTATGAAGTCCGTTGAGTGCCTTGATTAGCGCTTAGAGGACTTGGCTGGCGAGTGAGAGGACCTGGGTTTGATTCCCGAGGAGGGCAAAATGTTGGGCAAGTTTCCTTACTCCGTTCGCACCTGTTTCCCTAGCAGTGAATAGGAATCCGCTTGTTGGTCAATTGGCGGATCGCTTTTCCGGGGATAATGTAAGAAAAAAACTCAATCCACGACTCTGTTTCGCTCACAAAACATGCAGTCAGTTTGCTTCACAGAATATTCCGTGAAGCGCTTCGAGACGTCTCGGAGACGCGATGAAGCGCGATATCAAATGCAAATATGATGATTATTGATTGTGCCTTTACTGGCGAGGCTGTCAAAATCACCCAAATGACTTAATTGGTACTTCTCAACACACACACACACACATATTCACAATTTAAGTAGGCTCTAGCATCAAGATGTACGCAACTCTATCTCGACGCCTCCACCCTCGATTCCAGGACCATTCATGTCCTGACTAATTGTCTGTCTGACATCAAGTGCTGGATGAGAACCAACTTCCTCCAGCTAAACGTTAACAAGACAGAAGCCCACCTGCTTGGCTCCCCGACAGCAGCTCCTCACCTCAGCCGCCGACCTTATCACAATTCACGGCTGCACTCCGCACCTCACCAAGCCTCACCGACCCTCAGCTATCCTTCAAACCCCACCTTCGTGCCGCCTTTGCCCACCGCCTCCGCCACATTGCCCGCCTCTCACAACAGGCCGCCAAGGCGCTGATCCACGCTCTCGTCACATCCAGCTTGAGTGCGCCACCTGCCCGCTCACTGGACTTCCAAACTCTTCCCTCCACAAGCTGCAGATTATTTAGAACGCTGCAGCTCGTGTCCTTCCCCGCACCGTGCTCGACCGATCAACCCCATTTTTGCCCAGCTTCACTGGCTCCCCATTCCTCGGAGAATCAAGTACAAAACCCTTGTTCTCCACTGCCCTCCATGGTCTTGCTCCCCCCCTACTTTTCCGACCTCCTAACCCCGTATCGGCCCAGCCTCTCCCTCCGCTCGGATATCTGCTTCAGATCTCCCGCACTTCCCGCCCCATCATTGGCGGTCGGGCATTCAGCATCTCTGCTGCAACACTCTGGAACTTTATCCCGCAATCCCTCCGCCTCACCTCCTCTCTTGCCTCCTTCAAGTCCCGTCTAAAGACCTTCTCTTCGGCCGTGCCTTTGGCCACCCTCCCACCCCCACCCCCATCTGACCCCAACTCGGGTCCAAAAAAAGCCCTGGCTATCCAGTGCCCTGGGACGTCTTTCCGACGTGAAGGGCGCTATTCATTGGGCAAGTTTCCTTACTCCACACACGAGCGTCTGTTCACCTAGCAGTAAGTAGGAATCCAGTCGTTAGTTGATTGGCAGATTGCTTTTCTGGGCATAATAATCCCTTCAAAGAATAAATACATTTTTTAAAAAGATTATTTGATCACTCAATCCTCGACTATGTGGGTGTCGCATTTCGCCCACAAAAAATACAGTCAATTCACTTTACAGCGTATTCTGTGAAGAGCTTTGAGATTCCCGAAGACATGATAATGCACTGTATAAAATGCAAGGATTATTATTATTAACACTCCCCCAACACTGCATTCGAGTGTCAACCTTGGCTGTGAGATAAAATTCCTGACATTGGGGAACCCACAACCTTCTGACTCAGAGGTGAGAGTGCTACTGATTGAGCCAGGCTGACAACAACAAGATCACATTTGTATAGCGCCTTTCACGTCGGGAGGACGTCCCAAGGCGCTGGACAATGTACAGCATTTCAGACCCGAGCTGGGGTCAGGGGCGGGGGTGGGGGTGGGGAGAAGGGAGGGAAGGGGAAGGGGGGCGGCCGATGGCATGGTCGCAGAGGAGGGTCTTGAGGCGGGACTTGAAGGAGGCTAAGGAGGGGGCGAGGCGGAGTGATTGGGGGATGGATTGCCAGAGGTTGGGGGTAGAGTGGCTGAAGGCTCTCCCGCCAACGGTGGGGCGGTTGGGTCGGGGGACGTGGAGCAGGACGGAGCCGATTTAGATTCGATGAGCCTCCTTCCGTGCTGCTTATCCCTTGTCCCCTCCGCTTTCAGCCACAAGACCTCTCTCCCTCAATCCCTCCGCCTTGTGCCCTCCTTCCACTCTTTTAGAACGCGACTAAAGAGTTTCCTCTTCGACAGTGCTTATGGTCACTTCCCCCTTCCTCTCCCTCATCCCGGGGTCAGGCCCGCCACTGTAAGTGCTCCGAGACATTGCCCTGCGTGAAGGGCGCTATAATAGCCCAAGTCGTTGTTGTTGCTGCAACTTATCAAAGAACCATAGAATTATACAGCGCAGAAGGAGGTTATTCGGCCCATAATGTCTTTGAAAAGAGCTACTCAAATCAATCCCATTCCTCCGCCTCTCCCCAAATAATGATCTAACTCGTATGATTTCGCATTGTGGGGTCCTGTAGTTTCAGTGGCTAGGGCGCTCACCTCGGAAGCGAGAGGACCTGGGTTTGATTCCGAGCGGGGCAAAACCTGAGGCAAGTTTCCTCGCTCCACAATGCCTTTTTTTACCCAGCAAAGAAATGTGGTCACTCAATCCCACCACTTGCGAGACGCTGCCGTGCGCAATCGGCTGCCGCGTTTCTCCCACAAAATGTACAGTCAGTTCACTTTACGGTACATCCGGTGAAGCGCTCTGAGACGTCTCGAAGACGTGCTAAGTAAGGCGCTGTATGAGATGCAAGGATTATTATGGTAAAGCTCTTAATATTCCTGCGTTTTCTCGAAGAATAGAGTTTCAATTTATTCAGAATACCTCTAAAGTAAATCTGAAAAATTGTACTTACCCCTGGCTGGCAGCTGATTGCGGAAGCCTTTTTTTTGTACAGCATTTCAAATCACATCTGGAAAATAAAATTTTCAGCAGCTGTATATATCCCATCCCAATTATTTGTGCTTATAAATAAATAGCGACGAAATAATATATATTAGAAACATTAAAAAAAGAGAGGAAATTCCCCTTTTTGAAGGACTGCTCAAAAGATTATCCTCCAGATGTGACTCATAAACTGCTGTACTCTGGAATCTCGTAACGTAGTGGTTAGGCGTGTTCGCCTCGCGAGCGAGAGCACCCTGGTCCGATTCCCGTGCGGGGCAAACTTAGGCGAGTTTCCGTACTCCACACACGCGCCGGTTTACCCAACCGGTTTACCCGGTTGTTAAGTCGAATGGCGGGTTTGCTTTTTTGGGGGGAAATACTCCCTCGAAAAAAAAACTGTTTGTGGGATACTGCTGTTGGCCGCTGTGTTTCACCCCCAAAACACAGTCAATAGAGAGCGCTATATCAAGTGCAAAGGAGAGTGGAGTCGTGTAGCTCAGACGTTAGAGCACTCGCCTCACAACCCGGCTTTGATTCCCGGCAGGGTGAAACCTTGGGTAAGTTTCCTTACTCCACACGCCTAATAATCCCTCAAGAAAAAAAAACACCCAATAACAACTTGGGTTACGTCAATCCAGGGCTGTTTGCGGGCGCTCTGCTGTGCGCAATTGGCTGCCGCATCTCACCCACAAACATATACAGTCAATTCACTTCACAGTCTATTCTGTAAAGAGCTTTGAGATGTCTCGAAGACTTGAAAAGGGCTGCGTCAAATGCAAGGATGATTGTTGTTGGGTTTTTTTTTTTTCTTTGGCTGGCTGAATAATAACCCTGTCGCCATGCTTAAGAGTATACAGACCACGAGCTTGTTGCTTGTATAGTTCTTACGCACAGAATATCACACTTCCGGGAGTATTGTAAATTTTATTGTGACGTATATTTGTTCAGCACCTTTCGTAATAATCCTTGCATTAGATGTCACGTCTTCTTCAAGTGTAGTGACTGCGTATTTTGTGGGCCAAACGCGGCAGCCCATTGCGCACAGCAGTGTCCCACAAACTGATCGAGCAAATGATTCATTTTCTTTGAAGGGATTATGACCTCGGAGAAGCAATCCTCCAGTCGACTGACAACCATCTTCCTATTTATGCTCGGTAAACAGAGGCGTGTGAATTAAGGAAACTTGGGTGAGGTTTCGCCCCCACTGGGGAATCGAACCCAGGTCCTCTCGCTTGTGAGGCGAGTGCTCAAACCCTTGAGCTACAGGACTTTAACGTCTCAAAGTGCTTGACAACGCTGGCTGACCACCTGAGCTGGGGATGGGAGCCCAAGATGGTAGGAAGGGTAAAGATGACCAAAAGCGTGGTCAAAGAGTTACTCCTTGAGACGGGCAGGTTGGCAAGAGCCAGGAGCCCCAGAGCATGTGTTGGGACAACTGACCGAGCTTAACCGGCTCGTGCGTCGACCCGGCTCAGTCGATAGCGCTCTGGCTTCGGATTTAGAAGGTTGTGGGTTCAAGCTCTCGCACGGCGGGACTTGCAACCGCGCAGTCTAAGCTGTGGCTCCAGTGCAGCACTGAGCGGAGGTGCCGTCTTTCGGATGAGGCGTTAAAACCTCACTCCCTCGTCTGTGCCCCGTTCAAATGGACGTTAAAAGATCCCGCAGCCCTATCGAAGAAAAAAAAAAGACGTTTCTCTCCCTCTCCTGGCGTCCTGGCTGACAATCGCCCTCGAACAAAATCGGTCACCCACTCCGTGGTTCTTTGTGGGACATTGCTGTGCGCAAACTGGCTTCCGCATTCCACCCACAAAGTATACAGTAAATCCATTTGACAGTGAAGGGCTTTGAGACTTCTCCACGACGGGATAAAGCACTGTATCAAATGCAGGGAATATAAGGATTATTATTATTATTATTATTATTGCCCATTGGGGCTTCGGCTTTCAGAGCGATCAGGCGCTGAGCAGCAAGAATCCACGCACTCAAGTGACTGGTCTCCCGCACCAGGCTCCGTGACCCCATATCCCCCATCCCCACTGGCTTCCCGTCAATCGGAGGATACAGTTCAAGAAGTTGCTGGTCCTCACCTTCAAAGCTCCCCATGGCCTTGCTTCCCCCCTTAACTCTATGACCTCCTAACCCCGTACCAACCTGTCCACTTCCTCCACTTAGCGGGCTCGGGCCCGCTTTACGTCCCCCACCTTGCCCAGCCCACCTTTGGCCGGCGGGTCTTCACCCCGTCTGCCACTAACCCTCTGGAACTGCATTCCACAGTCCCTCCATCTCGAACCCCCCCTCCCCTGCCTCCTTCAAGACCCTCCTCTTTGCCCGTACCTTCGGTCACCTTCCTACCCCTACCCTCCCCGCCTCCCATCCCTCCCGACCCCAAGCCCCCAGCTCGGGTGCAGGATCCCTGACTGTCCAGCGCCTTGGGCGTTCTCCTGACTTGAAAGGCGCTTTGGAAACGTCATTTGTTTTTTTCTGCCCTTCCGAATCCTGACAACGCTGCGCTGCCGTCAGCAGTGCCATGGGGATGTCCTTCGCTCAAGGAACCAGACGGGCGAGAGGGCTAACTCGATTGTCAAGTTGATTCTATTTTACCAGTCATGTCACATGGAACCAGCTCAGCCGCAAGGAAACCCCGCTTACCTCTCTCTTTCTCTCCCCCCCCAAGGAAGATAGATAAGTCTCGCAGGTGAATAGGTACACACAGAGATTATTTTTTACGTGTGTTCTTTTCTGGAGAGAACGCCCATTGAGGTCATTGAGTAAATGTTCCTTTTTGATTCCCTTCATGCCCTCGCGCCTCCCTACCCTCTCCGACCTGCTTACGCCCCCCCCACTCCACCACCTGCTGCCTCCGCTTGGCCAGCTCTGGCCTCCTGTTCGTCCCTCGCACCCTCCGTTCCACCATCGGCGGCCGTGCCTTCAGCCACTACGCCCCCGAAGCTCTGGGACTCTCTCCCTCAATCCCTCCGCCTTGCCCCCTCCTTTCCCAATGTCAGACCCTGCCTAAAGACCTTCCTTTTTGATCGTGCTTAAGGACACCTCCGTCTCCCTCTCCCCCTGGGTCGGGGTCAGACACCGTCAAGCACAACCAGAACCCGTGAAGGGCGCCGCGTAAATGCAATCGTTGTTGTTGTATTGTGTGACGCAGCAAGAATTACAGTCCGGAGTTGATTATCGGATCACATCAATAGCCTAGGAAAGTTTATATTTTGTCTCCTTTTTTCTTCCCCACGCTCCAGCCCATGACAGATCCCCTGATGACCCAGTTAGTAAGCGACCGCCTAGCGCAGTAGTGAACCTGTACAGGTTAGCAAACTGGTTGCACCTCTGAAGGTTGTGGGTTCAAACCTCACGTCGGGACCGGGAACTCGCACAGTCTAACCTTACGTACGTTCCAACCCAGTACTCTCCCCGGTATCCTGGCCAACAATCCCCCACCCCACCCCCACCCAAATAAAACCGGTCGCTCACTTCGTGGACATCTCACCCGAAGGCCGGCGTCTCCACCATTGCAACCTCACCCCCCCACCGCTACATTGGAGCGTCAGCTTAGACTGTGTGATTCCAAATCCCGACGTTGGGGGTTTGAACCCATAATCTCGGACTCAGAGGCGAGAGAGAGAGAGAGAGAGGGAGAGCGCTACCGACTGAGCCAGGCTGTCGCACTGACTCAAATAACATAATGGATGTTATTTCAGTCAGCAAATAGAGGAGTAGGGAGGATGCTAATTCCATAGAGTAATAGCCATTTTGCCTTTAAATCACAATATTTTGCAGAATTGTAGTTAAACTGGTTCAATAAAAGTAATCTTTGCATTGGATAGGGCCCCTTTCACGTCAGGAGGACAGCTTAAAGAGCCTCACGGGATACACTATGAGGAGTAGTGACTGCGTGTTTTGTAAATAAACATGAATTCGCGCTTAAGCAAAGTTCCCGCAAACAGCCGATGAAGGGAGCGGCCAATTTTATTTGGAGGATTGTCGGCCAGGACACCGGGAGAGAGAGAGAGAAAATCTCCCTTCTCTTTTCAAATAGCGCTGCAGGCTCTTCAGTGTTCACCTGAACAGGTAGACGGGGAGTTCGGTTTAATGTTTCATCTGAAGGACGGCACCTCCAATACCCCAGCACTGCATCTCTCACACGCTAGGAGTGTGGCATCTCTCTCTCGCTCTCTCACACACTAGGTGTGTGGAACGTCTCTCACCCTCTCTCTCACTAGATTCTCTCTCTCGCCCTCTCTCCCTGTCTCACTGGGAGCTCCGGTTTCCTGTATCAAACATAGAAACAGGAGTTTCATTCAGTGAAACTGCTCCAAGCTTTCATTCCGTGAACCATCGCTGTCTGGCCGAGCTTTCCCGCTGCTTGTCCAACTAGGACCACCCTCCCCGTTAGTTAGGGCTTTGGCTGCGGGGTTAACATGAGCTGAGGGGGAGGATTCCCTGCCTCCAGTGACTGGACTGACCTTCCAGGTCCTGTCGATGAGCCAGGCCGGGCCGGGCTGCCATCAGCTGGAATACTGAGGACCCCTCCTGGCTCAGGAACCGGACTAGAGACGGTCACGGAGGGTCTGTGGCTCGATTCCCACATTCCGTGCCCAAACAGGTCACTTTGAAGCCAGTTCAGCTCCGAGGAGACCCCACTTACCTCTTCCCCCCCACCCCACCCCCAGGAGGATAATGAAAATTGCTGTAAATAGAATGTAAGTTGTTTGGTTACCAACAATTTAATCCGGTTAAAGCTTAACATGGGCATTAGGAAGTTTTGATACATTTGGTTCCTTGTCCCACCCCCCCAGTGGTTTGGAGAATATGTCCCATCCCATATCTCCTTACTAATGAACAATGAATGGTTAGTAACGAGATATGGGGGGGCGGGGGGTATTTTTTCCTCTCCCAGCCTCCATCTCACTAACTCCTGCCAATACGGCCAAGATCAGGAACTCTAACCCCGTCGGGAACCACACAGAGTAGCATGTGATCTCCGGAACGGACTCCGTGAGTGAGTGAGTGAGTGAGTGAGTGAGTGAGTGAGTGAGTGAGTGAGCGAGTGAGTAAACAAGAGATTCAGGGAGCAGCCCTGGGTCTCGGAACTGAGTGAGTGGGGGAGGGAGTGAGTGAGTGTAGGAGTGAGTCAGTGAGCAAATGAGTGAGAGCGAGCGTGAGTGAGGGATTGAGGGAGCTGCCCTGGGTCTCAGAGACTGAATGAGTGAGTGGGTGGGTGAGAGAGAGTGGGTGGGTGAGAGAGAGTGGGTGGGTGAGAGAGAGTGGGTGGGTGAGAGAGTGTGGGTGGGTGAGAGAGAGTGGGTGGGTGAAAGAGCAAGAGACAGAAAGCGAGAGAGAGAGCAAGAGATAGCGAGCGAGAGACAGTGAGCAACAGAGAGTGAGAGTGTGTTGGGAGAGTGAGAGAGAGTGATAGTGAGTGAGACAGTGAGTGAGTGGGACATAACTGGTACTACTAAGGAAGGTAGTGGAGTCCTGTGCTCAGTGGTTAGGGCACTCGAGAGGACCCAAAGCGACAGAGAGCGAGAGTAAGAGAGAGCGAGAGAAAGTGGGAGAGAGAGTGAGAGAGAGAGCATGAAAGAAAGAGTGAGAGAAAGATTGAGAGTGAGTGAGAGAGAGAGAGAGTGAGACAGCGAGCGAATGGGACATAACTAAGGAAAGTAGTGCACTCCCGTTGCTCAGTGGTTAGAGCGCTCGCCTCACAAGCAAGAGGACCCGGTTCGATTCCCGGACGAGTCAGGGCAAAACCTTAGGCAACTTTCCTTAGTCTCCACACACACACACACACGCGTGCGCGCGCCTCTGTTTACCCAGTAGTAAGTAACTCGTTAGTCGACTGATGGATCACTTTCCGGGGGTAATAATCCCTTCAAACGAAAACCAGAAAAAACAAATAATGTCAATTTGCTCACTGAATCCACGACTGTTTGTGGGGACGCTGTTTGTTTGTGAGCAATTGGCTGTCGCCCACAAAATATACAGTCACTACACTTTACAGTATATTCTGCGAAGCGCTTTGAGACGTCTCGAAGACGTGATGAGGCGTTGTATCGAATGCGAGGAGTATTATTGTTAACCATTTCCTTTAGTTGAGGAATTGGGTAACGAGCAGAAATGGTTCCAGGATTGTTGATAGAATAACTGTGTTGGTGATGAGGTGAGGTGGTGGGTGGGGGGAAAACGGGTGGGGAGAGAGAGAAGGAATTTCTTCACTCAGCCTTGCGTCAGGGTCTGAAATTCATTCCAATTAAATCTTGAAGCTCGATCGACACACGTAGAAACCAATCAGCGTTGCTTAAGAGTCTCCAAACCCAACTGAGAATTCCAGGCCTCCCACCAACCTACAGGTGGAAATCCCCGAGATAGACTGTTGGAATGGAACACGCTCTGTCTCTCTCTCTCTCTCTTTCCCTAGAGGGACGCACCCTACTTACCTAATTCCGGAGAGTTTTAGGCACCGGTTGGCAAGAGACAAGGCTTGTGGGGGGAGCCTAGAGTGTGCGTTGGGGGTACCTGCAAGAGTTGAACCAACTAAAACCATACAGCTTGCCATTAAGAGCACTGTCTGGCGAGCTTTTCCACTGCTTGTCTAGCTAGATCCACGCTATCTGTTCGGGCTTTGGCTGCAGGGTTAACGGGAGCTGAGAGAAATGACTCCCTGCCCCCAGTGACTGGTCGGCCCTTCCAGGTCCTGCCGTTGAGCCAGGCTGGGGAACTGGATGGACAAGCACCTGAACAGTAAAACAACAAAGGATGAGGGGAGAGAGCTGAATAGTGGGTTCAGTATTCGAGTGTGAGAATACAGATGGCCCTGATACAATGGGTTACCTTCCACTACCCGCTTGGCTGGCTCCAGCTTCCTGCACGTCCCTCATGCCCTCCGCTCCACCATCAGCGGCCGTGCTTTCAGCCACTAGGTCCCGAAACTCTGGAGCTCTCTCCCACCAATCCTTCTGCCTCGCCCCCTCCACCTCCCCCTCTTTTAGATCACGACTGAAGACCTTCCTCTTCGACCGTGCTTACAGTCACCTCCTCCCTCCCTCTTTCCGTCCCTCCCGGCTCAGCGTCAGGCTCCGCCACTGTCAAGGGCTGTGAAACGCTGAATGAAAGGGCGCTGTGTAAATACAAGCTGTTGTTGATGACGACGGTAATTCCTTGGCTCCTAGTGCCAATGACAAGGGTTTGGGAGTCAGTACTTACTGTGTAACTCACCCTTGTTTCTCTGGAGTGTTGTGTTATCCGTGGAGGTTGGATGCGGAGTGGAGGTTGGAGGCTCTGGGCTCAGCCTCGCTCTGGGCTTGGGGTTGTTGGAGGCCGGCTCCGGGGGTCCGGGGGGCACAAGGTGATGGAGCAGCTGGTTGAGGAGGTCAATGGGGGAGCTGGTGGCGCTCCAGGTCATGACGTGGAGGTCCCGTAGGTGAGCCCGGGCGTGGCTGGACATCCCAGCCCGCGAGTCAAAGTGAGCCCCACACAGGTTACACTTCTCCACAGCCCCACCACGGACCTTCAGAGCTGAGGGCAGGCAAACAGGCAAACACAGTGACGCTCACACAGCTACAGAGGCACAGATAAGTCTCACACACACACACACACAAGTTGTTTCACATATACAGTCAATTCACTTTACAGTGTGTCCCGTGAAGCGCTTTGAGACATCTCGAAGACGTGACGAGGCGCTGTATCAAATGCCAGGATTATTATTATTATGAAGTGACGAAGACCCTTCAGCTCATTGTATCTCATCTCATCTTTCCAGAATACCCAACCTACTGTCTTCCCAGTAATAATACTCATACTCCTTGCATTTGATACAGCGCCTTTTCACATCGTTGAGCCGTCTCAAAGCGCTTCACAGAATATATTGTAAAGTGACTGCGTATTTTGTGGGATAAACGCGACAGCCAACTGCGCACAAACAGTCGTTGAGTGACCTCGGTTTAATGTCTCATCCGACATCCGAATGATATACTTTTGACAGCTTAGACTATGTGATTCCGGATGCCAACATGGGAGCTTGAACCCACAACCTTCTGACTCCGAGGCAAGAGCTCTGCCGACTGGAATTCGTTGTTGTTGTTTTCACCCCCCCCCCCCCACCCACCCACCCTCTCAGCTCCCATCTTCAGCAGGAATTCTTAAGCGCTTCTTAAGACGTACTCCTGGTGTGAAAAGCACAGAATAAGTCTAAGTTGTATTCTGTTTGATAGGGCGCGCACATGTACACCTATCGCAGTCACCCCTTTTGTTCGCTGTGCCGGTCAGGTTCAGCCTCGGTCGCAGAGGTGTCAAATAAACCTCTGGTTATTGACTGAAGCTTCCCAATTTGCTTCAATTTAACTAGCAATTGGTAGTACCTGTCGTGGAAGAACTCAGTTAGTCAAGTTACAGCTAGTTATAGGGACTTGCATTGATTAGTGAGGATTGAACACACAGGCCACCCAGTACACTGCGAGCGAGAGCGAGCCTTATCGTGGGTGACTGAACCGTCTCACACCCGCGCAGCCACACGTACACACGCGCACTCACATACCCGCCAACAACTTGCACTTACATAGCGCCCTCCGCGCAGGGTAGCGTCTCAGAGCGCTGAACACTGGCGAAGCCTGACTCCGTGCTGTGGGGGTTGGGGCGGGTAAGGCGGCTGTAAGCAGAGTGAAGAGGAAGGTTTTCAGGCGGGATTTGAAAAAAGGGAAAGAGAGGGGGGCGGCGGCGGGGGGGGGGGGAGGGATTGAGGGAATGTGTTCCAGAGTTTTCGGGGCGTAGTGGCGGGAAGCGCGAGCTCCAATGGTGGGGGCGGTGGGAGCGAAAGCCAAGCAAGAGGCTGGTGCCGGTCGAGCAGAGGCGCTGGCTGGTGACTGGGGAGTGAGGAGGTCGGAGAGGTAGGGAGGGAGGTGCCAGAGAGTGAAGGGGTTTGAACACGAGCGTGAGGATCTTGAAGTCGATCTGTTCGGTGATGGGGAGCCAGTGGAACCTGGGCCGGAACTGGTGCGATGCGGGTACAGAGTTTGGTCCGGGTCAGTATGCGGGCGGCAGGGTTCTGAATGAGCTGGATCTTTTGAAATAGTGGGGCTGGCACACGCACACACACACACGTTCACACACATACACGTGAGCCCACACAGGCGAGCCCATACACACACACCACACACACACACGTGAGCCCGCTTGTACACGCGCGAGCGCGCACACATACACTCACCCCTCCTCTTCAGCTTCTGCAGTGAAAACTCCTTTTCGATGGCTGTGACCTCCTCCGCGCTGATGAAGTGCCGCGTGTTGTAGCTGATCCCCACTCGCTTGAGGTGCCCTCTGACGTGGTTGGCCAGCCCGATTCCTGTGTGGAACTTGTCCGGGCAGTAGGGGCACTCCCTCTCCACCAGCGGGAACATCCGCAGCAAGTTCCTGCTCAGGAGCTCCTCCGACTCCTTCACCATCTCCTCCGACAGGTCCCCGGACGGCTGCTTCCACAACAAGCCCTGGTCCCTCGGATAGTCAAGGAGAGAGTCCGATTCCTGTCCGGGATCGAGGGACCGACATTCCCAGTGTCCATCTGTCCCACCCATCACGATCACCGGAGTCATCTTCAGCAGCTGCCGGTGCTGAGCAACCGGAAGCTCCTGAGGAACATTCAACGTCAACAGGATCTCCTTGGTTCCTTTCTTTAACGCCCTTGGGTTGCAAGAGGTTGGATTGGCACGTTTCCTCGCTCTCCCAGCTTGCCGGCTCTTCAACTCGCCCAGGTGAATACGGAAGCTTTGGGCCTTGGAATTTGGCGCCTTAGCTCGACACGAAACGTCTGAGCCTCTCTCTTCTCCAGCTCCCTCTACGTGCGTCGGCTGCCTCGGGTTCCCCAGGGGACTGTTGGCTAGCGAGAATTGGCCGGTGGCTTTTATCCCGCAGGCGAAAGCATCCCCCATCCGCAGGCCCGAGAGCTCGCGCACGGCGCTGGAGCTTTTCCTGGCCGTGGAGAACTGACGCTTTTGCGGGCCGGAGGACTCCAGCGATCGGCTGAGCGCCACAGTGCGCTGCATGCTCTTGGGACCCCGCCAACTTCTCCCTCCGGGCCGGGAGTGGTGGATCTTCAAGTTTAAGCTCCCCCCGTCTGAGCCGCCGGCGACTTGTGGTTTGTTCTTCAGGCCCCCACTGAACACGACAGGCCAAGGCCCTCCGTAGCAGCCCCCGGTGGGCAACGGAGCTCTCTCGGCCTTGAGGGCCGATCGACTCGAAGCTTTGGACACCTCTCTGCAGGACTCGGGTTGGTCCAAAGGGCAGGGGCTCGAACCCGCTGCCCCTTTGCTGGGTCCTGGAGAAATCTCCGAGTCTTCTTGGTACAGGTGCTGATGGACGCGCTTCAGGTGCTGGAGAAAGGCGCTCTCCAGCGGGGTAGTGAATTGACACCTCTCGCAAGCGTAATAGCTCTTCCTTTGCGTCGCCAACACCGCTCTGTGCCCAGGCGGGGGTTTGTCCGCTGGGCGGGTCAGTGGCGGGCGAGGCTCCTCGAGATCGCGCCCGGCTCCCGACGGGCGCAGCCCGCAACCAGCGTGCGTCTTGGGCTGCGACTTCGGGTTGGCGTCCGCAGGGCCCGCCGCTTCGCCCCGCAGCTCCTGTATGGCCTCCATGAAGCGTGCCCGCCGCGCCTGGTGGAGGTTGAGGTGCTTCTGGAGGGAGCCAGGGTCCCAGAACGCGTGGCCGCACTCCTGGCAGGAGTAAGGGCGCACCCGGGCTTTGAAGCGGTCCTCTGCCTGCCCCTCAAAGTGGTCCAGCATGTGCCTGCGCAGGAACTCCTTCTCCTGGAAGTAAACGCTGCATTTGGTGCAGGTGTACAAGGCCGGTTCGCGTCCCCACACCGAACGAGTTTCCTCCGCGTCCGCCGCGCGATAGGAGTCCACCATGACTTGGCGCCCTCGGTGGGCCGACCCTTTCTCCCCGCCGCTCACCGCCAGGCAATCCGCTTGGCTGCCCGGACTGACGGCCCGATCGCGACCGTCCGCGACGCAGGGGTCCGGGCGCGGCGCTCTGGGCTCCGGTTCTCCGTCAGGTCGGGTCTCGCTGGGCACCCGGGGGAGATGGGGAGAGCCCGTCGCCGAGGTGGCTTTGATCTCCATCGGCAGGACCTCTCCGCTCTTCAACACCACCACCACCTCCCTCCTCCTCCCCCTCGCCTCGTCCGTCTCGTCCTGGCTTTCGTTGTCTTTCCCCAAGAGCGGCGGCGAGGGGGCAGTGGTTTTTCTGACCGCGGGGGCTTCGATTATTTCGGAAACGTCAGCTGCCCGGCCCCCATCATCCGGCTCTGGCTTTTCGCTCGGATCTGAAGCCAAGCGGTCTGGGGAGGCGGAGAAGCCAAGGGACTCCCCGGCATGGTCTTGGGCTTCAGGCTCCGATGTCTGCCCACTCTGGAGCAGAGGCAAGGCTTCGGGCTCCCCCGCTGCCTGACGGCCACAGCTGGACTCTGGCCACTGCGTGTCTTTAGACGGCGGGACCTTCGCTTCGAACCCTAACGGTGACTGAGGTGTGGCTTTGCTTGAGGTTGAAACTGAGACCGAGACTGAGGTTAAGGTTGAGGTTGAGACGGCCGAATCCCCTGAGGTTGAAGGTTGCAGCGAAGCGAGACTCAAGGCACCGGCTGATGAGGACAATGTGGTTTGGCCGCTGTTGGCCGCTACATTCTGCGTGGGACTGATGCCCATTGGGACCATCAGCACCGGCTGGCTTTGCGGGCTACAGCAGAGGGAGGCTTCCTGAGAGGTCGACCGGTCGTCGCACGTCAAGACCAGAGGAGGTTCCAGAAGCTGAAAGGCCCGCCCTAGCTCCTTCTCGGCAACGTGGACAGACTCCAGAGTCACGCGACTGCTCTCCTGGCCGACTTCCCGATTCTCACTCTGTCCCGGCAGCAGATCGTCGGGGAAGCTTCCGCCGTCCTCGAAGACGGCCCGGCTTTCCCCCCACGCCCCGACGAGACGTCCCTCGGTCGCCCGGGAAGACGCAGCCATTCCCTCGGCGCCGGTTTTCCTGGTGAACCAGGCGCCATCTTCTTCCACGTAGCTCGTGCCGGACGGAGGCGGGAACTCCCACACCGCCGCCCGGCAATCGGTGACCGCGGTGAGAACGGGCGGCGGCTTCAGGCACCCGACGTCGATCTGCCGCTCGGGCTCTGGCCAATCGTCCAGCAAGTTCCTGCAAGGCAGGCGCAGAGGCACGGAGTTAAGGCGGAGAGAAGGGCACAGGAGGCGCGGCGGAAGCAACGGAGACACAGAGAGCAAGACAGGGGAGCAAACAGCGGAGCAGAGCTGGACGACGCAGAGCGGGATGATAATAATAATAATAACCCTCGCATTTGACACAGCGCCTTATCGCGTTTTCGAGGCGTCTCAAAGCGCTTCACGGGACACGCCGTCGAGTAAGTTTGGATTCCTATATAATTCTATGTGACTGGCTATGTTTTGTGGGCAAAACGGGTCAGCCAATTACGCGCAGCAGTGTCCCGCAAACAGTCGTGGATTGAGTGGCCAAATTATTATTGTTTTAAGGGATTATTACCCCCGGAAGAGCGATCTGCCAATCGACCAACAACCAGGTTCCAACTTACTGCTAGGAAAATAATAAGCCCAAGCTCTCTCTCTCTTTTTTTTTTTGCCCAGCCGGGTGTCTGTCTGACACACGCGGAAACCCTTCACCGTGCTTAAGAGTCGCCAAACCCAACTGAGAATTCAATACACGTGGAAGATAGAATATACAGCCCAGAAACAGGCCATTCGCCTCAACTGGTCTATGCTGGTGTTTTGCTCCACATGAGCCCCCTCCTACCCTCCTCAACTAAGCCTATCAGCATAACCTTCCATTCCGGTCTCCCTCATGTACTTATCTAATTTCCCCTTAAATGCATAATAAATGCTGTTCGCCTCAACTACTCCTTGTGGTAGCAAATTCCACATTCCCACCACTCACTGGGTAAAGGCATTTCTTCTGCCTTCCCTATTTGATCTATTGGGGACTACTTTATATTTATGGCCCCTGGTTTTGGTCTCCCCCACAAGTGGAAACATCTTCTTTATGTCTACCTGTCAAAACATTTCATAATTTTAAAGAACTCTATTGGGTCACCCCTCACCCTTCTCTTTTCAAGAGAAGAGTCCAAGCTTATTCAGCTTTTCCTGATAACCTCGCAGTTCCGGTATCATCCTTGTAAATCTCCTTTGTACCATCTCCAGTGCCTCTATATCCTTTCTAATAATATGGGGATCAGAACTGTGCACAGTACTCCCAAGTGTGGTCTAACCATGATACGATATCTCTATCCCGGAGATAGATTGTTGGAATGGAACGCGCACTCTCGCTCTCTCCCTGGAGGGACCCATCCTGCTTACCCAATTCCGGAAAGTATTAGGCGCAGGTCGGCAAGAGCCAAGGCTTGGGGGGGAGCCCAGAGTTTGCATTGGAATCTGCTGGAGTCTAACCAGCTGAAACCACACAGCTTGCCAACGATTGCTCTATCTGTAAGCTTTCCTGCTGCTTGTCCAGCCAGGACCACCCTACCCTACCGTTCCTTCGTTCCTAATCCCACCACGTACCAACTGAGCGCACAAGTTGATGGGAGTCCAAGACTTACTGTTTCTCTGGAGCGTTGGTGAGATAGTGCTGGTTGTCTGAAATGGGTTCACAGTTGTCTGGGTAGCGCTCGGCCTCTGTTGGACAAATTGGGAGTAAATAATAATAATCCTTGCATTTGATACAGCGACTTATCACGCCTTCGAGACGTGTCCAAGTGCTGCACAGGATACACTGTAAAGTGAATTGACTGTATATTTTGTGGGTGAAACCCGACAGCCCATTGTGCACAGCGACGTTCCCCACAAACTGCCGTGGGCTGAGTGACCAATTTATTATTTGTTTTAAAACTAAATTTCGAAGGGATTATTACCCCCGGAGAAGTGATTCTCCAATTGACTAACGACTGGGTTTCTACTTACTGTTGGGTAAACAGAGGCGCGAGTGTGGAGTAAGGAAACTTGCCCAACTTTTGGCCCTGACCGGGAATCAAACCGAGGTCCTCTCACTTGCGAGGCGAGTGCTCCAACCACTGAGCTGCACGACTCCACAGGTAGAAAAAGCTCTTGGCACACATTCACAGCCGGACAAGCAGGTCATCACCAATGAGACACCAGATAAAAGGATTGCTCAAGATTCTACATTCAACCCACAACAACAAGTCTTGCTCCACCCCCTACCTCTGCGACCTGCTAACGCTTTACCAATCTTCCCGCTCGCTCCGCTCGGTGGGCACTGGCCTTCGCCACATTTCCCCCCCCCAGGCTGCCCGCCCGGCACTCTGGAACTCCATCCCGGAATCCCTTTGCCTCGCCTCCTCCCTTGTCTCCTCCCAGACCCGTCTCAAGACCCTCCTCTTTGACCGTGCCTTCAGTCAGGCTGTGTGTTTTCACACAGCGGGTGGTTCGGATCTGGAATGCATTGCCTGAAGGAGTGGTGGAAGCAGATTCAGTAACAACTTTCAAGACAGAAGTGGATAGATATTTGGGGAGGACAAATTTGGAAGAGCGGGGGAGTGGGATTCATTTGGACAACTCTTTCAAAGAGATGGGCGCGATGGGTCCTCCCTCGCGCTGCTGAAACCCTGGTTCACGCCTTTGTCACCTCAAGGCTGGACTATGGGAACTCTCTCCTCGCCGGCCTTCCCGGCACCTCCCTCCACACTGCAGGTCATTCAGAACTCTGCAGCTCGTGCTCTGTCCCGCACCAGACACCGCGACCACATCACTCCCACCCTCGCTCGCCTCCACTGGCTCCCCATCCCCCAGAGGATGGATTTCAAGATCCTCATCCTCACCTACAAGGCCATTCACGGCCTCGCTCCCTCCTACCTCTCCAACCTACTATCCCCCTACTTACCTGCCCGTACCCTCCGTTCCTCTGGCTCTGGTCTGCTCCACGTCCCCCGCCCCAATCGCCCTACCATCGGTGGTCGGGCCTTCAGCCTCTCAGCCCCGAGGCTCTGGAACTCTATCCCCCAGTGCCTTCGCCGCTTCCTCCCTCTCCTCCTTCAAGGCCGGTCTCAAAACCTTCCTCTTTGACCGAGCCTTCAGCTCCGCTCTCGACTCTCTTCCCCCTCCTCGCTCCCTCCCTTCCCTCCCATCACCCTGACCATTTCCCCCCTCCTCGCTCCCTCCCTTCCCTCCCCTCCCCCTGACCATTTCCCCCCTTGCTCGGGTCATGACCCAACTGTGCAGCGCCTTGGGACGTCCTCCTGACGTGAAAGGCGCTTTATAAATGGAATCTTGTTGTTGTTGTTGTTGTTGTTGATGGGCCCAATAGCCTCCTTCGGTGCTTTATAATTCTATGATTCTATCCTCCCACCCCCACCCACCTTGCCCCACCCCACCGCCCACTCCTCTGGACTCCCAGCTCGGATGGATAACCTTGACTTGGGACGTCCTCCAGACACGAAAGGCGCTGCGTAAATGCCATCATAATCTTTGCATTTGATGCGGCGCCTTTGCGCATCTTCGAGACGCCTCAAAGCGCTCCGGAGGATAATAGTGTGAAGTGAAAACGAAAGCAGAAGTCGCTGGGAACACTCAGCGGGTCAAGGCAGCCTCTACGGAGAAAAGAAAGCGAGTCAACGATTTGGGTCCAACGACCCTTCCTTTGTTCTGGCGCGGAACCGAAACGTTGGCTCACTTTTCTTTCTCCTTAGATCCGCGGAGTGTTCCCGGTGACTTCTGTTTTTGTTCTGAGATTTCCAGCGCCTGCAGTGTTTCGCGCTTTGTTTGTACCGTAAAGTGAATTTTGTGGGCGAAACGCGGCAATCGCACACAGCAGTGTCCCCACAAACAGTCGTCTAAAAATGTAGTGTCTCTCACACACACACACACACACTCTCGCACAGACGCACGAACGCGCACACTCTCACACAGACCCGCGCGCGCACACACACTCTTACACAGACACACTCACACACACACACACACACAAATAATCTCACATACACAGTCTCATACACACACACACACACAGTCTCTCACACACAGTCACACACACACAGTCTCATACCACACACAAAAAATCTTACATACACAGTCACACACACATTCTCACACACACATCTTACACACATACAGTCCCACGCTCACACGTGTAGTCCCCCGCCCGCAGACAGTCTCCCCGCCCGCACTCACAGTCTCTCACACACACACAGTCTCACACACACACACAGTCTCACACATATACAGTCACACACACACAGACTCATACACAGCCACACACAGTCTCACACACACACAATGTTTCACACACACAGTCACACGCACAGTCTCACACGCGTGCGCAATCTCACACACGCGCACACTCACAGACACACATACAGACACACACACTCACAGACACACACTCACTCACACACACACTCGCAATCACTCAGACACACACACACACTCACAATCGAACACACAGACTCACAGACACACACACACACACAGACACACACTCACAGACTCACACACACTCACAGGCACTAAATCTCTGTCTCTCATTGTTGCCGTAGCTGTTAAACGACTCGACTTACCGGATACGCAGTCCACTTTCAGCCTACTCAGAATTCCCTCTGTGGGATCTCCTCGATGCTCCTCTTTGGAAACGTGGCTGGCCGAGGTCTCGTTCTGGGGTGGGTTTTGGAGCAGCAGGAAAACTTCCGAAGCACGTTCCCTGCGGCTCGGGGGCATCAGCGACGTCAGAACCAGCTCAGTCCTGGACCAGCTCTGGAGTCCGTCGTGTGGCCCGCCAATGGGCATCATGCCACCGCCGTCACCGTGCGTGTCCAGGTCTCCGTCAGGGTTGCTGGGGCTCAAGTGCCCCATCTCGTCACCGTCTCTGTCGAAGGCTACGTCATACCCAAAGGGCACCGGATCCAGCGAGGTGTACTGGGCGGTCTCGGTCTCGCAGCTCAAGTCGAAGCCGTACGACATCTGGTCCACCAGGGACTCGCCAGCGGAGTCGTGGCTGCCCTGGATGTACGGTCCCATCAAAGCTCCCATTTCCGAGATGCTTTGGCACATTCCGTGGGAAACCCCGGCGAGCGGGTAACCGGGAAAAGCACTCATTTGGTCATTCAGTCGGTCTCCTCCTTCCCCCGAATTCCTCAGGGCGTGGGCGAGCGTCGATTTGAGCTCCGCCGGGACGGGCCCACCTCTTGAGCCGACCGACTCGCCCTCGCGCCCGATGTCGTCCTGCTCCCCCAGTTGGCCGAAGAGCTTCTGACCGGGTGAGATCGACTGGGGGGGGTCATAATCCAAAGCCCTCTGCCGCTCGATCTGCCCCAGGGGCGAGGCGAAAAGCTGACTGCTGACCTTCGCTCCCGACTGGTCATCATCGGTGTCTGTCCTCAGCCTCGCCTCCTCTCCTCCGCGAGCGTCCCCGGCCGACTGGTCTGCGGACAGCTGCAGGACATCGTCCGGGCTGCAGAAGCCCTTGTTGACGTTGGTCTGCATTTCCTCGTCCCACACGATCAACTCCTGATTCCGCCTGGCCTCCATCGAATCAGTGAACCGTCGCCATGCTCGCACCCCGGTGGTCTGCGCTCAGCTCAACGCACGCACACGCAAAAAAAAAAAAAACTCTCAACTGCAACAAGAGAGCGTGAGGGGAAAAACACAAAAAAATACGCGGTCACTCCACTTCACGGTGCAATGTAGTAATAAATGGGTCACGTCAATCCACGACCGTTTGTGGGGACGCTGCTGTGCGCAATTGGCTGCCGCCTTTCGCCCATGAAATATACAGTCAATTCACTTTATCGTCTATTCTGTGGGGCTCTTCGAGACGTCTCGAAGACGTGATAAGGCTCTATATCGAATGCAAGGATTATTATCATTATTTAATTATTAGAATTGTTGTTATCATTTAATTATCTTTACAAAAAATATTATTTATAATAATTATTAATACGTAGTCATTGTTACAATTATTATTATTAGCTTAGGCTTTGGACCTCGGTCATCTAGGGCGTGAGCCACCGCAAGCAAATCCGTCCTAACTTTCTTAAAGCGGCCTTGCTCCTCCATCTCAACCTATCCACTCCATCCATTCATGCATCGGGCACCGGCCTGCTCCAGGTGTATCCCGGCCCTCCGCCCACCCCACCCTCGGTGGTCAGACCCACCCCACCATGGGCGGTCAGGCCTTCAGCTCATCTGCCCCCACCCTCTGAGGCGCCATCTAATAAACGTGTTCAACAAAAACGATTAATCATTAAAAAAATAGAATCATTTGGTCACTCAATCCACGACTGCTTGTGGGACGCTGCTGTGTGCAACTCGCTGCTGCGTTTTGTGGGCAAAATATACAGTCAGTTCACTAAACAGTATGTTCTGCTTTGAGACGTCTGAAATGACATAAGACTCTATATCAAGGATTATTATTTATCCCCAAATCCCTCCGCCTGGCCCCCACCCCCCCTTCATTGCAACCTCCTTCAAGCCCCGTCTCAAGACCTTCCTCTTCGACCGTGCTTTTGGCCACACTCCCCATTCCCACTCCCCCGGCCACTCCACCTGCTCGATTCCAATCCCCGGCTCCGGTGCCGATCCCTAATGACATAGAATAGTATAATAATAATCCTTGCGTTTGATATCGCGCTCGTTCACGTCTTCCCGACCTCACAGAGCGCTTCGCAGAATAGACTGTGAAGTGAATATTTGTGGGCGGAACGCGGCAGACAATCGCGGCACAGCGGTGTCCCACAAACAGTCGTGGATTGAAAATGACCAGTTTGTTAGGGATGTTTTGGAGGGATTGTTATTAGGCTCTGTGTGGAGGAAGGAAACTTGCCCGAGGTTTCGCCCTGACCTGCCGGGAATTGAACCCCAGGTGTTTCGCTTGCAAAGCGAGTGCTCAAACCGCTGAGCTACAGGACTCCAATTGTCCAGGGTCTTGGGACGTCCTGCCAATGTCCTCCCTCCACAGGCTGCAGATCGTCCAGAACGCTGCAGCCCGTGTCCTCTCCCTCGCCAGGCTCCGCGACGCTATCACCCCCATCCTCGCCCGACTCTCCTGGCTTCCCATCACACAGAGGCCACAGTTCAAGACCCTGGTCCTCACCTTCAAAGCCCTCCAAGGCCTTGTTCCTTCCTACCTCTGTGACCTACTAACGTCCTACCAACCAGTCCGTTCTCTCCGCTCGGCGGCCTGCTTCACGCCCCCTGCCTTGCCCGCCCCCACCATTGGCGGGCGATGCCTTCAAACACTACGCCCCCACTCCATTCCACAGTCCCTCCACCTCGCCCCCTCCCCTTGCCTCCTTCAAGACCCGTCTCGAGACCCTCCTCTTCGGCCGTGCTTTCGGTCACCCTCCTAACCCTCCCCTCCCCTCCCTCCAATCCCAACCCCCCAGCTCAGGTGTGGATCTCTGACTGTCCGGCACCTCGTGACAACCCCCAACGTGAAAGGGGCTGAACAAACGTTACCTGTTGTTGTTAAATTAAGCCGAGAGAATAGCTCCTCGTCTGATCTCTGGGCATTCTCACACATCAGACACTCCCCCTCCCACTCCCCCCCTTCCCCCCCCACCCCCCGGACAACACAGACTCTCTACAGACAAACGATCAACAAAACACAGGACCCTCCCCCCCCCCACCCCCACCCCCACCCTGAGAAACCATACACAACTGGACCAAAAAAAAACACACCCAACCTATAAAGCACACGTCCATGAACAGACCGTCCCCCACCTGCAAAACACAAGACTTCTCCCACCCAGACCCCCACCACCCAAACCATCAAACGTAGCCCCCACCCCCGGGGCAGAGGGCAGATCCCTACCTGGAAAAATCAGCCAAGTCTGCGTAAACAAGAGCCCCAAACACACGTGCGCGAGGGCCCCAAACACACGTGCGCGAGGGCCCCAAACACACGTGCGCGAGGGCCCCAAACACACGTGAGCGAGGGCCCCAAACACACGTGCGCGAGGGCCCCAAACACACGTGCGCGAGGACCCCAAACACACGTGCGCGAGGGCCCCAAACACACGCGCGCGAGGGCCCCAAACACACGCGCGCGAGGGCCCCAAACACACGCGCGCGAGGGCCCCAAACACACGCGCGCGAGGGCCCCAAACACACGTGCTCTCGCGCCCCTACAAAAATACACACGCAAGAGCACCTTTTTGGCCGCAAAATATTCAGTCGATTTACTTTTCCGCGTAATCCGTGAAGCACTTCGAGACGTCTCGAAAAGATGATAATATTCATCATGTGTTCATTATTATAAAACACAGCCCCTACAAAGGAACGCAGACCCTCACAAAGACAGATCCTGCTGTTATACACACTCTCCCCCACCCCCCAACATACATACACACACACACACACACACACACCAACACACAATACCAGACAATTGCTGCAAAACACAGACATTTGTAAAAAAATCCTAGACCTAACATAAAAAATCCCTCTGGGCAAAATACAAACATCCTCCACTGAAAACACAGGCCCATCCACACGCACAAACACACAGGCTACACACACACGCACACGCACGCACACACACCAACAAGATTACATTTGTAAAGCGCCTGTCACGTCGGGAGGACATCCCAAGGCACTGGACAGACAGTTACGGACCCGAGCTGGGAATGGGGTTCGGGGAGGGGGGGAAGCAGGGAGATCGAAAGCACGGTCGAAGAGGAGGGTCTCTTGATGGTGGCGAGGGAGAGGGCGAGGCGGAGGGACTGCGGGACGGAGTTCCAGAGGGTAGGGGCGGAGTAGCAGAAGGTCCGCCCTCCAATAGTGGGGCGAGCGAGGTGGGGGGCACGAAGCTGGCCGGAGCCCGCTGAGCGGAGGGAGCGAGTGGGGTGGCTGGGGAGTTAGGAGGTCGCAGAGGTAGGGGGGAGCAAGACGTGGAGAGCTTTGAAGGTGAAGACCAGGATCTTGAACTGTGTCCTCTGTACGATGGGAAGCCGTGGAGTCGGGCGAGTTTAGGGGCGATAGGGTCGCGGAGCCCGGTGCGGGAGAGGACACGGGCCGCAGAGGTCTGGATGATCTGCAGCCTGTGGAGGGAGGAGTTGGGGAGGCCGACACGCAGGGCGTTTGCATAGTCGAGCCCGGATGTAATGAAAGTTTCGGTGGCCTGCGGTGTGAGACAGTGGCGGCTTTGCACGGGTGGGGGAAGGCAGAGCGGGTCATGGCGCAGATGTGGAGTAGAAAGGATAGTTGAGGGTCGAACAGGACCCCACATTTCCAGGCGGAGTGTGCAACCATGGATGGTGATGCTGTCAGCGCCTGAGGTGAGGAGGCACCAATCAGGAGAACCTCGGTCTTGTTGACGTTCAACTGAAGAAAGTTCGCTCTCATCCAGGACTTGATGTCTGACAGACATTCTGTCAGCACAGCAGTGACAACAACAAATTACATTTGCATAGACGTCCCAAAGTGCTGGACCCACCCACAACAAATCACTGCCACCCCCCATCGTCCCAAGAAATAGACCACCACTCCCTTGCACAACGCAGAAACCACCACCCCCCCCCCCGCCACCCCACACAATATGGACCACTGGTAACGCTGATCACTGACCACCCCGGCACAACCCCCATCCTGCTCCGCACATTGTGGACCCCCGCCCCCTCCATCCCCGGCATACAATGCAGACAATCTCCTCCCATCCTGCACAACAACAACTTGCATGTATATCGCGCCCTTCACGCTGGGTAGCATCCCGGAGCGCTTGACAGTGGGGGAGTCTACCCCCGAGCCAGGGGGAGAGGGAAGGGGGGGTGACGTGTCGTGCAATCAAAAAGGAAGGTCTTTAGGTGGGATTTAAAAGTGGGGAGGGAGGGGCTTAAGGCGGTGGGGGAAATGAGGGAAAGATTGACGAGATTCGGAGCATGGTGGCTGAACGCATGATGACCACTGACGGTGGAGCGGAGGGGACAAGGGCCGAACAGGAGGCCGGAGTCGGCCAAGCAGAGTAGCGGGTAGTGGAGAGGGGGGGTAGCGAGGTGCGAGGGTATTAAGGGACCACCCATTGCACAATACAAACCCTCAACACACAACGTAGGAACTCCCCGCTCCGTAGACCATCCCCACACACAAAGCAGACCCATTCCCGCAAAACACAAGCCCACGGTCGGAAACACAGACACATACACATGTACCCCTCCCTCCTTCACTCTCACCCAAGCCCGCTGTCCAAAACACAAGCCCGCCGGGCGCAGAGAGCAGACCAACCCTGTGCAAAAAGACATCAATAATAATAATAATCCTTGCATTTGACACAGCGCCTTATCACGTCTTCAAAATGCCTCAAAGCACTTCACAGGACACACTGTAAAGTGAATCGACTGTATATTTTGTGGGCGATTCCCTTGGAACACAAGCCCACTGTGAAAAACAGACACACACGCACCCCTCCCTCCCCCCCTCCCTCCCTCCCATCCCATCCCCGCTTGGCACTCTAAAACCACAAGCCCACCGGGCAAGAGTGCAGAACATAAGAATTTGCTAAGCGAAAGAAGACCGAGGTCCACCTAGTTCGCCTTCCACCATCCACCCGGCATGACACGTCGTGTCCCAAACTATACACTGATATCATTTTCCAGCAGAAATCTATCTATAAGGACGCAAGAATTTGCTAGGCCAACCGACACCGTTCAAAAAGAAGACATTCCCGCAAAACACAAGCCCACTGTTGGAAACACAGACACACACTCACCCCTCCCTCCCTCCCTCCCTCCCATCCCCGCCTCGCACTTCAAAACACAATCCAACCGGAGCACAGAGCGCAGACCAGACCTGTGCAAAAAGAGAAGACATAGGCAAAACACAGACCCTCCCCTCAAGAAAAAAAAATCACACACACACACACAAGACCCTCACCCGCCTTCCAACACACGCCTTCCGGAGGGCACTCCGCAGCAGTGACAAGGAGCGAGGAGGAGGAGGCGGAGGAGGTAGTTTGTGGCCATTCAAAACTGTGCCCAGGAGGGGCTGTGGGAGGGTTGGGTGGGTGAGATACCAATATGAGCACCTGGAGAGAGAGAGAGCGAGCGAGAGAGAGAGAGAGAGAGAGGGTAGGGTGGGGGGGGGGGGGGGTGGGAAGAGCAGAGATGGGTGACTGACTGACTGGCTGTGTGACTGACTAGTCTGGTCAACGACAGGGAGAGTTGAATGTCAACAGGCGGGCAGGGCAGGGCAGGGCAGGGCAGCAGGCACTTTGCATTGGAAGGCAATCGAATCATCCAAGAAAAAAAAATAAAGGGGAGACAAAAAGAAAAGAAAGACTGGGACTGAGCGCTGTATTGAATGAACTGACCGGACTAGTTGATGACAAAATATATAAATATAATCTCCCCCACCACCCACTCACTCACTCACTCACTCCCTCCTTTCTCCCCCTAACCCCCCCACCCCCCCAAAAAAATGGAAAAAGGAATAAAAAGAATAGATTTTGCTGTGACTGACAACAAACGATGACACACACACACACACACAAGACAAGAAGACTGACCAAATGAACAGTCAATGACCTCCTCCCCTCCTCCTCCTCCTCCTTCTCTCTCTATCAAAAAATTAATAACAATAAACGATTCCCCCCCAATAATAATAATAATAATAATTAATAATAATAATAATAATTTTTTTAAAAAAAATTGGGAGTTGGGAGTCACGGTATTAAATTAACAGTAATAATAATAATAATAATAAGCATTTTTTTGGAAAAAAATAGGGGAGGACAGAGAGAGAGAGAGGGAGAGAGAGAGTGTCACATTACACACAGGAGAAGTGTGTAAAATAATTGTTTGGGGGTTTTTTTTGTTAGGGGATCGGTTGAGGGGGGGGTTTGAGGGTGAGGGGAGGGGGGGGGAAAGGGGGGGTTTGAGGGGGTAAAAGGGGGGTTGGGAGAGGGGGTGGTGATGTGGGGGGGATGGGGGTTGGGTGGGAAGGGGGTGGTAAACCGCTATGCAAACCAGGCTGCGGCGGGCCTGGGGTGTGCCTGCTGCCCGCTGGGCCTGTGCCTGGGCCTGGGCTGGAGGAGCAGAGGCTGGTGCGATGACAGACCCACGGCTGCCCCTGTGCAGCCAGTGGCAGCCATTGTTGCCGCCCTCTCCTCCTCTCTCCTCCTCTCTCCTCCGCGCTCAGCAGCCGGACCGGAAGTCCGCCCTCCCCCTCCTCTGTGCTCAGCAGCCGGACCGGAAGTCCCGCACCCTCCTGCGCTCTCCCTGTGCTCAGCGCATACCGGAAGTTCCGCCCTCCCCCCTCCTCTCTCCCTGGGCTCATCAGCGGACCGGAAGTCCCGCCCTGCCCTCACTCCCTCACTCCTCCTCTCTCCCTGCGCTCAGCAGCGGACCGGAAGTCCCGCCCCCCACACTTGTTCCCGCCCTCGTCGCCGCGCTCCGATTGGCTGCCCGCGCCCCGTCGCTCAGCGGGACGCCCGCGCGCGCCGATTGGTCGCCCCCCTCCCCCCACCCACCCACCCGCCGCGGGGTCCCGCCCACCGCGCGCGCTGATTGGTCCCCCCGCGTGGGGCGGGAGGGCTCACGTCGACGACACTTCCGGTAGGGGAGAGTGAGAGGGGGGGGGAATTGGCAGTGACACAGAGAGAGAGAGAGAATGATGGAGAGAGTGTGACAATTCCTCAGAGAGAGAGAGAGAGAATGGTGGAGAGAATGTGACAATTCCTCAGAGAGAGAGAGAGAGAAGGATGGAGAGAGTGTGAGAGAGAGAGAGAAGGATGGAGAGAGTGTGACAATATCCCAGAGAGAGAGAGGATGGAGAGAGTGTGACAATTCCCCAGAGAGAGAGAGAGAAGGATGGAGAGAGTGTGACAATATCCCAGAGAGAGAGAGGATGGAGAGAGTGTGACAATTCCCCAGAGAGAGAGAGAGAAGGATGGAGAGAGTGTGACAATATCCCAGAGAGAGAGAGAGAGAAGGATGGAGAGAGTGTGACAATTCCTCAGAGAGAGAGAGAGAGAAGGATGGAGAGAGTGTGACAATTCCCCAGAGAGAGAGAGAGAAGGATGGAGAGAGTGTGACAATATCCCAGAGAGAGAGAGGATGGAGAGAGTGTGACAATTCCCCAGAGAGAGAGAGAGAAGGATGGAGAGAGTGTGACAATATCCCAGAGAGAGAGAGAGAGAGAGAAGGATGGAGAGAGTGTGACAATACCCCAGAGAGAGAGAGAGAAGGATGGAGAGAGTGTGACAATACCCCAGAGAGCGAGAGAGAAGGATGGAGAGAGTGTGACAATACCCCAGAGAGAGAGAGAAGGATGGAGAGTGTGACAATTCCCCAGAGAGAGAGAGAGAGAGACAATCCCGCAGAGAAAGAGAATGATAGAGCGAGTATGACAATTCTCCACAGAGAGAGAGACAATCCCGCAGAGAAAGAGAATGATGGAGAGAGTGTGACAATTCCCCAGAGAGAGAGAGAGAGAGACAATCCCGCAGAGAAAGAGAATGATAGAGCGAGTGTGACAATTCCCCAGAGAGAGAGAGAGAGAGAGAATGACAGAGAAAGAAAGACAATACCCCAGAGAGAGAGAGAGAGAATGATAGAGAGAGAGAACGATAAACGGAGACAATCTTCTGGAGAGAGAGAGAGAGCGGGTGAGACACAGAGGGATAGAAAGATAGAAAGAGGGAGGAAATAATAATAATAATAATAATAAATAATAACCCTCGGATTTGATATAGCGCCTTATCACGTCTTCGAGACGTCTCAAAGCGCTTTGCTGTAAAGTCCATGGATTATATTTGGTGGACAAAATAGAGAGACGAGACGAACCCCCAGAGAGAGTTTACAAGACAACACAAAGTGACGCCAGGGAGGGTGGAGGGCAGAGAGGGTGGTCGAAGGTATGGTTGTAAGAAAGAGAGTCTCGAGCCGTGCCTTGAATAATAATAATAATAATAATCCTCGCATTCGATAGAGCGCTTTTCACGTCGGGAGGACGTCCCGAAGCGCTTCACAGAACGCACTGTAAAGTGAATTGACTGTATATTTGTGGGCAAACGCGGCAGCCGATTGCGCACAGCAATGTCCCACAAACAGTCGTAGATTGAAAATGACCAATTTATTATTGTTTTTGGTTTTGGAGGGATTATTATTAGGCTCTGTGTGGAGTAAGGAAACTTGCCCGAGGTTTCGCCCTCTGCCTGGAATTGAACTCAGGTCTCTCACTTGCAAAGCGAGTGCTCTAACCACTGAGCTACAGGACTGCACAAAGGAGGAGGCAAAGGAAGGGAGCGAGGCAAAGGGAATGTGGGATGGAGTTCCAGAGGGTGGGGTCACAAAGGCTGAAGGCCCGACCGCCGATGGCGGGGTGGACCGGGCGGGGGGGAGACGCGGAGCAGAGGGAGTGGACAAGGTTGGTAAGGGGGTGAGCAGGTCGGAGAGGTAGGAGCGGGCGAGGATGGTGGAGGGCGCCTTGAAGGTGAAGACGGGGCTTTTGAACTTGATCCTCTGGGGGATGGGGAGCCGATGGAGCCGGGCGAGGGTGGGGGTTGATGGGGTCGTGGTGCCGGACAAGGGTGAGGATGATGGGGATCGTGGAGCCTGGTGCGGGGGAGAGGACACAAGCTGCGGAGGTCTGGAATGATCTGCAGCTCGTGTAGGGAAGAGTTGGGAAGGCCGTCAAGGAGGGAGTCGGTGTAGTTGAGACACAGATAGAGGGAGGAAAAAGAGAGAGAGAGAGAGAGAGAAAGGAGGAGGAAAAAGAGAGACCCCAAGAGAAAGAGATACACAAATTATACAATAATAATAATTTTATTTGATATGGCGCCTCATCACGTCCTTGAGACATCTCAAACCGCTTCACAGGATATACTGTAAAGTGTAGTGACAATCCCCGAGTGAAAGTGAAGGAGAAAATCCCCCACAGAGAGAGAGAGAGAGAGTGAGGGAGACAATTCCCCAAAGAGAGAGAGAGATAGAGATAATCTCCCAGAGAGAGAGTCCTGGACGAGGGACAACTTACTCCAACGCCACGTTGGCAAGACCGAGGCCCTCCTGATTGGCTCGCGCCAGCGCCTCCACACCTCGGGCGCTGGTAGCGTCAGCCTCCACGGCTACACACTCAACCTCACAAAGCCGGTCAGGAACCTGGGTGTCTTGTGTGACCCTGAACTGTCCTTTCTTCCTCGACATCCGCCCCTTGACCGGCGCTGCCTACCACCACCTCCGCAACGTTGCCAGACTCCGCCACTGCCTCACCCCTCAGGCTGCCCAAACCCTCACCCGCGCACTCGTCACGTCAAGGCTCGATGACGGAAACGCCCTCCTCATCGGCCTTCCCAACTCTTCCCCTCACACTCCAGTGGTTCCCCATCCCCCAGAGGATCGAGTTCAAGATCCTCGTCCTCACCTTCAAGGCCATCCATGGCATTGCCCCCTCCTACGTCTCTGACCCGCTGACTCCCTACCAACCTGCCCACTCCCTCCGTTCATCGGGCTCCAGTCTGCTCCATGACTCCCGCCCGACCATCGGTGGCCGGGCTTCCAGCCTCTCTGCCCCCACACTCTGGAACTCCATCCCACGGTCCCTTGGCCTCGCGTCCTCCCCTCACCTCCTTCGAGGCCGGTCTCAAGACCCTTCTCTTGGACCGTCCCTTTGGTCTCCTCCATTCTCCTCCAAAATGTAATTTTGTTGTTGTTGTTGTGCTTGAGTGAGTGTGGGGGAGGTGTGAGTGAATGCATGGGGTGGGGGTGAGTGTGTGGGGTAGGGGAGTTTGAGTGAGTGTGTCGGGGAGGGGGTGAGCGAGTGAGTTTGTGGAGTGCGTGAGTATGTGTTGGGTGTGTGTGAGTGAGTGTATGCGGGGGTGTGAGTGTATGTGGGGGGATGTGAGTGAGTGTGGGGGGTGTGAGTGTGTGTGTGGGGGTCTGTGTGAGTGTGTGGGGGGGTGTGAGTGAGTGTGGGGGGTGTGTGAGTGTGTGGGGGGGTGTGAGTGGGAGTGTGTGTGTGGGGGGTGAATGAGTGAGTAAATGGGGGGGGGGAGTGAGTGAGAGTGTGTGGGGGGGTGAGTGAGTGTGTGAGGGTGTGTGTGTAAGGGTGGGGGGCTGTGAGTGAGTGTGTGTGGGGGTGTGTGTAAGGGTGGGGGGGCTGTGAGAGTGTGTGTGGGGGGGTGTGAGTGAGTATGTGAGTGAGTGAGTGAGTGTGTGGGGGTGTGTGTAAGGGTGGGGGGGCTGTGAGAGTGTGTGTGGGGGTGTGTGAGGGTGTGTGAGGGTGGGAGGTGGCTGTGAGTGAGTGTGAGTGGGGGCACGGGGGTGTGAGTGTGTGTGTGGGGTGGTGTGTGAGGGTGGGGGGGGCTGCGAGTGAGTGTGAGTGAGTGTGTAAGGGGCGGGGCTGTGAGGGAGTGTGTGTGGGGAGGTGTGAGAGTGAGTGTGTGTAGGGGTGTGTGAGTGTGAGTGGGGTTGTGAGTGTGTGTGTGGGGGGGTGTGAGTGGGGGGTGTGTGAGTGTGTGTGAGTGGGGGGGGTGTGAGTGAGTGTGTAAGGGGCGGGGCTGTGAGTGAGTGAGTGTGTAAGGGGCTGTGAGTGAGTGAGTGTGTAAGGGGCGGGCTGTGAGTGAGTGTGAGTGTGTAAGGGGCGGGGCTGTGAGTGAGTGCGTGTGTAAGGGGGCGGGGCTGTGAGTGAGTGTCAGCGAGTGAGTGTGTAAGGGGGCGGGGCTGTGAGTGAGTGTGAGTGAGTGTGTAAGGGGCAGGGCTGTGAGTGAGTGTGTAAGGGGGCGGGGCTGTGAGTGAGTGTGTAAGGGGCAGGGCTGTGAGTGTGCGTGTGTAAGGGAGCGGGCCTGTGAGTGAGTGAGTGTCAGTGAGTGAGTGTGTAAGGGGGCGGGGCTGTGAGTGTGAGTGTGTAAGGGGCGGGGCTGTGAGTGTGAGTGAGTGTGTAAGGGGCGGGGCTGTGAGTGTGAGTGAGTGTGTAAGGGGGTGGGGCTGTGAGTGTGAGTGAGTGTGAGTGAGTGTGTAAGGGGGCGGGGCTGTGAGTGTGAGTGAGTGTGTAAGGGGGCGGGGCTGTGAGTGAGTGAGTGTGTAAGGGGACGGGGCTGTGAGTGTGAGTGAGTGAGTGTGAGTGTGTAAGGGGACGGGGCTGTGAGTGAGTGAGTGAGTGTGTAAGGGGGCGGGGCTGTGAGTGTGAGTGAGTGAGTGTGTAAGGGGGTGGGGCTGTGAGTGTGAGTGTGTAAGGGGGTGGGGCTGTGAGTGTGAGTGAGTGTGAGTGAGTGTGTAAGGGGGCGGGGCTGTGAGTGTGAGTGAGTGTGTAAGGGGGCGGGGCTGTGAGTGAGTGAGTGTGTAAGGGGACGGGGCTGTGAGTGTGAGTGAGTGAGTGTGAGTGTGTAAGGGGACGGGGCTGTGAGTGATTGAGTGAGTGTGTAAGGGGGCGGGGCTGTGAGTGTGAGTGAGTGAGTGTGTAAGGGGGTGGGGCTGTGAGTGTGAGTGAGTGAGTGTGTAAGGGGGCAGGGCTGTGAGTGTGAGTGAGTGTGTGAGGGGGCGGGGCTGTGTGAGTGAGTGTGTAAGGGGGCGGGGCTGTGAGTGAGTGTGAGTGAGTGTGTAAGGGGCGGGGCTGTGAGTGTGAGTGAGTGTGTAAGGGGGCGGGGCTGTGAGAGTGAGTGTGTGAGGGGGCGGGGCTGTGTGAGTGAGTGTGTAAGGGGGCGGGGCTGTGAGTGTGAGTGAGTGAGTGTGAGTGAGTGTGTAAGGGGGCGGGGCTGTGAGTGTGAGTGAGTGTGTAAGGGGGCGGGCTGTGAGTGTGAGTGAGTGAGTGTGAGTGAGTGTGTAAGGGGGCGGGGCTGTGAGTGTGAGTGAGTGTGAGTGAGTGTGTAAGGGGGCGGGGCTGTGAGTGTGAGTGAGTGTGTAAGGGGGCGGGGCTGTGAGTGTGAGTGTGAGTGAGTGTGAGTGAGTGTGTAAGGGGGCGGGGCTGTGAGTGTGAGTGAGTGTGTAAGGGGCGGGGCTGTGAGTGTGAGTGAGTGAGTGAGTGTGTAAGGGGGCGGGGCTGTGAGTGTGAGTGAGTGAGTGAGTGTGTAAGGGGGCGGGGCTGTGAGTGAGTGAGTGAGTCGCGCCTATAGCCCAAAAAAGCCGCCCAAAGTAGCCCAGCAGTGGCGAGGCCCTGTGTGAGTGTGTGAGTGAGGGTGAGTGTGTGGGGGTGTGTGAGGGTGAGTGTGTGTGGGGGTGTGTGAGGGGGTGTGTGAGGGTGAGTGTGAGGGGGTGTGTGTGGGGGGGTGTCAGGGCCATACCGGGGCTGTCAGGGGGGGGGGGCGGCCTTTAACACGGTTTTAACATCTTAAAGAGTAATTAGGGCTCCGAAACCCCACCCCCACCCCCACAGGTCTGTGTCCCTGTCTGTGTCTCTGACCCCAGCGGCTTGTGTGGGGGGGGGGGGTAGTGGGAGTAGGGGGGGGGGGTTGGAGCTGAGGGGCCTGAGACCCCGACGCCGAGGCCGCCCGGGGCCTGGGGGGGGTGGGGGTGGGGGGGGTTAAAGGTGTGAGGCCTAGGCTCGGGGTTCAGGCCTGGGGTTGGGGTGGGCTGAGGGCTGTGGGGGTGAGAGGGGTGTGTGTGTGTGTGGGGGGGGGGGGGGGGGGGGGGGGGCCTGGGGTTGGGCTGTGAGGGGTTGAAGCCTTTTGACTGGGGTTTGATTTGAGGTTGGGGTGGGGGGGTGTGTGGGTGGGTGGGGGGGGGGGGGGTGGGGGGAAGGTTTAGGGGCAGGGGTTGGGGGTCGGGGGCCGAGAGTCGGGGTGGGGGGGTTGAGGATTGGGGACGGGCTGAGGGTCGGGGGGACGAGGGGTCGGGGATCGGGGTCGGGGTCCCGAGGGTTGGGGTCGGAGGTTGGGGTTAAGGAGGGGGGTGGGGGGGCCGGAGCGGCCCCTGAGCCGGGGATGTCGGAGGCCGAGTGCGAGGAGTGGATCCTGGAGACCATCGACTCGCTGAGGTCCCGGAAGGCGAGGCCCGACGAGGAGCGCATCTGCCGACTGGTGGCCCGGAGGCACGGCCTGTCTCCCAGCCGCGCCCGCCGGGAGCTGGAGCGCCTGCTGAGGAGCCGGGCCGTGCTCAGGGTCTCCTACAAGGGCTCGCACTCCTACCGCAACGCCGGCAAATGGCGGCCGGCCCGGCGGGGGGAGCCGGGGGGACCCCGGGCCGGGGGAGACGACGGCGCCGGAGGAGGAGGAGAGACGGCGGCGGCGACGGGTCGATCCCGGAGGAGCGGGGACCAAGGGGACCGAGTGAGGGACTTGCCGGATCGGTCTCGGAGGAGCGCGGACCCGCCGGATCGGACCAAGCGGAGCAGGGACAGGGCGGGCCGGGCCAGGGATCCAGAGCCGGACCGAGCCAGGAGGAGCGCCGACGGCTCGGAGCAGGCGGATCCCCCGGAGCAACCCAGCGGGAGCGGGGACCAGGCTCAGGCGGAGCCAGCCAGGGCGGGCGCGGAGCGAGGCCGGAGGAGCGGCGACCCGGGGGAACGCAGGGACGGAGCAGGAGACCCCGGGGACGTGCTGGTGGGGGCCCTGCGGGAGCTGGGCGAGCTGGAGGGGGCCGGGGTGGGAATCGGGGAGATCTCGCGGCTGATGTCGGACCGGCAGAGGGTGCTGACCCGGGCGCAGCTCCGCACGGCGCTGGAGTGGGAGGTGAACCAGGGTCGGATCCGGAGAACTCCGGAGGGGAATTACACCCTCTCTCCGGTCAAGAGGAGACTCCGAGCACAAGCCATACCCCCCCAACGGAAGGTGAGTGTCCTGCACTGGCTGGAGTCCTGTCGCTCAATGGTTGGAGCACTTGCCATGTGAGTGAGAGGAACTGGGTTCGATTCCCGGGTGGGGTCAGGGCGACAGTTTTCCTCACTCCACACGTGCTGTTAAGTCGATAGGCGGATCGCTTTTCCGGGGGGTAATAACCCCTTCAAATAAAAAAAATAAAAAAATTGGTTCACTTCAATCCACGACTGTCTGCTGTGTAGCAGTTGGCTGCCCTGTTGCGCCCACAAAACACACAGTCACTACACTCGACGGTGGATCCTTTGAAAAGCGCTCGGAGCCGTCTCGAAGACGCGATACGTCTGCGTTACATCTGAATGCGGGGATTGCGCACAGGAGTAGTAGCGTCCCACAAACCGTCGTAGATTGAGTCGCCGCGTTTGTATTATCTTAAACATCTTAGATTTTTAAATTTTAAGGGATTAAAATTTTAAGGGATTTACCCCCAGGAAACCCAATCTGCCGATCGACTAACAACCGTGTCCCTGCATGATAACAACACAATTACATTTGTACAGTACCCCTTGCGTCGGGAGGACGTAGGGGAGGAAGGCGCTATATCAAATGCAAGGATTATTATTATTTAATTGCGGCGTCTTTGTGTCTCCAAACAAAAACAGACCAGAAGAACGAAGGAGGTAGACACCCCGGCCAGTGCTGAGGAACGGGCCGGGCAATCGAAGGAGGATTCGGCGAAACAAGCGAGCGAGGACGAGGCCTGTGGGGCCGGCGACAAGGAGCGTCCTCCCAGCGACGATTCCATCGACCGGCCGGCAGACAGAGATGGTCCTGACGAAAAAGAGGTCAGCGTTGGGAAACACCCAGTTGTGGAGCCTGGTAACCCCAACACGGCCGATAAGCAGCGGCTTCCTGTTAGCCCACGCGCTGAGAGCCTCCGGGCCAAGATGGAGCTGCAGACCGTGCAAGAGCCACCTGGCGTTGGTCAAACCCCAGGGAAGGATGAGACCGAGTTTGGTTCCACAACCCCTGAAGAGCTGTCGACGGAGGTCGGGAACAACACCTCATCTGCCCGGAAATCGTGCGTCAGTCAAGGTAGGTTCAGAGTTTCTAGACTATTAATAATAATAACAACAATCGTTGCATTTGAGACGTCACAAAGCGCTTCACATAATACACTGTAACCCGAATTGACGGTATATTTTGTATATTTCGCGAAACGCGGCAGCCAATTGCGCACAGCCGTGTCCCACAAACAGTCGTGGATTGAGTGACCAATTTATTATTTTTTTTAAGAAATTGTTACCCGCCAATCGACTTAACAACCAAGTTCCGACTTACTCCACACTCCTCCGTTTAACTGTCATTAAGGAAACTTGCCCAACGTTTCACCTTGCCCAGGATTCGAGCCCGGGTCCTCTCGCTTGCGAGTCGAGTTCTAACCATTGAGTTGCAAGACTCAATAAATAATAATAATAATAATCCGTGCATTTGATACTGGGTTCCTACTTACTGGTAGGAAACAGGAACGTGGAGTAAGTAAACTTACTCCACAACTTTATGACACAGAGGGGAGAGCACTACTGACCGAGACAGACTGACACAACATAATATTAATAATAATACTTGTATTTATTATAGAGCCTTATCACGTCTTTGAGACGTCCCACAGTGCTTCACAGAATATACTGCAAAATGAATTGACTGTATATTTTTGTGGGTGAAACTCGGCAGCCAAACAGTGTCCCACAAGCAGTCGGGGATTGAGCGATGAACGTATTATTATTATTATATTTTTTGAAGGAATTATTTGGATGTGATGAGTAAGATTACAATGCAGCTTTCTTCCTCTTCCCAATGTGTACGGCCTGGATATAACTCCGAGGAAGTTGTGTGTGTGTGTATGCGCGCGAATGTGGAGACCTGTAGTTCAGTGGTTAGAGCACTCGCCCCGCAAGCGAGAGGACCTGGGTTCAATTCCTGGGCAGGGTGAAAAATTACAATTGGCTGCCGCGTTTCGCCCACAAAATATAGTCAATTCACTTTCCAGTACTCTGCATTCCGGGAAGCGCGTTGAGACGTCTCAAAGGTATAAAACGCAAGTGTTAGTATTGTGTGAAAATGGGATTTCACTTACGTTCAACTCTCACAAGTTATGATTTCTGCAAATTGAGTTTCTGCCTCGTTCTTTCACGCAGGAAAAGAATCTTCTGACGTGTCGGTCACCGGCTGGGAGACATTCACTGAGGGGCTGACACACAGCACAGAGCAAGTGAGTGGCTCATGGGCATTTGCTATTTCTGATGAAAAGTCATAGACCTGAAAAGTTAACTCATTTTCTTCTCTCCACGGATGCTGCCTGACTGACCTGCTGCTTGTTCCCAGCGGCTGAGTTTATGTCAGATTGCCATTTTGGCATTTGCTATTTGTTTGCTCCAAGTCTATTCTAGATACAGGGATATTTAATAATAAACCTTGCATTTGATATATTGCACCTTATCGCGTCATTAAGACTTCACAGAATATTTAATTCACTTTACAGCATATTCTTCTTTCTCGAAGGGCTTTGTGATGTCTCAATGACGTGGTGAGAAGCTGTATCAAGTGCAGATTATTATTATCAATGTGTTGCAAAATAGGATTGACTGTGTATTTTGTCGGTGAATTGCGGACAGGCAATCACGCACAGCAACGTCCCACAAACAGTCGTGGCTTGAAGGACCAAATTTTATTTCTTGATTTATTTTTTGGCAGTGATTATTAGCTCAGGAAAAGTGATCCATCAATTGACTAACAACCGGGTTCCTACTTACTGCTCGAGGCAGTGTGGAGTAAGGAAACTTGCTTAAGCATTCCAACTCTGTTGTCCACTCTGCTATCCGTTCCTGTGAATGCATCCCCACTCATTTAAATAATAATAATCCGAGCATTTGATACAGCGCCTTATCTCGGCGTTGAGACGTCTCAAAGAGTTTCACACAACATAGTGTAAAGTGGAGTGACTGTGTATTTTGTGGGTATTTTGAACCCTTAGTTTGGATCTTTTCCCTATTGTCTCCCAGAAGAATTGCTTGAGATTGAGCGCTGTTTGTGCGCGCATACGCACGGATTCACTTCACAAGAGTCTGCTTTTTTTTCCAGAGACTCACTGAAGCGAGCGAGAGCGTGACCTGCCTTCAGCAAGGTACCAGGTTGACTGAAGGTAAGGCTGAGGCTGCAACAACAACAAATGAGGTTCACAAAGCACATTTCACGTCAAGGCGCTTGGACAGTCAGAGATTTGGACCCGAGTTGGGTGGGCTGGGATCAGGAGGGGGCGGAGGGTGGTGGGGTAGGGTTAGGAAGGTGGCCAAAAGCACGGTCGAAGAGGAGGGTCTTGAGATGGACCTCGAAAGAAGCAAGAGAAGGGAGCGAAGGCGGAGGGACTGTGAGATGGAGTTCCGGAGGGCGGGGGCAGATTGAGAAACCGATGGTGGAGCGGGCCGGGCGGGGGTCGGAGGGAGCGGAAAGGTTGATACGGGGTTAGCAGGTCACAAAGGTAGGGAGGGGGCAAGCCGCAGCCTCCAATTTACCTGCGTCTTGACGGGAGCAGCACAGTTTATCACACAGCGCATTCCACGCTCCCACAGAGACTCTGCAGTTTGATAAGCAACTGGTCAAGTCGGTAGTTATTTCACGTCCTCCCGACGCGAGAGGCGCCGTGCAAATGTCAAGTTGTTGTGGCGTTTTACCGCTTCCTGCAACAGGACCGAAAAACCCCGCGGAGCGGTTTTTTTCACGCGTTATTTTACCCTTCAGCCCCCGCACGAAGGGGGCTCGACGCAAAATGCAAGTTGTCGTCGACGTCGTCGTGCTTGTGCGGGGAGTAGAGTAGGGAAACAGCAGAAGAGTCCCGTGGCTCGGTGGTTAGAGAGCCCCCGCCTCGCAAGCGGAGCGACGGGGGTTTGGTTGCTGAGCAGATCATCGGGGCGAAACCTTGGGCACGTTTCCTTACGCCTCCCGCGCACGCACCCCAACCCCAACCCCAACCCCAATCCCAATCCCAACCCCAACTCTAATTTGGGTCACTTCAACCCACGACCGCTGCGCGGGGGGGGAGGGGCGCCGCTGGGCCCGATTGGCCGCCGCGTTTCGCCCGCAAAACAGAAGCGCGAGGGACCCGACGTGAGGGTTATTATTATTAGTTGTTGTGGTTGTGGTGATGATGATTGTTTATTGTTGTGGCTGCCATTGTATTGTCATTCTTCCTCTTCCTCCTCCCACCTCCGTGGGTGACGTCAGCACGCACGCAACGCCCGCTTCACTCGGAGCAGCGGCGCGCTGACGTCCTCCCTTACGCTGGCGCGCGCGCGGGGAGTGGGGGGGGGGGGGGAGGGAGACGACGCGCTGACGTTTGCGCTGTGCGCGCGGGCGGGGGGGGGGGGAGAGACGGCGCGCTGACGTAATGACGCCGAGGCTCGGTGCTGTGTGTGTGTGTGTGTGGCGCGGAGCGGGCAGCGCATGCGCAATGGCGGGGTGCGGGCCGGGTTCCCGGAGCGGCGGTTGCCGTTTGGCGGCGGCAAGCGCGGGCGGGTCTCCTCTGATGGCGGCGGAGAGGTAAGGGGCGGTCTGGCGGACCGTGCCCAGACCTGCCGCTTTCTCTCTCTCTCTCTC
Organism: Callorhinchus milii; assembly: GCF_018977255.1. Lineage (NCBI taxonomy): Eukaryota > Metazoa > Chordata > Chondrichthyes > Chimaeriformes > Callorhinchidae > Callorhinchus > Callorhinchus milii. The sequence goes on from NW_024704770.1 coordinate 1,905,392, forward strand.
TATCCCTCCCTCCCCCGTCGCCCTCTCGCTCGCTCGTTCATTACCCCGCCTCCGCCATTGGTGGGAGCCGCAACCTAACCCGCTGGTGGGGCTGCCCGCCCGCTCAGGCTTGTGTGAGAGGTCGGGCTGATCACGTGACGGCGCCGCTCACCCGGCTGACCACGTGTGCGGGGAGGGGTGGGTTGGGGGGGGCGGTGTCGACAAACCCGACCGATCGATGGGGGTGGACGACCAGGCCGATCACGTGATGGTGGCGGCGACCCAGGCCGATCACGTGACGGTGGCGGCGACCCAGGCTGATCACGTGACGGTGGCGACATCCAGGCCGATCACGTGGTGTGTAATGACCAGGGTTGTTTTCTGGGGGCAACAATAATAATAATAATAATAATAATAATAATAATAATTCTTACATTGGACGTTTTGCGCCTTTTCCACGTGTTTGAGACGGCTCGAAGCGCTTGGCGGGGCACTCTGGAAAGCGAAAGGCAGTGTATTATTAATAATATTTGTGATTGTAACAGTCAAAATTGTTTTTTACAATAATTATTTTCTTCAGAAAAGACATTCATTGAAGAAAAATGAAATTATTGCTGCTCTTGTCAATCAGTTATAACTACATCCTGTAGCTCAGTAGCTCAGTGGTTAGAGCACTCGCTTTGCAAGTGAGAGACCTGAGTTCAATTCCAGGCAGAGGGCCAAACCTCGGGCAAGTTTCCTTACTCCACACAGAGCCTAATAATAATCCTCCAAAACCAACAACAATAATAAATTGGTCATTTTCAATCTACGACTGTTTGTGGGACATTGCTGTGTGCAATTGGCTGCCGCGTTCGCCCACAAATATACAGTCAATTCACTCTACAATGTGTTCTGTGAAGCGCTTTGGGACGTCCTTCCGACGTGAAAAGCGCTATATCAAATGCAAGGATTATTATTATTATTATTAATTAATGGTGTCAAGCAGTGATCAATTATTCACGATAATAGTTATACATTACAGCAGTAATGTTCGTGGGTCACTGCTGTGCGCAGTTGTGGAGTCCTGTGGCTCAGTGGTTTGCAAGTGAGAGACCTGGGGTTCAATTCCAGGCAGAGGGCGAAACCTTGGGCCAAGTTTCCTCACTCCACACAGAGCCTAATAATATTCCCTCCAAAACCCAAAACAATAATAAATTGGTCATTTCCAATCCACGACTGTTTGTGGGGACACCGCTGTGCGCAATCGGCCGCCGCGTTTCGCCCACAAATATACAGTCACTTCACTTTACAGTCTATTCTGTGAAGCGCTTTGAGACGTCGAGAGGACGTGAAAAGCTCAATATCAAATGCACTATATTATAATTGGCTGCCGTTTTCGCCCACAAAATGCATTCGCTACACTTTACAGTATAATATAATAATCCTTGCACTTGACATTGCACCTTAACCACGTCTTCCAGACGTCTACTGAAAGGTGAGTATTTAGTATATTCTGTGAAGCACTTTGAGGCGTCTCAACGACTTGGGGCGCTATATATAATGTATTATATATTAATAATAAGTGATTATTATTATAATTAGGTTTTTCACACAGGGAATTGTTACGTTGGGTGTAACAACCAGGTTTCCTCACCACTTGTGAAGAATTTCGAGATTTGGTAGTTGCTATATTGGGATCGGGAGAGGTGGAGGACAGGGAGGGTACGGATGGGAAGGTGACTAACGGCGCGGAGGAGCATCTTCAGATCGACTTTCCTCTTCAGCGGCGCCTGCTGCCGGCTCCCCTTTCTCCCCGGCTCGACCTCAACCTCCACCGTTATTCAGCGTTCCAAGACAGATGGTGTTAATTGACTCTGGACCTGGGCAATAGGAACAGAAGGAGGCCATTCAGCCCCTCGAGCCTGTTTCTCCATTCCGTTAGATCATAGCGGATCTGTACCTCAACTCCCATTTCCCCGCCTTTTATTCCCATGTCCCACGTTTCGCCCACAGAACGTACAGTCAATTAACTTTACAGCATATTCTGTGAAGCGCTTTTGAGACGTCTCGAGGACGTGATGAGGCGCCATATCAAATGCGAGGATGATTATTATTGTTGTTATAATACCCTGACCTAACAAAGATAACAGTGTCGCAACTTGGTATCCTCTGATTGAAACAGTTCTTGAAACGCTGGCGTGTTTTGCGTACGTTTTCTCCGTTCAGGCCCCTGTCTGTCCTGTGACAGTAAGCTCCTTGGCGAAGACGGCACTATGTTGCTGCCCCGGCTCCCTTCAGCCACCGCAAGTCCCAAACACCAACTGCTAGAGGCAGCAGCTGAAGATTCAAGCTCCAATAGCAGACACTCGGGTAAGCTCGAAAAGATCCTGTGGAGTCCTGTAGCTCAGTGGTTAGAGCACTCGCTTTGCAAGTGAGAGACCGGAGTTCAATCCCAGGCAGAGGGCCAAACCTTGGGCAAGTTTCCTTACTCCACACAGAGCCTAATAATAATCCCTCCAAAGCCAAAAAACAATAATAAATTGGTCATTTTCAATCTACGACTGTTTGTGGGACATTGCTGTGCGCAATTGGCTGCCGCGTCCGCCCACAAATATACAGTCAATTCACTTTACAGTGTGTTCTGTGAAGCGCTTTGGGACGTCCTCTCGACGTGAAAAGCGCTCTACCAAATGCAAAGATTATTATTATTCCTCGGGAAAGATACATTGGCCCTGGAGGGGGTGCAGCGCAGGTTCACCAGAATGTTACCAGGCCTGAAAGGGTTAAGTTACGAGGAAAGGCTGCGAAAACTTGGATTGTATTCCCTTGAGTTTAGAAGGTTTGAGGGGTGGATTTGATTGAGGTGCTTAAGATGACGGACTGTGGTAAGTCAGGGTGTCAAGGGATACGGGGAAAAGCAGGGAATTGGAATTGACAGGATTAGTTGGGTCCAGATCGGCCATGAATGGCGGAATTGGCTGGAAGAGCCTCGTCCTGTTCCTATGTGCGTAGGGGATAAGGTGCTGTGTCAAATGCGAGGATTATTATTATTATTATTTTGACATTTGCTCCCTCTCGACAGTTTCTGAGGTGGGAGCTGCTTCGTGTCTGCTCACACCATCAGCATCTCCAGTAGAGATGGTTCCTGAAGAGAACGGTTCCACAGACAGACATCGGTAAGTGACTCGGATAATCATAGAATCATAGAATATTACAGCACAGGAGGCCATTCTGCCCAACATTTCCGTGCAGGCTACCTAACTAGACCCACTCCCCCGCTCTTTCCCCATATCCTTGTAAATTTGCCCTTTTCATGGACCTTTCCAATTCCCTTTTGAAAGTATTATCGAATCTGTTTCCACCAGGCAGTGCATTCTAGACCGTAACAACTCTCTGGTGTGTAAAAAAATATTCTCCTCATCTCCCCTCTGGTTCTTTTGCCAATTATCTGTTTCCTCTGGCTATCGACCCACACCTTCCTGCCAGAGGAAACAGTTTCTACTCTTATCAGAACCACTTATAATTGTCAGACCTCTATTCAATCTCCCCTTAACCTTCTCTGCTCTAAGGAGAACAATCCCAGCTTCCCAGTCTCTCCACATAACTCAAGTCCCTTATCTCTGGTAACGCTCTGGTAAATCGTAAAATAGTCTGTGCTTTCAACCACAACACTAAGGATCAGTGTCCCATAGCGTAGTGGTTAGTGTGCTTGCCTCACAAGAGAGAGGACCCGAGTTCGATTCCCGGACGGATTGGAGCGAAACCTTCGGCAAATTTCCTCACTCCACACACAGTCAATTCACTTTACAGTATATGCTATGAAGCGCTTTGAGACGTCTCGACGACGTGATAAAGACGCTGTATCAAATGCGAGGATTATTATTACATTGTTATGATGATGATGTCGCTTCTCCAAACAGGCTAGAAGAGAATGGGAAGCCCTTAGATCCGACTGAATGGAGCATTGCGGATGTGGTGAATTATTTCAAAGAGGCTGGATTTCCAGACCAGGCGAAAGCCTTCGAGGACCAGGTCAGTGAGGGGACAGTTCACAGTCCAGGGCAACCAGAGGGATTCTTGGTTGTTTTAAGCTCTCAGACGTTAGAATTGACTGCCACGTTTGGCCCGCAAAATACACAGTCGGTTTACAACAACAACAACAACAAGATTTCATTTATAGAGCGCCTTTCATGTCGGGAGGACGTCCCGAGGCGCTGGACAGTTGGGTCAGGACCCGAGCATTGGGGGGGAAATGGTCAGGGTGAGGGGAGGTGTTGGTGAGAACACGCAGCAGGTCAGGCAGCATCTATGGAGAGAGGAAAATGAGTTAACATTTCAGGTCGATAACAACAGGTCATCAACCTGAAATATCGACTCATTTTCCTGCAGCTATGGATGATCTGGAAGGATGGCACCTCTGACAATGCACCACAAGATATACTGTACACTGGATATCTGTGTATTTTTGGGGGCGAAATCTACCAGAGCGTCATCTCATGAAAAGCTTTTGAGATATCTCGGGAGATGCGATAAGGCGCCATATCAAATGCAAGGATTATTACTACTATCATTATTATTACGAACCTTCAACAGAGAGCACCTCGCAGTAAGTAGGGACCTGGTTGTTAGTCGATGGGCGGATCACTTTTCCGGGGGTAATAATCCCTTCCGAAAATAATAATAATAATAATAAATCGGTCACTCAATCCACGGCTGTTTGTGGGACGGACGCTGCTGTGCGCAATTGGCTGCCACGTTTCACCCACAAAACACACAGTCAATTCGCTTTACAGCGTTATCCTGTGAAGCGCTTTGGGACGTCTCGGAAGACGTGATAAGGCGCTGGGTCAAGCGCAAGAATTATTATTTCAATTTTTCCTTATTACTAACCCGACAGGAGATCGACGGCAAGTCTCTGCTCCTGATGAAGAGGAACGACGTGCTGACGGGGCTGGAGATTAAGCTGGGGCCGGCCCTGAAGATATACGAGTATCACATCAAAGTGCTGCAGTTACACCACTTCAACAATGAAGCCACCTCCTGCTGAGGCGATCGATGGATTGACAGGGTCCTCTCTTTTGCACTCACGCTCAGCCTCCAATCCGGGCTTAATGGTTTGATGGGGGAGCGGTGGGGTTCGGGGTGGGGTTGGGGCGGGGGGAGGAGGCGGGGAAAGTAGGGAGGGGTTGAAACCACCCAATTTTTAAAGGACCAAAAAAAAACAGCTTGTTGTACATTAATGCCACTAGAGGAGGGAAAGACTGCAAGCAATAAATAAGGGAATGAAGTGCCGGGGAGCCGGAGAGCAATGCTACGCTGTTCTGCTCTGCTCTACACTCACTGATTCTCTCTCCAAACCGCTACTGATGTTGTAGAACCAAGGTGGGGTGTCTGGGCTTCCTGCCCCCACCCCTAAACTTGGCGGACTGGAGGCAAGTCCCTGTCATCTCCTCTTCCTCTCGCCTCCAGACAGACGTGGCACTCTATAACTGGCCGGGACAACAACAACTAACATTTACACACTGCCTTCACGTCAGGAGGACACGCTCCGAGGTGCTGGATGGATGGACAGTCGGGGATTTGTACCCGAGCTGGGGGGTTGGGGGTGGGAGGAGGATCAGGGAGAGGTGGAGGGCAGGGAAGGTGGGGTTAGGAAGGTGGACCGAAGGCGAGGGCGAAGAGAAAGACGCCCAAGCAAGCGGAGAAGCCTCAGGATTTTCGTCCTCCTTAACCGGTCACCCCCAACACAACGTTAAAAGCCACCGGCTCGGTTTTGGTAGCGAGCAGGCGCAGGTAAGCAATAATAATCTGAGGCTGGATGTGCAGCGAGCAGTGTTGTGCCTGCCAACCTCGCTGAGGTGAGGAAAGCTTTCTGTTCGAAGGGAACCTCTCTCTCTCTCTCTCTCTCCCTCCCTCCCTTTCCTCCACCCTGTTATAATAATCGTCCTCGCATTTGACACAGCGCCTCATCGCGTCTTCGAGACGTCTCGGAGCGCTTCAATGCACCCGTAAGGTGAGGCATTGACTGTATTTTGCGGGCGAAACTTCCTTCCGTTCCATCGCCACCCACCTCGCTCGCATCGTTCAATCGTCGTTAACGTTCGAGTTCTGTCCCCGGTTTTCTGTCTGCAGTTCTCTCTCCGTGTACCGTTCACTCCTGATCCTCACATCTAAGGTGGCGCTCCTTCCCATTGCCAACAGGCGCTGTGTAGCTGCTCCGAGCTCCAGAGAGAGAGAGAGAGAGAGTCCTGTTACACCTGTTTACCTGGCTCCGACCCAGTTTGGCAATGGAAAGGCAGATTCGAGTCAGCCCTCTGCGCTCTCTCTCTCTCTCTCTCTCTCTCTCTCTCTAGTCCAGAACCTGAGCGAGACATGTCTACAGTACTCCAAGGCCCTGTTGATGTTAGCCCAGCCCGGCCTGGCTCGTCGGCAGGACATGGAGGGGGAAGACTTGGGGAACAGGGATTCTTCCGCTCGACTCCTGTTAACTCCGGTATAATAATAATAATGATAATAATCATCCTTGCATTTGATACGGCGCCCTATCACACTGTTGAGGCGTCTCACAAGATACACTGTCAAGTGGATCGACTGTGTTTTGTAAGATTTCGTAATCCATTTGAAGACGCAATCTCTTTGTTGGCAACGCACGTCAGAATCTGGCCGTCACTCCACGGCTGTTTGTGGGGACGTCGCTGAGCGCAATTGGCTGCCGCGTTTCGCCCGCAAGGTATACAGTCAATTCACTTTACAGCGTATCCTGTGAAGCGCTTTGAGACGTCTGGAAAACGTGATCAGGCGCTGTGTCAAATGCGAGGATTATTATTATTATTATTATTAGGAGTAACCCACCGTGTACTGTACATACAGATTTTAAGCCTTAATTTCCCCTTCTATGTTACGTTAACTCTTACATCTTTTAAATGATAAGGTATAAAAGTCGTTTGTAAGGTAAAGCTATATTTACAGTCAGCGCTTTAAAAAAAACCTCCTTCACCGGCTTAAAACACTCAGTGGACTGTGCGCGCGCGTGTGTTTGTGTTTTTTAAAAAGACCCTATTTGCAGCTTCCTTTCAAGAACTCTTTCCTCAAAAAATCACCCCTCGGAAAGCACAGGATTGATTGTTTTGTCGACAGCGAACAGTCGTGGGTCGAGTGACCCAATTTATTTTTAGAGGGAGGGAGAGGAGGTTATTATTGCCCCGGAAAGCGATCTGTCAATCGACCAACAACCGGGTTCCCACTTACTGCTGGGTGAACAGAGGCGCGTGTATGCGTGTGCGCACGCGTGTGTGTGTGCGTGTGTGTGTGTGTGTGGAGTAAGGAAACTTGCCCAACGTTTCACCCTGACCTGCCCGGGAAGGGCACCCAGGTCCTCGCGCTTGCGAGGCGAGGGCTCTCACCGCTGAGCTGCGGGGACCCCCCCGATACGATCGACGGGCCACGTTTGGTGCGAGCGCTTCGTGTGGGGACAATCAGTTTGAGGGGATGGGGGAGAAAAGTGGGGGTCACTGCAGCCCGATCGGAGACGTCAAAACCGGCTTTGTGAGCGGTTGCGTGGATGCGTGCGCGTGCGTCTGTGTGCGCGCGCCTGCGTGCGTTCGTGCGAGTGCGCGCATGTGTGCGAATTGTTTTTATATATAAAGGAATAAATAAAAGCCATGTGGTCACGAACAGAAGGCGCGAGGGGTGAAAAGCCAGAGATCGTCGCGGGTTTATTTCGCTGCTCTTAAGCAAGCGCCGACTGATTGCTCGTAAACCGACTGGAAACGCTTCAATAATTTTTTTTGTTCGGTTTCGAAAATGAGCTCGCGCCCGATTTATCAGCCAATCTTTGGTCCAATAAAGGAAGTAAAATGTGCCCACCCTCTCTCGCTATTTTACCATCGGAGGTTTCAGCCCAACCTGGTGCAACACTTACTGGTTTTGTTCTGTGTCCAACAACAACTTGTGTTTACATCGAGTCCCGGTGATCCTCCTGACCCCCCTACCAACCCGCCCGTTCCCTCCGCCCTGCTCCACGTCCCCCCGACCCACCCGCCCCGCCATCGGCGGGAGAGCCTTCAGCCACTCTGCCCCACAACCGCTGGAACTCCATCCCCCGATCACTCCGCCTCACACCCTCCTCAGCCTCCTTCAAGTCCTGCCTCAAGACCCTCTTCAACTATCCCATCGGCCACCCCCCTTCCCCTCCCCTCCCCTCTCTTCTCACCCCCCCCCCCCCCCCACCGTACACTGTCCACCTTGGGACGTCCTCCCGACGTGAGAGGCGCTATACACATGTAATCTTCTTGTCGTCGTCGAAGGAAGATCTTCACGTGCGAAGGAGAACGCGAGGCGGAGGGAGGGAGGGAAGGAGGGATAGAGGAAAGAAGAGAGCCAGAGTTCCCGGGGGCGTAGCGGCTGAAAGCGCGGCCACTGATGGTGGAACGGAGGGCGCGATGGACAAGCAGGAGGCCCGGTGCCAGTCGAGCGGAGGCAGCGGGTCGTGGGCGGTTGAAGGAGACGAGAGCGAGCGAGCGAGGCCAAGGGACTGGGGTGGAGTTCCAAAGGGTGTGGGGGGGTGCGGGGGGGACAGAGAGGCTGATGGCCCGACCACTAATAACAAGACAAGCTGGACGGGGAACTCTGAGCAAACTGAGCGCTGAGCATCAACTTTAATTTCCGATATACGGCAATGAGACGAGGGCAGCAACAACCGGCACGATAGCTAACGGCAGAGACGCGCACGGAAGCGAGGAAACGTCTTCACTTTGGCAGCAAGCGCCTGCTGCGTCGCTGAAGCTAATTTCTCCCGTGCCGGAGACGAAGCCTTCGTCACGGGCAGAGGAAACCTCCCGGGGTGTTGTGGCAAAGGGCGTTGGGACCGCAAGCTTCGTCTTGGCACTCGTCGATATCTGCAGGCGACAAAGAACCACACGGCTCGCGTTTACACAGCACCCGGGACGCTTATAAGCGCTTATAATACTGAGACGCCTCATCCACCCCGACCGGACCCGACCCGACCCGCCCGGGAATCGAACCCGGGTCCTTTCGCTTGCGAGGCGAGCCCTCCTCCGACCGCTGAGCTGCGGGTCTCCAACCGAACAGGGCGCTGGCGGGGGGCGGGGGGGGTGTTCGGTTGAACGTCTCATCCCGAGCAGGGAAACGTAGAGATGACGGGGAATGAATTGAGTTCTCACGTTACCTGTGCAGTTGAATCCGGAGGGGGAAGACCCCGCGGGAAGTGAGGCGTAACCGATGTGGCAGGAGCAGTAGAAGCTCCCGGGCACGTTAACGCACTCGGCGTTCAAACCGCAGAGCTCAACTCGGCTCTCCTCGTCCCCGCACTCGTCGATATCTGTAGGACAGGCCGTTTGACCCGCAAAATGCACGGTCACTACACTTTGCGGTATACCCCGCGAAGCGCTTTGAGACGAGTATCAAATGCAAGGGTTTATCGTGTTCGTTTCTCAACGACGGCGAACAACAGACGCGGGGAACGGATTCCCTCTTTTACCTTTGCAGTAGGTTTTGAGGGTGAAGTTGGTCTCTCCGGAGAGAGCTCTGTAGCCTCGTTTACAGGTGCAGTAGAAGCCTCCGGGAGTGTTGTGACAGTCTGTGTTGTGGCCGCATCGCAGGTTCATGGTCAGCGGGTCATCGCATTCAACCACGTCTACAACAACAACAACAGGCAACATCTACACAGAGCCTTCCCCCGTCTCGAGGATGTCCCCAAAGCACTGGGCCGTCCGTGTTTCGGACCGGGATCGGGGAGCTGGAATTGCCCGAGGTGGGGGGGGGGGGCTTGAACCCACCACCTTCTGCCTCAAGAGGCGAGAGTGGGAAAGAGAGAGAGAGAGACTAAGAGAGAGAGAGAGAGAGAGCGAGGATGAGTCAGTCACTCACCTTGACACGTCCCGTTGGCAGAGATGCGGTATCCTGGGGAGCAGGTCCGGTTGGTGGCCATCAAAGGCTCCCAAACATTAGCCAAACACATCCCTGAGAGAGTGAGAAAGACGAGCACACGAGAGCTTAATGTACGTGGAGTCCCAGAGCGGAGTGGTGAGTGGGCCTCGCCGAGCAGGTGAACGGACCCCCAACATTTGGTCGCTCGGTCCACGGCTGTCGGTGGGGACGCTGCCGCGCGCAATTGGCTGCCGCCCGCAAAATACACAGTCGATTCACTTTACAGCGTGTCCCGTGAAGCGCTCTGAGACGTCTCGAAGACGTGACGAGGAGCCGGGACAAAACGCAAAGGATCGTCATCATCATTATTAATATTAAAGTGTTAAATGCCGGTTATCGGTGTCTACTTTGGATGAGATGTTGATCCCTCAATCTCTCCGTCTGTGCCCTGTTCAGGTTAAAGATCTTCCGGGGCACTGTTGGAAAAGAGGAGTGAGTTTCTCTCTCTTTATCTCCCTCTCTCTCTCTCTCTCTCTCTTGGTGTCTGACAATCTACCCCCCCCGTCCAACTCCCCCCAAACCCCACGATAAAATTGCTTATTCACTCCAGGGACTGCGCTGTGGGCAAAATTGGCTGCCGTGTTTCGCCCCCAAAAAACAGAATACCACAACAACAACAACAAGATTGCATTCATAGAGCGCCTTTCACGTCGGGAGGACGTCCCAAGGCGCTGGACGGTTGGGTCGGGACCCGAGCAGAGGGGGGAATGGTCAGGGTGAGGGGAGGGAAGGGAGGGAGCGAGGAGGGGGTAGAGAGTCGAGAGCGGAGCTGAAGGTACGGTCGAAGAGAAAGGTCTTGAGACCGGCCTTGAAGGAGGAAAGGGAGGAAGCGGCGAAGGCACCGGGGGATGGAGTTCCAGAGCCTCGGGGCTGAGAGGCTGAAGGCCCGACCACCGATGGTCGGGCGGTTGGGGCGGGGGGTGTGGAGCAGACCGGAGCCAGAGGAACGGAGGGTACGGGCAGGTACGTGGGGGGGATAGTAGGTCTGAGAGGTAGGAGGGCGCGAGGGCGTGAATGGCCTTGTAGAATGACTCGCTTGACACTATAATCCCGTGAAGGAACTCGAGACATCTCAACGATGACCTAAGACTCTGTAACGAGTGCCAGGATTATTATTATTATTAATATTCATAAATATTATTAATAGTAACAGTACCTTATTGTAAAAATATGGTACAAACTACAGTGTTAGTTAAACAATCCCACAAATTTGCGCCCACTTGACTTACCCAGTAGCAGATATGTGCATTTTAATCCACTCATTTTCTTTTCTGATGGGTTTTCAGTGGATCTCAGTGAAATCTTCAGTCAGCGATCTCTCTCTCTATCTCTCTCCCTCTCTCACACTCACTCACTCACTGCACCGGAAGCTGAGTCACGAACCTTTTAAAGCTCCGAACCGTACAAACCCTCTTTAATCCTTGAGTCTGGGAGTTTCCTTTCCGCAAGATTAATAATAATAATAATAATAACCTGTCGAGTCAGGGCGGGGGGCGTCTGGTGGCGCTCAACAAACTGAATGTCACTAAAGTCATAACGTTTAAATTTATTTTAAGTTAATTTAGTTGACCTACAAAACACACAGTCACTCCACTTTGCAGTCCTCTTCAAACGCAGTAGATAGTTTTTAATGGGATATAGCGCTTAGATGGAATCCTGTAGCTCAGTGGTTAGAGCGAGGGATTCGTGAACCGGACGAAATGTTGGGCAGGTTTCCTTACTCCACTGTTTTATCGAGCAGTCAGTTGTTGGTGGATTGGGGGATATAATAATATATATATATATATAATAATAATAATAATAAGATTCCATTTATAAAGCGCCTTTCACGTCAGGAGGACGTCCCAAGGCGCTGCACAGTTGGGTCATGGATGGCTTTTCCAGGGGTGGTAATCCCTTCCAAAAAAAATAAAACGAGTTAAAACAAATAAATAATAAAATAAGTAACCCACGACTGCTCGTGGGACGGGCAACGCTGTTCGCCGTGTTTCGCCCACATGATACATGGTCACGTCTTCAAGACGCCTCAAAGGGCTTCACGTGATGAGGTGATATATCAAATGCGAGGATTATTTTTATTATTATGATGAATTCTGGTTGGCAAGACTTCTACACGCCCTTACACTTTGTTTTGCACACCTTGTTTCCACCCGCCTGAAACTGTCCGACATAGGCGTTGGGGGATATAATGATGACAGGATTAAAGGCTCTCTGCCCATTGACTCACTGCCTGCTTTTACTCGAGGATTTAGCCGACAAACTCTTCCCGTTTCCATCTGCGCAGCCGGGCAGAGTAACCTGGAGTCCTGTAGCTCGGGGGTTAGAGCCCTCGCCTCGCAAGCGAGAGGACCCGGGTTCGATTCCCGGGCTGGGGCGAAATGTTGGGCAAGTTTCCTTACTCCACACACGCACACACACACACACACACAGCAGTAAGTAGGAACCCGGTTGTTAGTCGATGGGTGGATCGTTTTTATAATAAATAATAATAATAATCCTTGCATTTGACGCTTTTCACGTCTTCTCGACGTCTCAAAGCGCTTCACAGAACAGACTGTAAAGTGAATTGACTGTATATTTGTGGGCGAACGCGGCAGCCAATTGCGCACAGCAATGTCCCACAAACAGTCGTAGATTGAAAATGACCAATTTATTATTGATTTTGGTTTTGGAGGGATTATCATTAGGCTCTGTGTGGAGTAAGGAAACTTGCCCAAGGTTTGGCCCTCTGCCGGGAATTGAACCCGGGTCTCTCGCTTGCAAGGCAAGTGCTCTAACCACTGAGCTACAGGTCTCCCAGAATTTTAGGAGCCAAATTAGGGGCAGTTTTTCACCCAAAGGCTGGTGGAAACCTGGAACTCCCTCCGTCCCTCCCCCTCAGAAGGCTGTAGATTATGTCTGGATCCATTGCATCTTCAAGACCGAGGAGGACAGATGTTTGTGAGGTTGGGGGGTGGTGGTGGATGGGGTTCAAGGGATATGGGGCAAAGGCGAGGAATTGGGGTTGAGACACAGATCAGCCGTGATCTGGTGGAAATGGTTCGAGGGGTTGAATGATGATAAGATGTATAAATGCAAGGATTATTATTATTATTATTCCCTGCCCTGACCACTGGAGCATTAACTCTGGTACGAACAGTAGCCTTCAGGATGAACGTGCGATGGAACAGGTGGAGAGACTAAAAACTAAGGCCTCCCTCCCCTCGGGCCCAGGACAGTGAGACATGTTTGATTTGGAGCTCGAGAGGTTGGGTCGAGTGAAAAAAATAAGATCCTGGATTGGAACCCAACCCAACAACCAACCCTACAAACAGCAACGTCTCACCCTCAGCCCTGGGGGGGAATGTTATAATGTTATTAGTAATAATCCTTTCTCTCTCCCGGTGTCGAATTCAAGATCCTCATCCTCACCTACAAGGCCATTCACGGTCTTGCTCCCTCCTACCTCTCCGACCTACTATCCCCCGGGCGGGAGACATGGAGAAGACCGGAGCCCGATGAACGGAGGGAGCGGGCAGGTTGGTAGGGAGTCAGCGGGTCAGAGAGGTAGGAGGGGGCAATGCCATGGATGGCCTTAAAGGTGAGGTCCAGGATCTTGAACTCCATCCTCTGGGGGATGGGGGGCCAGTGGAGTCGGGCGAGGGTGGGAGTGATGGGGTCGCGGAGCCCTGGTGCGCGAGAGGACACGAGCTGCAGAGTTTTGGATGATCTGCAGCGCGTGAGGGGAAGAGTTGGGAAGGCCGATGAGGAGGGCGTTTCCGTCATCGAGCCTTGACGTGACGAGTGCGCGGGTGAGGGTTTGGGCAGCCTGAGGGGTGAGGCAGTGGCGGAGTCTGGCAACGTTGCGGAGGTGGTGGTAGGCAGCGCCGGTCATGGCGCGGATGTGGGGGATGTTAGAGGGCGAAGAGGAGGGGACTGAAGACAGAGCCCTGAGGCCACGCGCAGACATGCCAACGACATGTATGTAACGGTGCGGGTAATGACGTTAGGCAGGGTTGGATGGACTTTTATTGCGAGACATGACTCCATCTTGCTGCGGGTAAGATCACTCTGTCGGGTAGTCTCTATTCTGACGGTAATGACCCAATGTTGCGATACATCACATGTGCGTTAAATGCAAAGATATGATGAGAATTGACCTCGTTCCTGGGGCCATTGATAGTGTCCTGGGTTTGAAGGTCCCCTCCGATCGCACCACTAGGGGGCGCTCTCGGGTTAGAATCGACCACACATTGGCCATTGAGATGTTTCACAAGGTCAGGTCTAGGGTTAAGGTTCCTTACTCCACACACACCCACACAGACACACACCCACACAGACACACACACACACACCCACGCGAGCGCCTCTGTTTACCCGGCGGTAAGTAGCAACCTGGTTGTTCGTTCTGCTCACAGTCACTACACTTTACAATATATCCTACGAAGCACTTTGAGACGTCTCGAAGACGTGACAAAGGGGCAGAAACAAAATGCTTGGATTATTATCACCGATACCTTCTGCGCCCGAAGCCGTTGGTCTGCCTTTACTTTTTTCAGTCCGACTTAAAATTTCGCGCCCGATCTGTAAGAGTGCGCGACGGGGGGGTAACTGCTGGGGTCTGACCGGCCGAAACCTCATAGCTATAATAATAATAATAATAATACCACTTTGCGTTTAATGTTGCACCTCGTCACGCCTTCAAGGCACCTCAAAGCGCTTCACGGAATATACTGTGAAGCGGAGTGACCGGGTATCAATGCGACAAACGACAACAAACGACAACGATTTGAATTTAAACGGCTGGTGTCACATCCCGGAGCGCCTGACCAAGGTTGCGCCCGAGGGTTTCGGTTGCTGCGGGTGGGAATCTGCGCGGATCCGCCCGTTCTCCCGAGCCTGAGCGGTTTGGAAGCGAACCGGGATCCTCCGTGGCGACAAGCGAGTGACCAGGACCACACAGGAGCCGTTACATCGACAGTCAACGGGACAATTAACGGGTCAATTAACGGGTCAATTAACGGGACGGTTCCTACTGTGATAAACACCTTGTGACTTCGTTGCTCCTAAGGTGTAAGAAAGGCACTGACATTTTCCCGTAACATTTTATCTAAAGTTATACCAACGCCCCCCCCCCCTCCCCACCCCCCCACACGGTAGATATAAATTGTTGCTGGTCGATGGGTGGATCATTTTTCCTGGGATAATAACCCCTTCAAAAAAAATTGGTCGCTCAATCCACCAGCGTTTGAGGGGACGTCGCTGTGTGTGTTGACACAAAATACAAAGTCACTACACTTTACGGTGTGTCCTGTGAAGCGCTTTGATACATCGCAACAAAGTGATGAGGCCTCAAGACCCTCCTCTTCGACCGTGCCTTAGGCCATGCTCCTACGTTCTCTGCCCTCCAACCCCCCACCGATCCCAACCCCCCCCCACCACCCCTTGGGTCCTAATCCCTGACTCTTCAGCGCCTTGAGACGTCCTCCCGACATGAAAGGCGCTTTGCACATGTAATTTTGGATTGTGTTTTGTATTTTGTTTTGATTGTGTTTTGTATTGTGTTTGTATTGTGTTTTGTATTGTGTTTGTTTTGTGTTGTGTTTTGTGTTGTGTTTCGGATTGTGTTTTGGATTGTGAGGCACTGTATCAAATCCAATTATCCTATTTTTTTGCTTCTAACAACTACAAAATTCCATGTGTATAGCGCCTTTCACGTCGGGAGGACGTCCCAAGGCGCTGGACAGTGTACAGCATTTCAGACCCGAGCTGGGGTCTGGGGGGAGAAGGGAGGGGAGGGGAAGGGGGTGACCGATGGTCGAAGAGGAGGGTCTTGAGGTGGGACTTGAAGGAGGCTAAGGAGGGGGTGAGGCGGAGTGATTGGGGGATGGAATTCCAGAGGTTGGGGGCAGAGTGGCTGAAGGCTCTCCCGCCAATGGTGGGACGGGTGGGTCGGGGGACGTGGAACAGGCCGGAGCGGGGGGAGCGGGCGGGTTGGTAGGGGGTTAGGAGGTCACAGAGGTAGGGTGGGGCGAGACCGTGGAGGGCTTTGTAGGTGAGGACCAGGATCATCTTGAACTGGATCCTCTGAAGGATTGGGAGCCAATGGAGTCGGGCGAGAATGGGGGAGATGGGGTCACGGAGTTTGGTGCGGGAGAGGACACGGGCGGCAGAGTTCTGGATTATCTGGAGCTGTGGAGGGAGGGGTTGGGAAGGCCGACACGCAGGGCGTTTGCGTAGTCGAGCCTCGAGGTGATGAAGACATGACCAAGAGTTCCAACGGCCTGAGGGGTGAGGGAACTCTTCAAGGCACAACATAATGACATTTTCCCATAACATTTTCGACCAACTGCACCATAACATTCTGGATAGAAATTCTTACAACTCAGCACAATTTAATTAGGTTTATCGCGTCCACACGTCGATTGGATACCAACTAATGAGCACGAAACAACCTTCAACCCTTCACAACCAACTTACAATCAAGATGGTCATTCCGTAGGGCCAGTCTGACGCCAACAAACTAACACAAACATTCCTAACCGAACTGAAACAATATTTTCAGCCGACGGATAGATTCCTGATCGTAACAACACCACCGACAACACATGAGCCTTTCACGTCGGGAGAACGTCCCAAACTGCTGGGATTTGGACCCAAACTAGGGATCAGGAGGGGTGGAGGGTAGGGAAGGGGGGAGATTGGGGTTAAGGACGGTGGAGGGCGGGAAGCGTGGCCGAAGCCCCAGTCGTGGCGGAGGGTCTTGAGGCAAGGGATGGGGCGAGGCAGAGGGAATGTGGGAAGGAGTTTCAAAGAGGCTGAAGGCCCGACCACCGATGATGGGACAGTGCGGGGGGTCGTTGGGGGGGGGGGTGGCCAAGGCAGAGAGTTTGAGGGAGGGAGCGACAGAGGTTTGGGGTGAAGTGGCTGAGGACACGGCCATCGATATCCAACCATTGTCGGCCAGGACGCCAGGAGAGAGAAACTTTTCCAACACCCTCTCCCCCCACCCCCCGCCGCCGCCGCCCCTTCTCCTCCACCCTCCCCGACCCCCCCCCACCCACCCCCCCAGCTCGGCTCCAAACCCCTGACCGTTCAGCGCCTCGGGACGTCCTCCCGACGCGAGAGGCTCTGAGTCGATGTCATTTTGTGTTGCGTTTTTCTTGTGTCACTCACTTTTTTTTTGCACACGCGTTTGCACAAGGATTTTTAATGCGATTAACAAATACGAACAACTTTGTTTTACGCTGTACAAAAATACACCTCGTTCTGCACATAAAAGAATTTTGTTAATACATTTAAACACAATCTATTTTCTCTCCGTCTCTCTCTCTACATCTCTCGTACTATTTATCTGTCTGGCTCTCGGTCTCCATTTATCCATCTATTATTCTTTCTATCGCTTTGCGAGTTCAGTCACATAAAGTAAAGTCACATTGAGAGGGTAAAACTGTTAGTTTGATTGCTAAGTGCCTTGTTGCTCATTCAACGGTATCTGCTGAGTGTGGGAAGCTATAATAATAATAATAATAATAATAATAATAAGATATTTAATGCAGCGCCTTATCGTGAGACGTCATAAAGAGCATCGCAGGAATTATATTGTAAAGTGCGGTGACTGCGTATTTTGTGGGCGAAACACGGCAGCTAATTGCGCGCGGCAGTGCCCCACAATCCAGTGTCGTGGATTGAGTGATGAAATTATTATTTATTTGCTTTTGAAGGGAGTATTGCCCCCGGAAAAGCGATCCGCCGATCGACTACTGACTGCTGGGTTAACAGAGGCGTGTGTGTGTGTGTGTGTGTGTCTGTGTGGGTGGGTGTGGGTGTGTGTCTGTGTGGGTGTGTGTGTGGGGGGGGGGTAAGGAAACTTGCCTAAGGTTTCTCCCGCTCGGGGATCGAACCCGAGTCCTCTCGCTTGCGAGGCAAGGATTCTAACCACTGCGCTACCCCACATATTCACAGGATGGGGGGGGAGGGGGGCAGGTCCTTATCGAGGGGTTGGTGGGTGGGTGGGGGGGGTGGCGAGGTGGGTGTGTGGGGGGGTGGGGCAGGGGGGGGTGGCGATGGGGGGGGGGTCCGGGAGGGGTCAGAGAGAGAAGATTGGAAGATGAACCAGCAAATGGCAAAGAAATTCCGGATCCCTTTGCGGAAGCATTCAGCCCCTCGAGCCCGTTCCGCCATTCTACAAGATCACGGCCGGTCTGTACCTCAATCCCATTTACCCGCCTATGCCCCGTATCCTTTGACATCTCTATCTAACACCAACAAGATCAACAACAAGGGCGCCTTTACGTTGGGAGGACGTCCCGAGGCGCTGGACGGTTGGGTCAGGACCCGAGCATTGGGGGGGAAATGGTCAGGGTGAGGGGAGGGAAGGGAGGGAGCGAGGAGGGGGTAGAGAGTCGAGAGGGGAGCTGAAGGAACAGTCAAAGAGAAAGGTCTTGAGACCGGCCTTGAAGGAGGAAAGGGTGGAAGCGGCGAAGGCACTGGGGATGGAGGTCCAGAGCCTCGGGGCTGAGAGGCTGAAGGCCACCGATGGTCGGGCGGTTGGGGCGGGGGGTGTGGAGCAGACCGGAGCCAGAGGAACGGAGGGTACGGGCGGGTAAGTAGGGGAGCTCTCACCCCACGTCCCAGGAAACTGGCTCCGTTAAGGAAATAGATCTGATCCTGGATTTGAGTCTGACTCGTGGTGGATTTACCAACACCCCCCCCCCAACCCCCCACTCTCTCCCCCTCCTCCTCCTCCTCCCTCCCACACTTTCTGAATACCAGTGCTCATCAAATAAGATTAACAGAAACCCACGCGATAACGGTCAGACAATAAAATTATAGATTTCTCGTCCCCAAAGGCCGACACGTCGGTCTTTCGAGCGTTGTTTGCTGCGGTCCCGTATCAGTGGTGGAATAGCCAAAATTTCCCCAAATCCGTCCGTCGCTTCGCTAGATAAGCCCAGACGACATCGTCTCCGTCTCCTGGTGAGGTTGTCGCCCCTTCAAGTGGAAAGATATTTGAGTCATTAATAGTCGGTAATCGTAACCGTATTAATAATCCCTTAATAATCCCTTCCGCTCCACCACTGTCAGCGACCGAGCCCCAAAACAGTAAGAACACTCTCCCTCTATCCCTCTCCCTCCGCCTCGCCCCCCCCTCCTCTTCAGGTCGCGTCCTTCCTCTTCGATCATCTCTACGGTCGCCTCCCCCCCGCCTCCCACCCCACTCCCTCCAGCTCGGACACCGTCAAGCTCTCTGGGACGTTGCCCTGTGTGAGGGGCAAGTTGTTGTTGTTGTTGTTGTTGTTGGGCGTGTGTCGGTCATTACCTGGTTTGAATTGGATCGGGAGCTGTAGGTGGAGGTAAGGGTCCACTTCATTGATGACCCCAAACAAGTGTTTCCTCTCATCCACTTGAGGAAAATTTCCCTCATCTGTTGAAGATCAACACAAACTCACAATGGATTCAATGAACTCCCTGTTTCTTTCTTTCTTTCTTTCTTTCTTTCTTTCTTTCTTTCTTTCTTTCTTTCTTTCTTTCTTTCTTTCTTTCTTTCTTTCTTTCTTTCTTTCTCTCTCTCTCTCTCTCTCTCTCTCTCTCCCTCCCTCCCTCCCTCCTTCCCTCCCGCCCTCCCTCCCTCCCTCCCTCCCTCCCTCCCTCACTCCCTCCCTCCCTCCCTCCCTCTCCCTCCTTCTCCCTTCCTCGCTCTCTCCCTGTGCACTACGCGTACTCTGGGCTCCTCTCAAGCCTTGGCTCTTGCCAACCTACGCCTGATACTCTCCGGAATTAGGTAAGCAGGATGCATCCCTCCAGGGAGAGAGAGAGAGAGAGAGAGAGAGAGAGATCATTCCATTCCAACAATCTATCTCTGGGATTTCCATGTGTAGATGGGATGCGGGGAATTCTCAATTGGGTTTGGAAGCTCTTAAACGACGGTGATGGGTTTCCGTGCGTGTGAGACCGAATGGGCAAAGTCCACCCCCCAAAAAATATCACGAATTATTATTATTAACTATGATTGCACCTTCTTAGGTACGAGGCAGTGTAGGATGAAGATGAACATTCCTTGGAAGCTGTTGAAGATGGTGAAGAGGAACATCATTGGGACGGTCGCACTCTGGATGAAGAAAGCTCCAAACACCCAAGTGCAACCCAGCAGAAATATCTGCCCGATTGCGGTCACCGTGAAGATCCTGTGGATCACACAAAAAAGCTCTCAGAGGAATGGAACCAGAATTTAGACGTTAAACCTCATTCCCCGTCTGAGCCCTGTTCAGGTGGACAATAAAATTCTTCCACAGCGCTGTGGAAAAGAGAAGAGAGTTTGTCTCTCTCTCTCTCTCTCTCTCTCTGTCTCCTAGTGTTTTCGGGCCAACAAATCCCTCAGATAAACCGGGGGTAAAAAAATAATAATAATAATTCGGTCAATTGGCTGCTGTGTTTCGCCCACAAAAGCATATACCTGTGAAGCACTTTGAGACGTCTAAAATGTATCAAATGCAAGGATTATTCTTATTATTATGGTTATTATTATTATTATTATTATTATTGTCGAAGTCCAGTTTCAATTTGATGTCGCCCGCTAACAGGTCGTACGGTTTCATTACCTGATGTCTTCCAGTTTCTCTTGAGACTTGTTTCGGTCACTTTTCTTAAGCATCTCGGCCCTCACCTTCACCAAAGTTTTGCTGAGAAGAATTACGTTGGCCTTAAATTCCACGAGAGAGAGAGAGAGAGAGGGAGGGAGGGAGGGAGGGATGGAGGGAGGGAGGCGAGTAAATTGCACTGTTAAGATTCTTACAACATACTTGCATCGGTCGGAATGGTTAAGCTTCGCAGTAGTTTCCCCCCCACCCACCCAACGCACACTCTGGGCTCCCCCCACCCCAACACCACCACCACCACCACCCAAGCCTTGGCTCTCGCCAACCTGCGCCTAACACTCTCCGGAATTAGGTAAGCAGGGGGCGTCCCTCTAGGGAGAGAGAGAGAGAGAGAGAGGGAGGGAGAGAGAGAGAGAGAGCGCAATCCTTTCCAATCCCCTCCCTCCCCTCCTCTCCCCTCCCCTCCCTCCCTCCCCCTCCACGAATAGTGTAACTCACAGCATTACTCTATTTAATCCCATCACCCCCCCCCCCCCCCACCGCCTGGCAGTCTTCGCCAAGCTGCGTTGGCTCTGTGCCCCCACCCACCCACCCACCCCACTCTCTCCTCGCCCCCCCCCCCACCCACTCTCTCCTCTCCCGCCCCCGAACTAAGACCGCATCGGGGAACTTTTATTCCGAAATCCCTCCCCCCCCCCCCCACACAAAAAAAATCTAAAGATGCTAAACCTGGTGGTATTGCACTGTCCGCGACTGCGTCCGCGGGTGAGAGAGGAGAATCGTCCGGGTTTAACTAACGGAGATAAAGAGAGAGAGAGAGAGAGAGAGAGAGAGAGAGAGACCGAACGGCCTCTTTTTTCTAATCTCTCTCTCCTGACCTCGGAAAAATGCGGAGGGCGATACGATGCTCAAACCCTCAATCAACTGCTTCCCTCCGTCGCTGGGGCGCAGTTCGGCTGCCGCGTTTTCGCCCAGTCACTACACTTTGCGGCGAACCCCGTGAAGCGCTTCGAGACATCCTCCTCCCCCCCCCCCCCCTCCCCCCCTCCACCGCCATCGACCCCCACGCGACGTGGAAGGCGCTGTAATCAAATGTAAAGATTATTATTATTATTATAATTGTCCTCTCTCGTACGCCACTCCTGTTCCATTAGTTCGTACCCCTCTCTCTCTTTCTCTCTCTCTCGCGCTCTCTCTCTCTCTTTCTCTCTCTCTGTCTCTTTCTCTCGCTCACTCGCTCTCTCTCTCTCTCTCTCTCTCTCTCTCTCTCCCGGTTTTAGCCGTATTCTCCCGGCGCCCAAATTAGCCGCCGGGTTTGCCCTCAAAATGAGCAGTTGCCGCGGTCGATGGCCACAGAAGAAGAAGAAGAAGAAGAAGAAGAAGAAGAGCTTTGAGCCCGCGTAAGGCGTTGCCTTCAACGTAAGGGTTGTTTGCGGGGCGTTAAACGTCACGTTAGGTCCCCCCGCCGATTGCTCTGGGACGTCCTCCCTCTGCGCGACAGCGAGCGCCGAGAGCTTTATCATTCCGTCGGCTCAACCCTCGTCACCGCTGTGGATAAGTCAATCGCGCTATCGATTTCACCCACAAAACACCCGGTCACTTCGCTCCACAGCGCGTCCCCTCGAGCGCTTTGAGACGTCTCGAGGACGTGATGAAGCGCCGGGTGGAATGCCCGGATTATTATTATTACTATTATTATTATTTTATCGTTAGAATCTTACTGCACAGACCCCACCCCACCCCACCCACCCCACCCACCCCACCCACCCCACCCACCCGGCGCGTTCCTCCTTCCCGAGTAAATATCCCCCTTCCCTTTCCGAAACCTCCCCTCGAATCGGTTCCCACCGGCCTTTCAGGCAGCGCTTTCCAGACCGTAACAACTCGCCGGGTGAAACAGATGTCTCCGCGTCCGGTCTCCCCCCCCCCACCCCCACCCTCTGATCCTTTGGCCAATTACCCCAAACCCGGTGACCCTCCGGTTACCCACTCGCTCACGCACACCACCCGCCCGGAGGAGACGGCTTCTCCCCCCCGTGCACCTGATCCAAACCCCTGACCGCCTCGAACGCCTCCATTAAATCTCCCCTCGACCTTCTCTGCTCCACGGAGAACAACTCCCGGCTTCTCTAATCTCTAATCCCCCCCCCACCCCCCCACCCCCCACACCCCACACCCCCGTCCTCCCTCCGTTTGCTATTCACTGCTCGTTTTGGGTTGATTTCCTCGATCGGGCTCCTGTTACAGCAACTCGCTCCGCACGTGACTGTTTCCCCCATTGTGTCGCCTTCGCCCTCGAACAATGAACACACAGAGACATTGTGAGTCGAGAGGGGCCTTCGGGCGAGGACAAGAGAGAGAGAAAAATAACCCGCAGGGGCGAGCGAGCGAGCGAGCGTCTGGCCTTGACTCACTCCACAGGGCTTTTTCTTTTTTCTGTGGCACGGACGCTGTTGGAAAAGAAAGGGCGTTCCTCTCTCTCTCTCTCTCTCTCTCTCTCTCTTTCTCCTGTCTCTCTCGCTCTCTCTCTGTCTCTCTCTCTCTGTCTCTCTCTCTCTCTCTCTCTCCCCCCCACTCCCCCGACGCGGCGCCCCTTCGCTCGGGGCAGCGGAACGCACTCGGTGCCCGCAGAACGCACAGTCGCTGCACTTTACGGCGTGTCCCGTGGAGCGCTCTGAGACGTCTCCCGGGACGCGATGAGGCGCGCGAGAGAGAGAGAGAGAGAGAGAGGAGGGGGCGTACTTGCAGTACCACTCTTGCTGTTAAGTTTCCGTCGGGTTTCCTTCCTCCGAGTGCCAACGTCTCGATGCCTTGAGGGGGATTTCCTGAGAGATGAAAGGGTTTTTCGCTTAAAGTTTCCAATAATCGTAAAAATATCCCGTTCGAGCCGCAAAATGCACAGTCACTGCACTTTGCGGCGTATTCGGTGAAGCGCTTTGATTATGAATAACCATAGAACGAACCCCTCACAGCACAGAAGGGCCTTCGAAAGAGCTGCTCCTTTAGTCCCTCTCCCCCGCTCTTACCCCCATAACCCCGCCATGTTTTTTCCCCCTTTCCGATCCCCCCTTTGAAAGCTCCGAGCGAACACCGGCCCTCGGCCGCGCTCACGAGGTGAGATTTACACAGTTCCCCCCACCACCGCCGCCCCCCACCCCCTCCCCACCCCTTCCCGAGTCTTGACTCTCACCAACCTGCGCCCGATACTCTCTGGAATTAGGCAAGCGAGACGCATCCCTCCATGCGGAGAGAGAGCGAGAGAGAGAGAGAGAGAGAGAGAGTGCGCGGGTTCGATGCCCATACATGGGAATTTCCACGCGTGGGGGAGACGTGTGCGGAATTCTCAGTCGGGTTTGGAGACTCCTAAGCAAAGGTGACGGGTTTCCGCGCGTGTGTGTGTGTGTGTGTGTGTCAGACGCCCGGCCGTCACGGTGACGGGTTATCGCGCGCGTGTGTGTGTGTGTGTGTCAGACGCCCGGCCGGTCACGGTGACGGGTTATCGCGCGCGTGTGTGTGTGTGTGTGTCAGACGCCTCAGCCGGTCACAGTGACGGGTTATCGCGCGCGTGTGTGTGTGTGTGTCAGACGCCCGGCCGGTCACGGTGACGGGTTATCGCGCGTGTGTGTGTGTGTGTGTGTGTGTTCAGACGCCCGGCCGGTCACGGTGACGGGTTTCCACGCGTGTGTGTGTGTGTCAGACACCCGGCTGGTCACGGTGACGGGTTATCGCGCGCGTGTGTGTGTGTGTGTGTCAGACGCCCGGCCGGTCACGGTGACGGGTTATCGCGCGCGTGTGTGTGTGTGTGTGTGTCAGACGCCCGGCCAGTCACGGCGACGGGTTATCGCGCGTGTGTGTGTGTGTGTGTGTGTGTCAGACGCCCGGCCGGTCACAGTGACGGGTTATCGCGCGTGTGTGTGTGTGTGTGTCAGACGCCCGGCCGGTCACGGTGACGGGTTATCGCGCGTGTGTGTGTGTGTGTGTGTGTGTCAGACGCACGGCCGGTCACAGTGACGGGTTATCGCGCGGTGTGTGTGTGTGTGTGTGTGTGTCAGACGCCCGGCCGGTCACGGTGACGGGTTATCGCGCGCGTGTGTGTGTGTGTGTGTGTCAGACGCCCGGCCGGTCACGGTGACGGGTTATCGCGCGTGTGTGGTGTGTGTGTGTGTGTGTCAGACGCCCGGCCGGTCACGGTGACGGGTTATCGCGCGCGTGAAATTCCACGAGAGAGAGAGAGAGAGAGGGAGGGAGGGAGGGAGGGATGGAGGGAGGGAGGCGAGTAAATTGCACTGTTAAGACTCTTACAACATACTTGCATCGGTCGGAATGGTTAAGCTTCGCAGTAGTTTCCCCCCCACCCACCCAATGCACACTCTGGGCTCCCCCCACCCCACCACCACCACCACCACCCAAGCCTTGGCTCTCGCCAACCTGCGCCTAACACTCTCCGGAATTAGGTAAGCAGGGGGCGTCCCTCTAGGGAGAGAGAGAGAGAGAGAGGGAGAGAGAGAGAGAGAGAGAGAGCGCAATCCTTTCCAA
>NW_024704770.1:1930438-1958708 GCF_018977255.1 Callorhinchus milii
TAATCTGCCTCTGGGATTTCCGGGCGGAGGTGGGTGGGTGTGGAGTGTGTGGAGAGAGATATTGAGATATATAACGAGAGGGAGTGAGAGCGCGAGAGGGGGTGTGTGTGAGAGAGAGATAGAGAGAGAGAGTGAGAAAGAAAGGGGGAGATAGAGAGAGGGAGAGGGAGAGAGAGCGAGGGATGGGGGGATGAGGTGGGGGAGAGAGAGAAGAGAGAGAGAGATAGCAGGATTCCATCCAGCACTCTATCTCTGGGATTCCCACGGGAAGGTGGGATATGTGTGTCTTTTGCCCACAAATATTCCTTGCAGTTGACTTTATATGTCTGTGAGATATCCAGAGTAATCCTGGGGATGAGACGTTAAGCCTCGTTCCCCCTCACCCCGCGTCTGCGCCCTGTTTAGGTGGACGTTGTCGGGAAAAGAGAAGGGACTCTTTCTCTCTCTCTCTCTCTCCCCTCTTTCTCTCTCTCTCTCTCTCTCTCCACTGTGTCTTGGAGCGCTTAACAATGGCGGAGCTCGACGCTGAGCCGGGCGGAGATGGGGGTGTGTGTGGGGGGGGGGGTGTGTGGGTGAGGTGACCGAAGGCACCGGTCGAAGAAGAAGGTCTTTAAGCGCCACCTGAAAATGGGGGGAGAGAGAGAGAGCGAGAGAGTGTGAGAGAGAGAGAGAGAGGGAGAGGGAGAGGGAGAATGGGGGGAAGGCAAAGGGATTGAGGGGGAGGGTTCCACATCTTTACAGAAGATACTGATCGCTTTATGGGGGAGTATTAGATAATAATACGGCACAAATCTTACCACGACAATTAATCCCACGGGGACGAAAAAACTGAGGGTGAAATACCGCTCCGTACTCAACCAACAGCTGAAACACAAGCAAAACAAGACCCTCGTCAATTCTCGCTCGTCCTTTCCGATAAGGACCCGGGTCGAGCCCGTTGCCCTCGTCCCCTCTTTTCGGTCAAGTCGGTGACGCTCCCCCTCGAGACGCCTCGAAGGCGCGTCACGCGTAGTGACTGTTTCGCGTCTGGCGGGGCGAAATGCGGTGGGGGTGGGGTGGAGGGGCGGTGTGTAGGAAGGTACTGTTGTATTATTACTATCATTATATTATTATATTATTATTAAGACAGCGCTGTTGTATTATTACTATTATTATATTATTATTAAGACAGCGCTGTTGTATTATTATTACTATTATTATATTATTTTTATATTATTATTAAGACAGCGCTGTTGTATTATTATTACTATTATTATATTGTTATTATATTATTATTAAGACAGCGCTGTTGTATTATTACTACTATTATTATACTATCATATTATTATTAAGACAGCGCTGTTGTTGTATTATTACGATTATTATAGATCATTATAAAGACACAGCGCTGTTGTTACATCATTATTATTATATTATTGTTATTATATTATTATATGATTAAGACACGGTGCTGTTGTATTATTATATTATTGTCATTATATTATTATAGTATTATTAATCAGAGCCGCTGTACTCACTGGCTGGAGGTACCATATCCCTGAGGATTAGACAAGACAGAAACGACGACGACCAGAGCCGGGAGTCCGTATCCCACCCAATAAATATATCTGTTCAGGTTGGTCGGGAAAACTATCTCCATCATACAGTACAGCTCAACGGCTTCCAGCAACATCCAGGAGAAGGCTGCGAGGAAGGTGTAGTGCAGGACTCCGGCAATTAACCCACACACCACCTGGGGCCAAGAGCGCGAACGAGTTAGGAATAGTAATCGCAATAATAACCCTCGCAGCTCACCCGGCGCCTCGTCACGTCCTCGAGACGTCTCAAAGCGCTTCGCAGGATGCGCCGTCGAGTGAATCGACTGCCTGTTCTGTGGGTGCGTGTGTGTGCGTGTGTGCGTGCGCGTGAGTGTACGTGTGTGTGCGCGCGCGCGCGTGTGTGTGCGTGCCTGCATGTGTGTGTGTGTGTGTGCGTGCGGGCGTGTGAGTGTACGCGTGTGTGCGCGTGAGTGTACGTGCGCGTGTGTGTGTGTGTGTGCATGCGCGCGTATGTGTGAGCGTGCGTGCCTGCATGTGTGTGTGTGTGTGTGCGGGCGTGTGAGCGTACGTGTGTGCGCGCGTGAGTGTACGTGCACGTGTGTGCGTGCGTGCCTGCGCGTGCGTGTGCTTGCGCGCGTGCCTGCGTACGTTTTGCGGGCGGGCGGGTTGAGAGAGGACCAAGTTAGGTCTGTTACCCCCTGGAAAAAGCGATCCCCAGACACCCCCCTCCCCCCCCCGCCCCCCCAAACCCGACCGACCCGAGGAGCGACGGAGGGGACTCGCGTCGGTTTTCTCACCCGGATTCCGGTCTGCGAAATTCCGACCAGGAAGACGAGGTTCCCGGCGAGCAGCGTGGCGCAGAGGTGCTTGTGCATGGTGTTCCGGGTGGCGCGGTTGGGGATGGCGGAGGCCGGCCGCGGAGAGCACCAGGCGAACACGGTAAAGGCCATGAGCAGGCACGCCGTCGACACGCCCAACCCCACGTATGTAATGACCCTCAGTGCGAACACGTCGGGCAGATCCTGGGGGTGGGTTTGGGGGGGGGGGGAGAGAGAGAGAGAGAGAGAGAGAGCGAGCGCGAACGAGAGAGAGAGGGGGTCGAGAGGGAGGGAGAGAGAGAGAGGGAGAGAGAGAGAGAGTGCACAAATGTCCATGAGGAAGTGTGTCAGCCCGGCTCGGCCGCTCGCGCTCTCGTCCGGTCAGAAGATCTCCGTCCCGCGGTCCCTCCGCCTCTCTCGACCCCCTTCCTTGCCCCTTTCCTTGCCCCCCTCCCTCTACCCCATCCCTTGCCCCCCTCCCTCTACCCCATCCCTCGCCCCCCTCCCTCGCCCCCTTCCCTCGCTCCCTCCCTCTACCACCTCCCTCTACCCCCTCCCTCTTCCCCCTCCCTCTACCCCATCCCTCGCCTCCTTCAAGGCCCATCTCAAGACCCCTCCTCTTCGACCAACCGTGCCTTCCTACCCCCCGCCTCCACCACCACCCCATACCCTCCTACCCCCCTTCCCCGCCCGCTCATCCATACCCTCCACCCCCCCACCCCCTGTTTTGTGGTTGCAAGGACCATTATGTCTTACCCGCAGCGCCATCAGCACTGCGAAGCTCGAGAGGTGTGTGCAGTTACACCGGGTGTGGGTGGCGTTGAACCCCATCAGCTCACACCCCTCTGGAGACCAACCCGGCAGCTTACTCTCCCAGTACACACACGTCACGTTCAACAGAACCTTATTTGTCTGCGAGGGAAAGACAAGGAGACCCTTAAACCACCGCGACAATAATAACGACCCTTTTTACTTGAAATATAGCACCTTATCACCGCGTAGAGACATCTCGAAGCGCCGCACGGCCCAACCCGGTCCATTTGTAGGTTGACGTATCTCCGGATTCTCTCCAGCGCCTTATTTTTCAAGTCTGGTTTAATTATTATTATTATTATTATTGTTAAAGTACAGTTTGTTCGATTCCTGGCATTGCACTTCACGGGTGATTCTGTAGAGTGTAGTGACTGCGCGTTGTGGGCCAAGCACGGCAGCCGAATTGCGCCCCAGCGACGTCCCGCAAACGGTCGCGGATTGAGCGGCAAAGGCACAATGACCCCCTTCGGAAAAGCGATCGGCCCCCAATCGACTAACAACCCGGGTTCCCACTTCACCGCCGGGTAAACAGAGCCGCGGGTCGGAGCGAGGAAACTTGACGGGGGTTACGCCCAGACCGGGAATCGAACCCGGGCCCTCTCGCTAACCCCCCCCCCCTCCCCTACCCCACGGGACTCCGCGAATACGAACCTCTAAATGCCTGAAGGTGAAAATGACGTGAAGGCTGGCGTTCGGGGTTGAGGGACGCTGCACGACGGCCGTAACCACTTTGGTGTTCAGTTGCAATCTGCCGTCTCTAGAGCCGGTTTCATTCTCCTCCGCCCCGTCGAGGCTTTGGTCCAGAATTAACTCCAGGTTTTTATAGACCAGGAAAGCCGCAGCTACGCAGCTCCCGCCTGTTCCCGGAAAATAACAGCACTTAAAACAACGGCAGCGTCACCGCAAGAATCTCTTGCCCACGAAACACACACACACACACACACACAGTTACTTCGCTCTGCAGCGTGCGTCCCGTGAAGCGCTTTGAGAAGGTCTCAGCCACCTGATAAGGCGCTGCATTAAAAAGAAATAAGGATTGATATGATTATTCTTCTTATTAAATGGCTGTTCGGGAGAGCAAATCGGTTGCCACGTGGGACGACAAGACCCGCAGTCACTCCGCGTCGAGGGTAGAAGCACTTCGCGACGTACGAGCGTACGACGTCTGTTCCGAGGGCGTTCCCAAGGCGCGAGAGGAATTTTTCGGAGAGGGAATCAGGGGCCGACACTCACCGCGTTCTCCTGTGAGCGCCGGTACGTTGACCTCCATCGAATTGCCCGAAACGTTCAGCGATATCGTTTGCTGTCTCGCAGTCAAGTTCTTTCGTTGCATTTCCAAATCTAGGATTGAGCACAAGTCACGACAACAATAGTAATAATAATGATAATAATAATATTAATCATGTCCTGGTTTATTTTGCCTTCTTCCCGCGCAATCGCGTAAGTCTTGAGGATTTTCCTTCATGTGCGAGTCCCCGTGGCTCAGTGGTTAGAGCCCTCGCCTCGCGGGCGAGAGGACCCGGGTTCGAATCCCGACCGGATCAGGCTGACAACTTTCCTCACTCCACAGACACACACACACAGAGACACACACATACACACACAGAGACACACACAGACACACACAGAGACACACACACAGACACACACACACAGAGACACACACAACACACACAGAGACAGACACACACACAGACACACACACACAGACAGACACACACACAGACACACACACACAGACACACACAGAGACACACACACATACACACCCACAGACAGACACACACACACAGAGACACACACACACAGACACACACAGAGACAGACACACAGACACACACACACACACACAGACACACACACACAGAGAGACACACAGACACACACAGAGACACACACAGACACACACACACAGAGACACACACAGACACACACACACAGACACACACACAGAGACACACACGCACACACACACACAGAGACACACACGGACACACACACACACAGACACGCACACACACACAGAGACACACACACACACACAGAGACACACACACAGAGAGACACACACATACACACACACACAGACACACACATACACACACACAGACAGACACACAAGAGACACACACACAGAGACACAGACACACACACAGAGACACAGACACACACACACAGAAACACACACACACAGAGACACACACGCACACGCCTGTTCCCCCAGCAGTGAGCAGGAACCCGGTTGTCAGTCGATCGACGGATCATTTTCCCGGTGGTTCATAACCGCTCCCAAATTAAATGAGCAAATCAATCAATCAATCAATAATATTCGGTCACTTCCACCCACGGCCGTTTGTGGGGCCGTCAGCGGGAGCGATTGGCTGCCCCCAAAACGCACAGTCACTCCACTCGACGTGATAAGGCGCCGCGTCGAAATGCAACGGGCGCGACCGTTACGATCATCACTAATCTTTACCGAAATTCTCCGTCGAGGCGTGCGACTTGTTCTGGTCGGGCAGCGATTCCGCCGCCCTCTCCAAAACTCCGTCCACGGACCAAAGGAAATGGGAGGCCTTCTCTCGCAGGTGCGGCCCACCCGTGTCCGCCTTCGCCCGGAGCTTATCGAGCGGCTGGTTTATGTAACACCTGGAGAAACACGGCTGGAGGGAGAGAGAGCGAGAGCGAGAGAGAGAGAGGGAGGGAGAGAAAGGTCAGACACGCTAACGACGCGTTATATCAGGCGTTAGTTCGCGCGCGTGTGTATTCACGCGTGTGCGCGTGTGTGTGCTCGCCCGTGTTTCTGAGCGCACGCGTGTGGACGTGAGGCAATGATGCTCTCGTGTTGAATAAGAAAGGTTTGCAGCGAAAGCTCACCTTAAACCTTTTACATTGGGATCTGCAGTCTGGAGGAGGAAGGACACAGGTTGTTGTTACGAAGAAGTCCCTTTGGCCCATCGGGTGCCACAACATCTCCGCAACACCCTCCCGCCCGCCAGACCCCCACCATCCCCCCGTCACAGCATCGAGCTACTCTTTAATTGAGTCCTAGTGTCCTGGCCTCAAAACACCCTCCACCCCGCTTCCTGTTCCTCCTGTTAAGTCCCTCCTGGATAAGGGTGTACTTCCTGGTTTCTGTCTTGAAATTGCCTTCACCTTGGTGGTGGGGGGGGGTTTGAGCTCGTAGGGAGGGCGGGCGGTGGCGGGTCAGACATCTCCAGTTTTCTTGGTGTTGTGTGTGTGTCAGACGCCGGCCGGTCCGGACGGCGGGGGGGGGGTCGCGCCGGTCACGGTGACGGGTTATCGCGCGCGTGTGTGTGGTGTGTGCGGGGGGGGGGGGGGGTGTGTGTGTGTGTGTGTGTGTCAGACGCCCGGCCGGTCTCGGTGACGGGTTTCCGCACATGTGTGTGTGTGTCAGACGCCCGGCCGGTCACGGTGACGGGTTATCGCGCGCGTGTGTGTGTGTGTGCCCGGCCGTTGGGTTGGGTTGGGGGGGGTACAGGGGGGGGGCACTGCATAAACCCAAGTTGTTCTGTGGTTACGGTTGTCGTAATTTCACACAATCTTTTCGGTTTCACATTCGGAACGAAAAAGGGGAAGGAAATTCTCAATATGAGCGACGCAGACTGAGAGTCAGCGGTCGGATGTCAGACGATGTCAAAGCGGGAACACGAGTCGAGTTAAAGCTCTTTCTGTTTCCAGGAAACAAATAAAAACTTTTACTATCTGCCTTACCTTAAACCCCCCCCCCCCCCACTCCCCCACCACTCCCCCGCAACCCCCACCCCCTCCCGCGCCCCCACCACCCGCACGCGGTGGGATTAAGTCAATGAAACTCTCGCCAGACTAATCTCTGCCAACTCTCCGCGCGCTCTCTCTCTCTTTTTGTCTCGTGCCTCTCTCTCTCTCTCTCTCTCGCTCTCGCTGCCCCCCCCCCCCCCCTCGCTGTTTCTGCGAGCAAACTTTCCCACGATCCTCTCAGTTTCGTGGGAACGCATTCACGAGACGATGATCCAAAGCGCAAACACCCCCCCCTCTCCCCACCCCCCACACCCACCCCCACCCCCCACCCCCGCGCCCAACCAAATAAAAAGGAAGCAAAAAAAAAGAAAGAGGAACGATGGAAAAGACAAACCCGCACGCGATCCGGTTCATGAAATAAAAGAGAGTTAAAAGATCTTCTCGCCCTTCCCACCGTTGGATGGGCCGTTAAACCCCGGACGTTCCCCGTTCGGGTGGACGAGAACGACGCCATCTTTCGAGGTTGGCCATCTTTGCGATGGGGAAGTCGTATCCCCTGCCCCCCCCCCCCGTATCCCCCCCCCCCGTTAATCCTGCGAGCCAAAGCCCCCCCAACGGGGCGGGTGGTCCTCGCTGGACGAGCAGCGGGAAAGCTCGGCCGGGGGGGCGATATCGACGGCCGAGCTGTTCCAACCCCCCACCCGCGCCCCCACACCCACCACCACCACCACCACACCCCACCCCCCCCGAGCCCCCCACCCAACCCCTTCCCTCTGGAGCGTGTCAGCCCGGCTCAGTCAGTCGGTCACTTCCGAGTCGGAAGATTGTGGGTTTGAGCCCCCCCCCCCGCCCCCCCCATCATCATCATCATGGCTGAGCTGGGGAGGGGAGGGGAGGGGGAGGGGAGGTGGGGGGAAGGGGAGGTGGGGGGTGGGGGGGTGGATTTGAACCTGGGAACTTGCGTTGAGCACATTAATAACGATCTTTGCGTCCGATATAACCCCTCATCACGTCTTCGAGACGTCTCGAACCGCTTCACGGGACTGGGCTGTCAAGCGTAGTGACTGCCAGTCTGACGGGCGGCCAATTTGCCGACAGCGGAGTCCCACCCACAGCCGCGGAGAGCGAAGCGACTGGATTTCTCGTGGCGGAAACCCCTCGCATTTTAGCTCTCTCTCTCTCTCTCTCTATAGATGCTGCCTGACCTGCTGAGGGCTTGTTCCCGGCCACGTCTGTCCTTGTTGCAAGGATTATTATTATTATAATTATAATTATTATTATTATTATTATTATTATTACCCCTTCTCTATCGCGTGGGCTTCGTTGTGAATCACTGCATCGAACTCGCAAGTGAGAGCAATCACAGGGGATAAAGATAAAGAGAGGAAAAGAGAGAGAGAGAGCGAGAGAGAGAGAGCGAGAGAGAGAGAGAGAGAGAAAGAGAGAGAGAGGTGAAACATCCGTCACAGTTTCTTGGCCCCTCATCAAATGGATTGGGGCCGAGATTGGCTTTGTAGAACGAGCGGCTTCACTACTCTTTTCCGATGGAGAAGAGGTTAATAAAAAAAAAAAGAGGCTTTTCATGCAAAGAGGAAACCGCAGAGAGAGAGAGAGATAGAGAGAGAGAGAGAGAGCGAGAGAGAGAGAGAGAGAGAGAGAGAAACTGATGAGTAAGATAAGGAACGTTAAGGTAAATCGCTCAGTGTCGTACAGGTAGATACCATCAACTGCTGAGGAAGTGGTCGGGGAGATTTATTTTGTTGGTGCGTGTGTGTGTGTGTGTGCGTGGGAGTGTGTGCGCGTGGGAGTGTGTGTGTGTGTGAGAGTGTGTGCACGCGTGGGAGTGTGTGTGTGCGTGAGAGTGTGTGCACGCGTGGGAGTGTGTGTGTGTGCGTGAGAGTGTGTGTGTGTGTGCGTGGGAGTGTGTGTGCGTGTGTGTGTGAGTGTGTGTGTGTGTGTGCGTGTGTGTGTGCGTGTGTGTGTGTGTGAGATGAACTACTAATTACGGCACTAATTACGGTACTAATTAGGTCAAATTTTGTTTGAGAACAACAACGCCGGTAACGGATCCCGGGGCCGAGCCGGGGGGAGGGGGGGGGGGCAGAGGGTGGGTGGGGTTGGGGGTGAGGGTGGGTGGGGTTGGGGGTGAGGGGGGGGGAAAGGAAGGTGACCGAAGGCGCGGACGAAGAGAAGTGTCTTGAGATCTACATCGAATCCAAGAATTATACAGCACAGAAGGAGGCCATTCGACCCTGGTTCTCCCCACAGCCCCGATCAACCCCACTCCCCCCTCTCTCTCCCCACAGCCCCGATCAACCCCACTCCCCCCTCTCTCTCCCCACAGCCCCGATCAACCCCACTCCCCCCGCGCTCTCCCCACAGCCCCGATCAACCCCACTCCCCCCTCTCTCTCCCCATAGCCCCGATCAACCCCACTCCCCCCTCTCTCTCCCCATAGCCCCGATCAACCCCACTCCTCCCTCTCTCTCCCCATAGCCCCGATCAACCCCACTCCCCCCGCGCTCTCCCCACAGCCCCGATCAACCCCACTCCCCCCGCGCTCTCCCCACAGCCCCGATCAACCCCACTCCCCCCTCTCTCTCCCCACAGCCCCGATCAACCCCATGTCTTCGTCTGTTGTTTTGGGGCAGGTCCGAGTTCCGCGAGTGATTTACGGAGCAGCTCGAGGCTGCGATGGGCCGATGATGGGCAGAGGTTCCCGACGGACTGACATCAGATGGACCAAAGGACCATCTTCATCCCAACTGACCACTATCGGCCACTATTTGTTACTGTCTTGAAAGATCACTTCCCCTTAACTTGTATTGACACCTAGTGGGCAGTTATTATACTGGTAATAATAATTATTATTATTATTATTATTATTATAATCGCAATAGCAATGCTACGACTGCTCGTAATATTCGTGGCGTTTGACGCAGGGCATTCGCACGTCTTCGAGACGTCTCGAAGCGCTTGACGGGACACGCCGTAAAGCGTAGTGACTGTACAGTTTGTGGGCGAAATGCAACGGCCGTTGTTGAACAGCGCAGCTGATCTGCGGGAAGCAAACTCCCGACACGCAGCGGTCTCTCTCTCTCTCTCTCTCTCTCTCTCTCCCCAGGGTTAGGGCACAGCGTCACTCAGCCTTATGACTGGGGGTTCGAACCCACAACCCCCTCACTCAGAATCGAGAGGGGGAGTGACTGAGCCAATGCCGACAGCTGTTACCAGAAACTGTACAGCAGTTTGTAAACTCCTCGTCTTATCGTATCTCCTCGAAACATCTGAGAACTTCAAACGGGATTAAACCTCAATAAACCTCTCCGGGTGAGAGTGTTCCTCAGTGAGAACTGAACTCACACACACAGCTCTCAACGCTCCTTAAGACTTTACTTTTTTAAACGTATGGCTTCTCTGTCGGCCCGGCTCAGTCGCTGTGCGCGCGTGTGCGTGTGCGTGCGTGAGTGTGTGTGTGCGTGTGTGCATGCGTGTGTGTGTGTGAGTGTGTGCGCGCGTGTGTGTGTGCGCGCGCGTGTGTGTGCATGTGTGTGTGTCAGCCTGGCTCAGTCGCTGTGTGTGCGTGTGCGTGTGCGTGTGTGAGTGTGCGCGTGTGTGTGCGCGCGTGTGTGTGTGCATGTGTGTGTGTCAGCCCGGCTCAGTCGCTGTGTGTGTGTGTGTGTGTGTGAGTGTGTGCGTGTGTGCGTGTGTGCGTGTGTGTGTGTGTGAGTGTGTGCGCGTGTGTGTGTGTCAGCCTGGCTCAGTCGCTGTGTGTGTGTGTGTGTGTGTGCGTGTGTGTGTGTGTGAGTGTGTGTGTGTGTGAGTGCGTGTGTGCGTGCGTGTTTGTGTGTGTGTCAGTCTGGCTCAGTCGCTGTGTGTGTGTGTGTGTGTGGGTGCGTGTGTGTGTGAGTGTGTGCGCGTGTGTGTGTGTGTCAGTCTGGCTCAGTGTCTCTCTCTCTCTCTCGTTTCTGAGTCAGAAGGTTGTGGGTTCAAACCCAACAACAAGTCAGGACTTGGCATCTCACGGTCTAAGCTGAGGGCAGCGCTGGGGGTGGTGG
This sequence comes from Callorhinchus milii, assembly GCF_018977255.1. Taxonomy (NCBI): domain Eukaryota; kingdom Metazoa; phylum Chordata; class Chondrichthyes; order Chimaeriformes; family Callorhinchidae; genus Callorhinchus; species Callorhinchus milii. Next base: position 1,941,404 of record NW_024704770.1, read on the forward strand.
GGGGGTGGGGTGGGGGAGGGTGGGGGGGGGTGGGGGGGTGGGGGGGGGGGGGTGTTGCGTTGTCGGAGACGCCGTCCTTCGGGTGAGACCTTAAACCTCACTCGCTCCCCGTCTGCGCCCTGTTCGGGCGGACATTAAAAATCTCCCACAGCGCTGCCGGAGAAGTGAAGGGAGTCTTTCTCGCTCTCTCTCTATCTCTCTCTATCTCTATCTCTCGCTCTCTCTCTCTATCTCTCTATCTCTATCTCTCTCTATCTCTCTCTCTCTCTCTCTCTCTCTCTCTCTCTATCTCTATCTCTCGCTCTCTCTCTCTCTCTCTCTCTCTCTATCTCTCTCTCTCGCTCTCTCTATCTTTCTCTATCTCTATCTCTCTCTATCTCTCTATCTCTCTCTCTCTCGCTCTCTCTCTCTATCTCTCTCTCTCTCTCTCTCTCTCTATCTCTCTCTCTCTCACTCTCTCTCTCTCTCTCTCTCTCACTGGTTTCCCGGCTAACAGCCCCTCAGATAAAACCGGTCGCTCACTCCACGGCTGTTCGTGGGACGTCGCTGTGTGCGTAAACCGTCCCGCCGCCTTTCGCCCCCGCAAACACACCCAGCCGCTGCGGCGCGAGGGAAAAGATAACCGAAAGCCGCCGCACCTGCCCACAGAACGCCCAGTCACTACACTTTTACGCTTAAACCTCTGCCCACGCGACACACGGCCTTCGAGGTGTCTCAGCGACGCGGCGTTTCGGTGCTATTTCGGGTGCAGGAGTTATTACTTAACGGTTTTAATTCTCGCGGAGGGGGTGTTTGGGGGGGAACGCGATAAGGCGCCGGCTTGGAAACCCGAAGCTTATCGGCGCAGTCACGCTCTCCATCTTATCTTTATTGCTCTCCTCCCGTCTCCACGGAGACTGCTGGCGGCGGCGGCGGGTGACGGGCGGTTACGCAGATAGACTTTCACCTCACGAGATGCAGACAAAGCCCCTTTGATTTCAGCGAAGGCGACGTTATCTCCGCTGATTCCCTGAGACCTTGAAACGCCTCCTTATCTCGTGCCCGCGCCCGCGCCCTCTCTCTCTCTCTCTCTCTCTCTGCCGCCGGCAGCGCCTCTCGCCCGCGTCGCTGCCGTTCAAAGTGACAACCGCCGCCCCGACCCTCGCCTTTGAATCCAGCGCCTCACCGCGTCTCCGCGACGCCCCGGAGAGCTTAGCGCCGGGCACCCCCCCCCACCCCCCCACCCCCGCAAAGCGGATCGACCGGGTATCTCGCGGGCGAAAGGCGGCAGCCGATCCGCCCGCGCCCGCGCCCGCCGGCGACGTCACCCCCCCCCCACACACACACCCACACACACACACACACACAAACGGCCGTGGGTTGAAGGGATTTATTTATATTCTTTTTTTTTGGAGGGGTCGTCACCACCGGGAAAAGCGGTCGGGGCCGTTCGACGAACAACCGGGTTCGTTCCTACTGACTGGCGGTCAAGCGGAGGCGTGTGCGTCTGTGTGCGTGTGCGTGTCTGTGTGTGTGTGCGTGTACGTGTGTGTGTGTCCGCGTGTGTGTCTGCGTGTGTGGAGTGCACTCGCTCAGCGGTTTACTCCCTGACTCGCCCGGGGATCGAACCCGGGTCCTCCGGTTGGCCAAACAACCGCTGAACTACGGGACGGTCGTCTGAAATAATTCTGGAAAGCAATACAGGGTCTCTCTCGCTCTCTCTCTCGCTCTCTCTCGCTCTCTCTCTCGCTCTCTCTCGTTCTCTCTCGCTCTCGTTCTCTCTCTCGTTCTCTCGCTCTCGCTCTCTCTCGTTCTCTCTCGTTCTCTCTCACTCTCGTTCTCTCTCGCTCTCTCTCGCTCTCTCTCTCTCTCGTTCTCTCTCGTTCTCTCTCGCTCTCGCTCTCGTTCTCTCTCGCTCTTGCTCGTTCTCTCTCGTTCTCTCTCACTCTCGCTCTCGTTCTCTCTCGCTCTCGTTCGTTCTCTCTCGCTCTCGTTCTCTCTCGCTCTCTCTCGTTCTCGTTCTCTCTCGCTCTCGTTCTCTCTCGCTCTCTCTCGCTCGCTCGCTCTTGCTCTCGTTCTCTCTCGCTCTCTCTCGCTCTCTCTCGCTCTCTCTCGTTCTCTCTCGCTCTCTCTCGCTCTCGTTCTCTCTCGCTCTCTCTCGTTCTCTCTCGCTCTCTCTCGCTCTAGTTCTCTCTCGCTCTCTCTCGTTCTCTCTCGCTCTCTCTCGCTCTCGTTCTCTCTCGCTCTCCCTCGCCCTCGCTCTCTCTCGCTCTCGCGCTCTCTCTCTCCCCAGCGCCTCAGTTATTTATCCGGCTTTCTGTGTCGCCTGTTGTGCGCGACAACGGTTTGGAAAGAACCTCACACCTGTTCGTGTGGTTATTGGGTTGGCAGACGATGCAACGGAACAGGAAACCTCTAACATAATAGGGAACGTAGGAACAGGAGGAGACCTTTCAGCCCCCCCGAGCCTGTTCCGCCATTCGAGAAGATCACGGCTGATCTGCGCCTCGACCCCCAATTGCCCGCTTTTTGCCCCATATCCCTTGACCGCCCCCCACCCCCGGACCTCACAAACATCGGTCCCTACTCGGTCTCGAAGATGTGAATGGATCCCAACGTAATCCACAGCGTTTTGGGGGGGGGGGCGCGGAGGGAGGGAGGGAGGGAGGGAGGGGGGGGAGGTCCAGATTTCCACCAGCCTTTGGGGGTGAAAAAATGCCCCCGATTTCACTCCTAAAACAGCCTAAAACAGACGATTCTCCCCCCACCCCGACTCCCCCACCAGAGGCAACAGTTCCTCTATAGCTGTCAATCCCTTTATTATTCCCAACATTATTATCAGATCAGCCCCTCAACCGTCGGAACGTGCACCCGCAAAACACACAGTCACTACACTTTTACAGCGGCTCCCCTGAAGCGCCTTGAGACGCACTCGAGGACGGGATCAGGCGCCGAATCGCAATGCAACGATAATTATTATCAACTGAAACAAAAGGAACCCCTAAACGGCAGAACAACTGACGTCCCCTCTCTCTCCCCCACTCAAACCTGCGGTTGAGGTTAAACTGAACGTGTGTTACTTTCCCTCCCCCCCCCCACCACCCCCCCCTTCCCGCCCCCGCACCCCCCCACCGCTCCCCGTACCCCCCTCTTGTCCTCCCCCTCCTCATGCACCCAACCACCAAAACTGATCTACCAAGTCTGTGTCACTCTCTCTCTCTCTCTCTCTCCCTCTCTCTCTCCCGACTCCTGCCGCGTTTCGCCCACAAAGTACACAGTCACTACGCTCTGCGGCGTATCCTGCGAAGCGCTTTGAGACGTCCCCGAGAGGCGATGGGGCGCCGGGTCAGACGCAAGAACGGTTACATTATTAAAGGGTCGCGTTGGATGACACAATAATCCGCTCATTCGGACCCAAAAGCCTCATCACGTTGTCGAGACGTCTCAAAGCGCTTCACAGGATACACCGGAGAGTGCAGTGACTGTGTGTTTTGTGGGCGAAATGCGTAGTTATAACTTATTATATGACGTGAAGTGCGAGGGTTTTTATACTACAACAACAACTTGCATTTAATTATACAACGTCCCTTCAAGTGGTAGTCGGTAATGTCGGGGCAAGGAATTATTGTTCAGGTTTTAATAAGAATAAAATAGATCGATACAACACGTTTGCGGCAGAAAATAGTACAGAATCAGTACAGAGTACTGGTAAACTCTCTCAGTAAATACAATACACAGTGAATGCGATGCACGTCTGCACTCACGCAACGCCGTTCACGTCAGGAGGACGTTCCGACGGGTCCGAGGGCGGAGGAGGGAATATTCTTCGCATTATTATTCGGGGAATCGTCCCGAAGGGAGATTGACCCGGAGGGGATTCACAGTAGGGACATCAATCAGGGTTTGTCCTCGTCCCTCACGCAATCGGTTGACCGCTACGCAAACCTGTGCGACCTGTGCGATCGGGTTGTGCGCTTCGAGGGCCGAAACGAGACCGCAGCGCAGAAGCACCGGGCGCCGGGTCCCGGCGGAGATTCGACACGGTCCGACCTGGTCCTCAGTTCGTCTTCCGTCGCCCTCTCAAAATCCGGGAACTGTCGAGAAGCTGCTCTTCTCCTGGCGGGGAGTGGGGAGGGGGTGGGGTGGGTGGGGGGGGGATCGAAGGGAGAGATTCGAAGGTGATCATCGTGATAATAATCCCCGCGCGCCTCCGAGACGTCTCGAACGGCCGCGGAGTGAGCGAGCGAGCAACTTTATTCATTTATCAGTTATCAGCCCCGCCAACACCTCCCCCCCCCACCCCACCCACCCCCCCCCCCCCTCCTCCCCTCCCGCCCCACCCGAGAGGGTCTGCGCCCTGCGCCGCGGGCGGAGGTCAGAGAGACCGGCAGGAAACGCGCGGCTCGTCAACGTTACGGAGGGCTCTCACCTGCAGAGAAAACAGGGGCATGAAACTGGTCGTGGCTTCCGAACGCGCCCCTCGCGCTCCGCACACCGTAAGGCACCACTTGCGATATTCCTCACGTATCTGTCCCAACGGCAAAATGAATTCGCGATCAATTCACGGATTCCCCTCATATATATATGTATATATATATAATATAATCGCATATATATATGTATATATATAATAATAATCATCATCATCATCATCATCATCCCTCGCATTTGACCCGGCGCCTTCTCGCGTGTCTTCCAGACGCCGCAAAGCGCTTCGCGGGAACGCGCCGTCAAGCGCCGGGGGGGGGGGGGGGGGGCCCCGGCCACTTCCTCGCCGACGGCCCGCGGATCGAGCCGCCGAGTTGTTGTCGTCGTCGTTGTTTTTTTTGGGGGGTGGGGGGGGGATTATTAACCCCCGGAAAAGCGATCGGCCGATCGACAGCCGACTGCTGAATAAACAGAGGCGTGCGTGTGCGCGCGTGCGAGTGCGTGTGCGTGCGTGTGCGCGTGCGTGTGCGGTAAGGAAACTTGACCAATATTTCGCCCCCCCCCCCACCCGCCACCCCACCCCGACCCGCCCGGGAATCGAACCCTGGACAGAGGGTCCGCGGTACCTGTTTGTTGAGGAGGCAGTGCAGGACGAAGATGAACGCGCCCTGGAGGCTGTTGACCGCGGTGAAGATGTACGCCATCGCAATGGTGTCTTTGTGGAAGTGGAAGATCCCGAGGATCCACGTGCACCCGAGGAGGCAGAGCTGAGCGATGGCCGTCACCGTAAACAACCTGACGGCGGCGGCAATGAGCAAACGGTAACGCCGCGCGTGCGGGCGCGCGCGTGGGAGTGCGTGCTCGCGCGCGTGTGGGAGTGTGTGCTCGCGCGCGTGTGAGTGTGTGTGCGCGCGTGTGTGTGCGCGCGTTTGTGTGTGTGCTCGCGCGCGTGTGAGTGTGCGTGCGGGCGCGTGTGAGTGTGTGCGTGTGTGCGCGCGTGCGTTTGTGAGTGTGCGTGCGCGCGTGTGTGAGTGTGTGCGTGTGTGTGCGTGTGTGCATGTGTGTGCGCGCGCGCGTGTGTGAGTGCGCGTGCATGTGTGTGTGTGCGCGCGTGTGAGTGTGTGCGCGCATGTGAGTGCGCGCGCGCGCACGAGTGTGTGCGTGTGCGTGCGTGTGAGTGTGTGCATATGTGTGTGCGCGTGCATGCGTGTGAGTGTGTGCATATGTGTGTGCGCGTGCGTGTGAGTGTGTGCGTGTGTGTGAGTGCACGTGGGCGCGTGTGCGTGTACACGCTATTCCGCCCGCACACTACTCAAGTCAATTCGCTCGAGGGGTATCGGCTGTGATCGCTCGAAGGCGCTGGATCGACGGCAAAGATTATTATCATTAATATTATTATTATTAATAACTAATCATGTCTAGTTGTGGTGTTCCCGTAGCTCGGGGGTGGGGGGGTAGGGGTGGGGAGGGGTTTAAAGCCCTCGCCTCACACGCCAGAGGACCCGGGTTCGATTCCCGGGCGGGTCAGGTCGAAATATTGGGCAAGTTTCCTTACTACGGCTATTATTAATAATAATAATAATAATAATAATAACAATAAACGCGGGGAATTTGCCCGAAGGTGTCAGCCCCGCGATCAAGACGGGTGCGACTCACCTGAGTTTCTTGAGCTTGGGCTTCTCCCGCTGAACGCTGGGCATCTTCCGCGCGAGTTGGCACACGGTCACGGCATAAAACATCAGGTTAACCTGGAATCAGCGGAGAAGGACAATTACCCGGCGATGGTTTTTTTTTTTTTTCCCTTCCGGTCGATGTCGCCGCCGCCGCCGCCGCCGCCGACTCTAACTCCCCGCGCGGTCGCGCCGCCGAAGGGGAGAAGCGCTCCGCGGGGGGGTCGGCCGCCGAGCGCAGTGACCGCGGGTTTTTGTGGGGCCGGTTCGCTTGCGTGTGGGGGGCGGGGGGGGGGGGGGGGGTGATAGAGAGAGAGAGAGAGAGAGAGAGATGGATGGGGGGGGGGGGAGAGGGAGAGGAACTTCCTTCTCTTTTCCGACAGCGCTGAGGGAGATCTTTTAACGTCCGCCCCGAACAGGGCGCTGACGGTGGGGGTGGGTGGGGTGGGGTGGGGGAGCGGGTGAGGCTTGAGGTCTCATTCCTGAAGGAGGAGAGGGGGAGAGAGGGAGGGAAGGAGGGGGTGTGAGTGAGACGGAGGGAACTGCGCGATGGGAGATCCAGAGGGTGGGTGGGCAGAGAGAGCGAGAGAGGAGAGAGAGAGAGAGAGAGCGAGAGGCGACGGCTCGAGCCAGGGCGGGAAATGTGACCCCGTTATTGATCTGCGGGCACTTCCGTCGCGGAAAGCGGAGGCGGAACGGGGTCACGGGGTCCCTCAGACGCCCCCGACCGAGAGGTCTGCGGACGCCCTACTTCCCGTGAGTTCGCAGACACAGAGAGAGAGAGAGAGAGAGGAAGGCAGAGGCGATGGAAACAGATCGCATGCGTGTTCAATTGGGTCAGTGTGTCAATCCGGCTCCGACTCTCAACCGCGCGCTCTCTCTCTCTCTCTCTCTCTCTCTCTCTCTCTCGCTTTCGAGTCAGAAGTCGTGGGTTTAAAGCCTCGCCAGATGCTCACTGCACAGCTGTGTGGTTGGAAACGTGTCTGAACATTCGACTCGTAAATACTGGGTAGACAGCGGAGGGCTTTATTCTGTCTCTAACCCTGACCTGGGGGTGCGGACGCACAGTGTAGAGGGAGCGTTACTGTGTGTCTAACCCTGACCTGGGGGTGCGGACGCACAGTGTAGAGGGAGCGTTACTGTGTGTCTCTAACCCTGACCTGGGAGTGTGGGACGCACAGTGTAGAGGGACCGTTTACTGTGTCTCTAACCCTGACGCTGGAGTGTGGGACGCACAGTGTAGAGGAGCTTTACTGTGTCTCTAACCCTGACCTGGGAGTGTGGACGCACAGTGTAGAGGAGCTTTACTGTGTCTCTAACCCTGACCTGGGAGTGTGGACGCACAGTGTAGAGGGAGCGTTACTGTGTCTCTAACCCTGACCTGGGAGTGCGGACGCACAGTGTAGAGGGAGCGTTACTGTGTGTCTCTAACCCCGACCTGGGAGTGCGGACGCACAGTGTAGAGGGAGCGTTACTGTGTGTCTCTAACCCTGACCTGGGAGTGTGGACGCACAGTGTAGAGGGACCTTTACTGTGTCTCTAACCCTGACCTGGGAGTGTGGACGCACAGTGTTGAGGAGCTTTACTGTGTCTCTAACCCTGACCTGGGAGTGTGGACGCACAGTGTAGAGGGAGCGTTACTGTGTCTCTAACCCTGACCTGGGAGTGCGGACGCACAGTGTAGAGGGAGCGTTACTGTGTGTCTCTAACCCTGACCTGCGAGTGCGGACGCACAGTGTAGAGGGAGCGTTACTGTGTGTCTCTAACCCTGACCTGGGAGTGTGGAGTGTAGAGGGAGCTTTACTGTGTGTTAACCCGCACAGTGTAGAGGGAGCGTTACTGTGTGTCTCTAACCCCGACCTGGGAGTGTAGAGGGAGCTTTATTCGGTCTCTAAACTCTGCTGGAGCTACCCCGGGAGTGTCTGGAGAGAGAGAGAGAGAGAGAGAGAGAGAGATTTACTCTGTCTCCTGTCCAGGAATTGTACGAAGCTGGAGATCGCATACGTCGAATCCTACAGGGACAGAAGGAGGCCATTCAGCCCTTCGTGCCTGTGTCAGCCACCGACCAGTTTCCTCCCCACCCCCCTACACCCCCCCCACCCCCACCCCCCCCCCACCCCACCAGCTCTTTCCCCCATAGTCTTCCTTTTTTTGAGTCCCTATCCAATTCCCTTCCGAAAAAAACAACCGTCAAATCTGCTCCCACCGCCCTTTCGGGCAGTGCTTTCCGAGACACGCCGACAGACGCCGCGTGCGCGTGCGTGTGCGTGTGCGTCCATGCGTGTGAGAAGGGGGGTGGGGGCGGGCCCCCGCGAGACCGTTATTGCTCAATTCTTACCACCGTGATTGCGCACACCGGCCCCAGGAAACTCCACAGGAAATCTTTCTTCAACGTCAACCAACAACTGGAACCAGAAGGTAAACGGTGATAAAAAAGGGGGGGAAAAAAAAAGACTTTTTAACGATAGGTTACAGAAAAAATTCACCAAATACTATAATAATAATAATAATAACAATACTGATGATAATGATAATAATCCTTGCATTTGTGTGTCTGTGCGTGTCTGTGGTACGTGTGTGTCTGTGCGTGTGTGTGCGTGTGTGTGTGTGCGTGTGTGTGTGTGCGCGCGCGCGTATTAAGGAAACTTACCCAAAGTTTCGCCCTGACCTGCCTGGGAAGTCGAACCCAGGTGTCTCGCTCGCTCACTCGCTCACTCGCTCGCGAGACAAGGGCTCTAACCACTGAGCGGACAGGTCTCCGCCGCTAATAATAACCCGCGCGCTATTAATGCACGCGGTGTAAAAACCGAGACAGTTATACCACGGTCAACAAAACACACCCAAGTCGGAAATAAACAGAAGTGGCTGGAAACGCACGGCGAGTCAGACAGCGTCTCCGGAGGGAGAGGAGAACGCGCCGCCCGACCTCGGCGCCTCCGCAGGCACTTCCGTTTCTGTTTCATACTTCCCATAATCGCAGGCGCCACTGGGACAGCGAACAAGACCGCTCAGGTGCGGTCGGACAACGCACCTGGCGAGCAGGATGCCGTCAGCCCTCCTCCTCCCGCGGCGCGGAACCGACTTAGGAAGAAGCTCGAGCGTATGAGTGATGGTTTAAAAAAAAACGTCACGGATTCATATGCAGAGCGGCCGTGCCTTCGGTCTGGACGGCTGACCGTCGCCGAACAGCACCCGCAAACCGAACGGCCTCCCAACCGAAATAGCCCCAATGATACATTATCCTTATCGTTCACATATCACTAATATGTTACACGTTGTTATTAATAATAATAATAATAATAATAATAATATTCCTTGCATTTGATAGAGCGCTTTTCACGTCGGGAGGACGTCCCGAAGCGCTTCACGGAACACACTGTAAAGTGAATTGACTGTATATTTGTGGGCGAACGCGGCGGCCGATTGCGCACAGCAATGTCCCACAAACAGTCGTGGATTGAAAATGACCAATTTATTATTGTTTTTGTTTTTTGGAGGGATTATTATTAGGCTCTGTGTGGAGTAAGGAAACTTGCCCGAGGTTTGGCCCTCTGCCTGGAATTGAACTCAGGTCTCTCACTTGCAAAGCGAGTGCTCTAACCACTGAGCTACAGGACTCCACAAATCTATACTATAAAAAGTATATACTATAAATAGTATATACTATTTATACTAATAAAGACGAAATGTCTGTCTGAGCGCCTCTGTCCGCCAACAACACAAGAACCGACTGATGATTTGTACCTCAGTGGGAAGGGGTCTTGCAAGGGGAGTGCCATGGGCATATTTTTTTTTGGGGGGGGAATCTCCTGTGGGTGATGGGCTATGACCTAAAGAAGCTCGTCACGCAGATATATTCTGCTTGAGGTGTGCACGCAGTGTTTATGGCATGTTAAGTGGTTCGTGAGTGGTATCACGATCCATGTTGGATCCTTTGGTTGCAAGCGTAGCGGCAGCGGAACAACAACAACAACAACAACAGGATTATATTTGTAAAGCGCCTTTCACGTCAGGAGGATGTCCAATATGCTGAACAGTTGGGGATTAGGACCTGAGCGGAGGTGGGGGGTGGGGGGGGTGGGGGGGAATGGGGGTTTGGGATCAGGGAGGGTAGAGTGGAGAGGAGGGTGGCCAAAGGCACGGTCGAAGAGGAGGCAAAGGGGATGTGGGATGGAGGTCCAGAGGCTGATGGCCCGATCGCCGATGGTGGGGCGGGCCGGGCGAGGGACGTGGAGCAGGCCGGGACCTGCTGAGTGGGTGGACGGAGTGGACAAGGTTGATAAGGGGTTAGCAGGTCGCCAGAGGACGCCCAATAAAGAACAGCAATGAGCATTATCGACGTAGGATTATCAGTGCTGTTGATAAATTGGTGTTTTTATGGGGTCCAATAACCCACTCACTATCTTTCGGTTCCGTATCCTTCGCCGTAGACAGCTGCCGAGATGCCTACGATAACCAGGGGCATCCCATAGCCCACGGGCAGCAAGTGCCTCTTGGTCAGGAGATTGACGTTGAAGACTTTGACCACCATGATGTACAGCTGCACCCCCTCCAGCAGCATCCAGGCGAACACCGCCAGGAAGAAGTAGTGGAGAAACCCAGCGATCAGAGCGCAGGCCAACTGAAACAAGAGCAGTCAGCACAGCAAGATTAATAATAATATTAATAATAATAATAATAGTAATAATAACAATAACGTTGGCAGTTGATACGGCGTCTCATCGCGTCCTCGAGACGTCGCAAAGCACTTTGTGGGAATACACTGTGAAGAGGAGTGGCGACTGTGTGTTTTGTTGGCGAAACTCAACGTCAGAATTGGATCGGCCCGACTCAGTCTCTCTCTCTCTCTCTCTCTCTCTCTCTCTCTCTCTCTCGCCTCGGAGTCAGAAGGTTGCGGGTTCAAGCCCCACTTCGGGACTTGGAACGACGACGACAACAACCACCACCACCACCACCACCACCACCACCATTTTACAGTTGTAAAGGACCATTCACGTCGGGAGGACACCCCAAGGCCTTCCTTCGCACAATTAAGAAATAATAATCCTTGCATTTGATACAGCGCCTTATCACATCGTTCGGACGTCTCACAGCGCTTCGCAGGATATACCGTGGAGTGGAGTGACTGTATTTTGTGGGCGAAACGCGGCAGCCAATTGCGTTCCGACTGACTGCTGAGTAAACAGAGGGCGCGCGCGCGTGTGTGTGTCTATGTGTGTGTGTGTTTGTGTGTGTGGTGTGTGTTTTTGTGTGTGTCTGTGTGTGTGTGTGTGTGGTGTGTGGTGTCTATCTGCCTGTGTGTGTATTGTGTGTGTCTATGCGTGTGTGTCTGTGTGTGTGGGTGTGTGTGTGTGTGTGTGTCTGTGTGTGTGCGCGTGTGTGGCGTAAGGAAACTTGCCTGAGGTTTCTCCCCGACCTGACCCGGCCCTCCCGGGAATCGAACCCGGCTCCTGTCGCTTGTTCTAACCATTGGGACTGCAAACCCGGTGGGTGACTCTGTACCTTGTTCCCAGTGCGGGATATCCCTACGGAGAACAGGAGCTCCGCCAGGAGGAGGTTGAGACACAGGTGGATGTGGATGGTGTTTCTTGTGCCTTTAATGGCCCGACAGAAGGTGAAGGTGACGATGGAGACCAACAGACAAACCATGGAGATGCTCAGTCCAATGTAGGACATCAGAGTGAGGTTGAACAGGTGCCAGGGGTCCTTCAGAACAAGAGGAAGAAAGCTCAGTGGGCGATAATAACCCTAACGATAATCCTAATAATAATCCTAATAATAATCCTAATAATAATGCTAACAGTAATCCTAACCATAATCCGAAGAAGAATCCTAATAATGATTTGATTACGAATCCTAATAATAATCTGATGATAATACGACTAAGAATCCTAATGAGAATCCTAAATAATTAATTCTAATAAGAATCCTAATAATAATTCTAATAATCCTAAAAAGAATCCTACTAATAATTCTAATAATAACCCGAATAAGAATCCTAATAATAATCATAATCATCGTAGTCATAATCTTAATAATCCTAATCATAATCCTAATCATAATAATCCTGATCCTAATAATAATCCTAATCCTAATCATAATCCTAATAATAGCCTTCATAATCCTAATCCTAATAAATTATCATCATAATAATCCTAATGATAATAATCCACGTGTTTGATACAGCGCCTCATCACGTCTTCGAGGCGTCTCAAAGCGCTTCACAGGATTTGCCCCGTTCCGCGGTCTGACACGCTCGGAAACCCGCGCCCGTGGCTAAAGAGTTTCCAGCAGCAACAACGACGACAACGACGCCGAGCACTTACACAGCGGGGCAGGGCAGGGCGGCAGAGGGGGGGGGGAAGTGGGGGCAGGACGCTGAGCCGAGAGGGGCGGGGTGGGGGGGGGGGGAGTAGGGTGGGAAGAGGTGACCGTAGGCACAAGGCGAAGGGGGGAAGGTTTTCGGGGGACGTACCCGGATTTCATGTAGAGCCATGAGCACCGCAAAGCTACTGAGGTAGTTGCAGCTACAGGTCGTGTGGGTGGAGTTCTTCTGGACCAGCGAACAACCCTCTGCGGACCAGTCGTTGACGGTGCGGTTCAGGCCGACGCAGACCGTTCGGGCTCCGCCTTCGTCCGCCTGAAACAGCGACGGCGACAACAACAACAACAACAACGACGACAACGATGACGATTCCGTTTTAAACGTCCGATCTCTTCCCGTCGCCGTCGCTTCGAGTCAAGACGGCGCAGAAGGAGGAGGCCATTCGGCCCAGCGAGTCCCGCGCTGGCTCTCGGAGCAGCGAAGTCATTTCAATTCCACCCTCCACCCCCCCACCCCCCCGCACCCACCCACCCTCTCTCACATTGACTATCTCCCTCTTGAAAGCCACAAGACCCTACGCCACAGGGTGTGACACCCAACTCCTCTCTGGGTGAAAGATTCCCTCCTAACTTCCCCTTTGGCTTTTCTGGTGGCGACCTGAGAAGTATCTGACATTTAATCACAGACTCCCCCTATCAGGATCCCCTCCGAACCTTTCTGCCCCTTCCGTTCTCAGGAACTCCAACCCATGTCCCCTCTTGACTCTCTCTCTCTCCCTCTCTCTCTCTCGCGCCTCCTTCAAAGCCCATCTCAAGACCCTCCTCAGTCAACCTCCTACTCCCACCCTCCCTGCTTCCTGATCCCAGGAACAGGCTCGAGGGGAGGGGAGGGGAGGGTGGGTGGGGGGGGGGCTGAATGGCCTCCTCCTGCTCCTATGATAATAGTAATAACAATCCTCGCGGTCGATATCGCGCCTCGAGGCGTCTTCGAGACGTCTCAGAGGGTCTCTATGGTTCTGTGTCGCCCAGGCCCGGGGTTAGACGCTGACCTTTCCGGTTCGGAACGTGATGTTGATGGGTTCGACGAGGGGTCCCGGGTTGCCTTTGGTCCACGTGGTGGTCACCACGTCCGAGATCAGCTTCAGACCCTCGTCGCTGCCGAGGGCACCTTCTCCCGCGCCCTCGCCCGCCCAGAAGGAGCCGTTGAGTAGAGAATAGGCGATGAACGCCACCCCTACCATACCTGCGCAGGACAGGGGTGGGGGAGAGAGAGAGATAGAGAGATAGAGAGAGAGAGAGAGAGAGAGAGAACCTCGATCAGTCCTCGTGCTAATATAATAACAATAATCCCTACATTCGACACAGCTCCTGATCGCATGGTCCAGACAACAACGACAACTGCCATTTATATAACGGCTCCCACCCAGGGGCGGTGTCTCGAAGCGCCGCGCGGAATATACTGCAGATACACCGCCGACCGCGTGCCTCGTGGGCGAAGCGGGGCCACCCGATTGCGCCCAGCGACGTCCCCACGACCGGCCGTGGGGGATTGCGGGCGCCAAATTATTTCAGAAAGACGTTATTAGCCCCGGAAAAAGCTCACTGCTGGAAAACGGAGGGGCCGTGTGCGTGTGCGTGTGCGTGTGCGCGTGCGTGTGTGTGTGTGTCTGTGTGTCTGGTGTGTGTGTGTGGCTGTGTGTCTGTGCGTGTGGAGCTGTGTGTGTGGGTGTGTGTGTGTGTGCCTTTGTGGGTGTGTGTGTGGGTGTGTGTGTGGCTGTGTGTGTGGGTGTATGTGTCTTTGTGTGTGTGTGTCTGGTGTGTGTGTCTGTGTGGCTGTGTGTGTGTGACTGTGTGTGTGTGTATGTGTCTGTGTGGCTGTGTGTGTGTGTGTCTGTGTGACTGTGTGTGTTTGGCTCTGTGTGTGTGTGTGTCTGTCTGGTGTGTGTGTGTGTCTGTCTGTGTGTGTGTGTGTGTGTGTGTGCGTGTGTCTGTATGTGTGGCAGTGTGTGTGTGTGTGTGTCTGTGTGGCTGTGTGTGTGGCTGTGTCTGTGTGACTGTGTGTGTTTGGCTCTGTGTGTGTGTGTGTGTCTGTATGTGTGGCAGTGTGTGTGTGTGCGCGTGTCTGTGTGTGTGTGTCTGTGTGTGTGTGTGTGTCTGTATGTGTGGCAGTGTGTGTGTGCGTGTCTGTCTGTGTGTGTGTCTGTGTCTGTGTGTGTGTGTGTGTGTGTGTCTGTGTGTGTGTATGTGTCTGTATGTGTAGCAGTGTGTGTGTGCTGTGTCTGTGTGTGTGTGTGCGTGTGTCTGTGTGCGAGAGCGAGCGAGAGAGAGAGAGCGAGAGACACAGAGAAACTTTTTTTTCAACAGAGAGGTCTCACATCCCCCTGAACAGGCGGAACCGAGCTACACGGCCGCGGGGCCGCGTGGTTTTTATTTTTTTACCCGTGTCGTTGTCCGCCGCGACCGCTCTCCAGTCGAGATCCAATTGGTTCCCGTTCGCGGACAGCGTCGTCCGAGTTCCCTCCGTCAGGTTATTCCGCCGCACGGTTTGCATTTCAACCTCTGTAACCGCAGCAAATCGAGCGAAGACATTCCTCGGCGTCTCAAGACGTCTCGTGTTTTTGCGGGGGGTGGCGGGGGGGGTTGGGGTGGGGTGGGGAGTGGGGGGGGGGCAGGGGTGAGGGCCGAGGAGGAGCGATGGCGCAGTTGGTGGAAGAGGAGAGACTTGAAGGAGTTTGGTGACTTATTCCTCGAGGGACGGTCCTGGTGCTTTGCGCTCTCCAATCCCCCACCCCCCCAAACCCCAAACCCCACCCCACCCCACCACCACCCTCCCCCTACCCCCGCGCCCCGCGCCCCCCCCCATCCCACGTGCGGGTTACCTATATTGTCGAAGCTCACGGTCTTCTTCTCGAGGTGGGACAGGTTCGAGGCGGCGGCGGAGACCGAATTCTCCACCGTTCGAAGGGACATCACGAACAGATTCATCCTCTCCCGCCTCCCCACGCTGTCCAGCAGCGAGCGGTCGGCGAGCAGCTGATTCGCGAACGCCGTGACGTTCTGCGGACATCGGACGGCCGGAATCATAATAACACGACGGGAATAATTCCGGCCGTTCGAGACGGCGCCTCGTCTCGTCTTCGAGACCTCACAAAACAGGCGCTCGGTGGGACACGCCGGCGAGGGAGTGACTGTATTTTGCGGGCGAAAGGAAGGGGGAGGGGGGGGGAAGAGGGACTATTACCTTCCCCACCACCCCCCCCCGCCAATCGACTACCCTGGCCCTCTGCGGGCAAGGCTGGCAACTCATTCGGGCAGAGCCAAGGGCTTGAAGAGAGGCGAGGGAGTGGGGCGAGGCGATGTGGGAATGTGGGATGGGTTCGAAAAGGGGGGGGGCGGGGGGTGTGTGGACGTGGAGGAGGCCAGAGGCTGTGGGGGGTGGGTGTGGGTGTCAGTAATGTTTCAGACGGGGGTGAGGGAGCAAGTCCACGGAGGTCTTTGAAGGTGAGGGCGAGGAATTCGACCGGTTTCCCTCTGGGGGAATGGGGAGCCAATGGATCCGGGCGAGGGGGTGGGGGGGGGGGGAGAGGGGAAGAATGGGGGGGTGGGGGGGAATGATGGGGTCACGGAGTCATTGAGTGTCTGACTTGCCTTCAAATTCTGGTCGAAATCGAAACTCTGTCCCGCCCGCAGCTTTCGACACGGATCTTTCTCCTCGAAGGAGGCGATGACAGAGCAGTAGGCGCTGTCGGATGTGGCACTCGTGACCGAACCCTGTAACAACAACAACAACAACATCATCAATGTGTTATCTCCACGATGAGGGAGGGAGGGAGGGAGGGGGAGACATGGTTGAAGAGGAAGGTCTTCGGTTGTGCTCTGAAAGCGGGAGGGGGGGGAGGAGGAGGGGGGGGGGTTGCGAGGAGGAGGGATTGAGGGAGAGGGCTCCAAAGTTTCGGGGCAGAGGGCTACCAAATAAGACCGCCATCTTACAATAATAACCCTCATTTCCCTCGTCTTCTTCTTCGAGACGTCTCAAAAGCGCTTCCCAGGATGTACCGTAAAGTGTGGTGACTGTGTATTGCGTGGGTGAAACGCGGCAGCCAATTGCGCCCCGCGACGTCCCCCACCATTGGATTGAGTGACCAAATAATTTTTTCCTCTATGATCAAACGCAAGGATTGTATTATTATTATTATTAATATTATTATTATCTCTGGGGGACGTCTGCTTACCTAATTCCGGAGGGTATTAGGCACAGGTTGGCGAGAGCCAAGGCTCGGTGGGGTGGGGTGGGAGGCGGTTGGGGGGCGGGGGGGGAGTCCAGAAAGTACGTTGGGGGACGTCGTTAGTAAGTTAGGGCTTTGGCTGTGGGGTTAACAGGAGCTGAGAGGGAGGAGGGTCGAGGAGGTTGAGGAAGAGGGTCTTGAGAGGGGCTTTGAAGGAGGCGACGGAGGCGGAGAGGGGGTGGGGAGGGGGGGGTGTGGGGGCGAGGCGTGGGGGATATGGGATGGAGTTCCAAGGAGGGCAGAAAGGGAAAGGTTACCGGAGATGTTCCGGTCTCCGCTGACGGCGCTGTACACTCGGGAATCTCCATCGGGAGACATTCGAATTCCGTCGGAGCTAAAAAAAAAAAAAGAGATGAATTACTCGGGTCAAAGCTTTCCAGTGGTTCTCACCCCTCGATTCGATCCCCCCCCCAACCCCCCGAACCGAGGAGGTCTGCAGCTCAGCGGCTGTCGGGGCTCTCGTCTCGGAGGCGAACGTGACCCGGGTTTGGTTCCCCAGGCGAAACCTTGGGCACGTTTCCGTGCTCCACACGCGCACACGCGTGCGCACACGCGCGCACACGCCTCAGTTTGCCCAGCAGTAAGTAGGAGCCCCAGTTGCTAATCGATTGGGCGAGG